>NW_005871191.1:1632975-1666864 GCF_000147115.1 Myotis lucifugus | reverse complement strand
TATTACCCTTTTACTATATAGGATAGAGGCCTGGGGCCCGCCTTGGTTTGCCCTGAAGGTGTCCTGGATCAGGGTGGGGGTCCCCACTGGGTTGCCTGGCCAGTCTGGGTGAGGGGCTGAGGGCTGCTTTCAGGCTGGCGGTTTTGACTGCTTTCAGGCTGGCGGGAAGCTCCCAACCACTCCTTTTTTTCTTTTTTTCTTCTGGGCCAGCTTTAGCTCTGGCTCTAGCTCTGAGGCTTCCGCTGCTGGTTTGTTTGCCGTTCTATAATCGAAACAATGTATAACTTCAGCTCTGAGATCCCAGCCGGCTATATTTGTTAGAATGTTTCAAACTGCCAGCTCAGAGGCCTGAAAGTCAGGCGGGGAACGTTGGAGTCAGCAGTCACTGGAGCAAGCAAGCCTCATGTTCACTTCCAACTGCCTGGCTGCCGGCCGCCATCTTGGCTGACAGTTAATTTGCATAAGGATATGCTGATTAGCCAATCAGAAGGGTAGCGGTCGTACGCCAATTACCATTTTTCTCTTTTATTAGTGTAGATACTGTGTTTTTGTCACTCGAATGAATTTTATTATTTCTTCAAGGTTCTTCACATACATACACCTTAAGAGATATCAAGTAGGTGTTACATGTTCTCAAAAAATTAGGGTTGGCACGCAGAAGAATTTTGAGTCAGAGATTTTGCTGGTTTTGGCATGCACTCACAAAAAGGTTGCCCACCCCTGATCTCAAGTAACCACAAAGGATGATCTAATTAAAACTTTAACTGGAAGCACTTAATGTGGGTAGTCTCATCCTAGGCCTGTATCTTTTCTGACAAAGGTCAATTTTTCCCTTAACTGAGCCTATTGTCTTTGAAATGTCAGGGTAACTTTGTAACTTCCCTTTTTCTAGACCCCTCAGGGCACAACCAAATGCCCTGGCTTTCACAAATCCCTTCATTGTTATTGTTATCATGTTAATTGTTTACTGTTAACTATCCTACACCCACCTAAGTAAAAGAAGTATCTGTCTATCATCTTTTTATCCAATCCCGGAGGTTCCCCCCTCCTTTTGCTCTCTCCCACCTCTCTAATCACCAATGGATTCCATGTAACCCACTTACATCTCCTTTGATTGTAATGTATAAAACAAGGTGAAAAACTGCCATTCCCCAGAGCATTATCCCAATACATTGAGATTCTGTTTCCTGGCAATTGTCGACAGTTTGGCTCAAATAAACTCACAAAAATTCTTTACAGGTTTGAATATTTTTTTTTACATTGACAATGGACATTAGAATTGTTTTATGTTTATAGCCATTATGAGTGATGCCTCTGTGAACACTCACAAGTCTTTGTATAAACATATATTAATCATTTTTTGTTGGATCAAATTAGCAATTTCTACAGAGGCATCTTAATCTCTCATCTTATTGAGGATATCATTGTCTTCTGACTTCTATTCTTGCTGCTGACAAATCTAATTATTATTCCTTTTTAGGTAATACTAGAGGCCCAGTGCATGAATTCATGCACAGGTGGGGTCCCTCAGGGTGGCCTGCTGGGATCGGGCCCTAGCTCATGCCCCCAGCCTCGCAGTCCTGCAGCCCTGGCTGGCACCCTGCCGTGGCCTGGCACCGCCCCCTCACCTGCTCCACCATCCTGCTTGCGGGGCGATTGATCGGGGGTGGGCTCCCTGCCCAGCTCCCTCAATGGCTGGGAGCCGAGCTGTGGCCTTGCCTCCTGACGCCGCTGCTGGTCCCCATTTGCGGGGTGATTGGCGGGGTGATCAGGCCCCAGCTTGCACCCGCCTTGGCCTGGTGCTGCCCGCTCACCTGCTCCACCATCCCGCTGTGGTCCCGCTCTTGTTGGGGCCCATCTGGGCGAGCAGCACCTCCACTGCTGCCCGCTGTCAGCACCATGTCGCTGACATGGTGTTTCATGCCACCCCCTAATGATCAGCACACGTCATAGTGAGTGGTCAAACTCCCAGTCGAACAATTTGCATATTAGGCTTTTATTATATAGGATTACTCTGGCTCTCTTTTGTTGCTTCTAAAATGTTCTCTTTGAATTTGGCATTTTAAAGTTACATGATAACATGTCTTTGTGAGGATTCATTTGTATTTGGCCTAGTTTAGTCCTGATGTGATTCATAGATATAAGGATTGTGCTTTTCATCAATTATAAAATATTCTCAATCATTATGTTTTAATTATTAATTATCTCCAATTCATTTTATTTACTTATTTGAGAATTTGTATGAGATGTACGCTGAACCATCACCCTGTATCCTCCATTTCTCTTAACCTTTTATATTGTCCACATATTTATGATATTTATGATCATACATTTATAAAATTTTTTATCACTACCAATACTGGGTAATTCATATATATCTTCTAGTTAATTACTTCTCCCTTCAAGTATACCTGATATATAAATCCATTAAAATATAATTTCAATATTAATATTATCAATTTCTAGAAGTTCTACTTGTTTTCAGGTCTAATGTTTATTAATTTGGCATAGTCTTGATTTTTTTAATGATCATCTTTAATCACTTTGTACCATACATACTTAGCTTAAATAGTCCTTTGGAATGTTTCATATGGCATATCAGTTCTCATGTGATTCCTAATTTTTTATTGTAAGTTCATTTCAACCACTTCCTACCCTTCACCACTGTGGGCATTCTGTGTTCACAGGGTATTAGTTCTACATAATACTTGTATAGGCTTTTGGCAGGTGCCTCAGAGGTTTTCCTCCTCAGACAAAAATATTTTCATTAACTTATTAGCTTGAGATAGCTTGTAATAGACTAATATGTTTTATAAAGGTGGGGCCCTGATCCTATAGGATTAGTGTCCTTAGCAGAAAGTGCTTTCTCTCTCACCCCACCTCCCTCTCTATCTCTATCTCTATCTCTATCTCTATCTCTATCTCTATCTCTATCTCTATCTCTATCTCTATCTCTATCATCAATGTGAGGACATAGCAAGAAGGCAGCCAGCCATCTGTAAGCCTGGAAGAGAGTCTTTACAAGAAAATGAACTAGATTGAAACTTCATCTTGGACTTCTAGTTTTCAAAAATGTAAGAAAATAAATTTTTGTTTTTTAAGCTATCAGTTTATCCTATTTTGCTATGGCAGCTGAACTAATATCTAGTTTAGTTTAAAATAGCTAAATTTTGATGCCACATAATTTTATTTTTAATGTAGGTTTTTGTTTTGTTTTTTGTCAGAATCAAGCTTCCTGTCCTTTTTATAGACTGAGATTTTTTTTTTTAAGTTCCACTTATATGAAGGAGGCTATTCTAATTATGTCCTAGCTTTAAGGTCTTATGCTCCTAGGTAAGGAATAAAACCTTGAACCTAGATTATAGAACCTATATCAGAGTTTTTCTCTTACCTTTGCCCTATGACTTCCCTTCATTTTTTTTTTCTGGGATCTGATATTTTTATTATTTCTTTGGATCCAGTTTTTATTTATTTACATACTTATTTTTGTTAAACTTTATCCAGCATTTCTATGTATTTTCAGGGGAAAAGAGTCTATGTTAGATCAGTTATTCATTCTCCTCTCACATATTTTTGCATATAATGTTATTACAATCAGCTCATTTATCCCATTCTAATTCAAAATCTACAATAAGAAGGAATTTTTCAAGGGAAGAAGTAGAATTTTTCTAAACTAATGAAGAATTTCCTAACTTTTCTTTACATAAACTCAAAAAAACGTGGCAGATGTAATTGCTCCTTTTTGGAAACTATTCTTAGACAAATTTTTTTAGTTTCCACTGAATTGCAGTCAGTGCTCCCAGGTCTCGGAGCACTGTTAATAGGTAGGAAAAAAATGAAAAGTGGATATATAAGAAGGAAACTCAAAGTCATAAATATGCCAACTGCAGTTAAGCAGTATTAATTACAGGCACTTGTGGAGGACAGAAAATTAAAATACCCCTTTACAAGTTGCTTGATTTCTAAACCTCCACTTGCTCTCTTATTAAAATAGTTCACTGTGTGCTTTGGCAAGAGCTGCATGACATTACTCTGAAAGTACCTAGAGTTGGAACACCAGACTCAGAGTCCAACCATCAACCTCCTCACATTGTGTTCTGTTGGGAGGTTGCCATATCTCTTACGGTTTTTGTTGAGCCCTAATGGCAGGAGAGAGTTAAACTGAAATTTTCTTAAGTTTTTATATTCTCCTGGAAATGATCTTTATGGATTTATATTATACTACACTTACACTTAAGTACATACAGAATGAATGATTTACTTAATTTAAGTCAATGTTTAGGCAAATAATCTTTATTGTATAAGATTTCTTAAGAGTGAGAGAATTGTATGTGGTAGGGAAAAAAGAATATGGGCTTAATAGGCACAGACACAGCTTTGTCATTCATCTCTGTGTGACCTTTGGCATATTACAGATCAGGTTACTCACTTGTAGAATAGAGACAGTATAAAATAGAGTGTTAGTGAGAACTCAAAAATAAAATAGATATACAATATTGAGCCCAGCCCTAGGTGCTCAATAAATGTTAAATGCCCTCCTTGCTTTTCTAAAATGTTAAAATAAATGCTCCAATTAAAAGACAAAGTTTTTTTTTTTAGGTAGAATTGATAAAATACACATAATAGACTGTTTATATGAGAAATATTAAAAACAAAGTTTCAAAAAGTTAAAAAATAGAAGAATGAAATAAAGGTATCTACCATGGAAGAACCAACTAAAAATTGTGTAGTTATTATCAGATAAGCAGGCATTAAGGTAGATAGCATGATATTAGAATAAGTCACTTCATAATGACAAAAAGTTCTACTCACTAGAAAAAGTCAATAATTCTAAAATTGTAGTTCCCATAAATTTTACATATTTGTGATTTGTGTGATTTCTTTTCTTGTTCTAAATACACATATTGTGCTGGGCTGCATATCTGCGCTTTGGCCAGGCAGGGCACGCTGTACTCTGTTCCTAGAACACATAGATAGGAAGGTAGTCACTATACTGATACTGTACTGTGTCGGGAACAAATTGTGTAAACAAGGCTTTGTAACTAATTTTGTGGTTTTTGCAAATAAAAATGCTGTAACTCCTGTAGTCAGCACTGCAGTTCAGCCTCTGCTTTGGCAGGGTGCTGTAACTGTAGTCGCTGGCCAGCTTAATAAAGGCTCCTTATTCTTAATCTGAGTCCCTGGTGGTTGTCTCCACGGGTCGCCCCATTAAAATCTTGAAATAATTTATAGAATTTTATAACTATAAATTTGAACATAACTTTGCAGGTCTTCTTTTCCAACACTTAAGATTGTTGTGGAGGCTAGGAAATAATGAGTTAATCAAAGTCACTCAAAAGCAGTGGTTCTCAACCTGTGGGTCGCGACCCTTTTGGGAGTCGAATGACCCTTTCACAGAGGTCACCTAAGACCATTGGAAAACACATATATAATTACATATTGTTTTTGTGATTAATCACTATGCTTTAATTATGTTCAATTTATAACAATGAAAATACATTCTGCATATCAGATATTTACATTACGATTCATAACAGTAGCAAAATTACAGTTATGAAGTAGCAACGAAAATAATTTTATGGTTGGGGGTCACCACAACATGAGGAACTGTATTAAAGGGTCGCGGCATTAGGAAGGTTGAGAACCACTGATCTAAAGCTACCTCGAAGCCCTCCTTCTAATTCACATTGACAGCCACTGTTGATGGCTTTCTGCTTTTTCTGTTGTTTAATAAAATGATGACTCTGTGCTACCTCTGTGAATCAGAAGGTTATCTTTTTCTATAGGGGTTTAAAATAACATTCTTTATGTCTCATGATATTGGTCTTGTTTTTTCTTTCCAATCTCTTGTCAATGCCTTTTCCCCATCTCTGTGACTGTTTTCGTGATGCTGCTTGCTACCTCCAAGATTCACCTCCAACTCCTTACCTCAGTCCAGGTACAAGAGAGTCTAAGGAAGTTCACCCCTTCCCTGACACCCAGAGGGTGCTGACAGACCTCTATACTAGGGGAACAGCCAGATCTATAGACTCTAAGGAATGGATAAAAAAAGAAAACAAAAGGGGAGAAGGGTCTTTAAAGGTTAGACTCCTACAGACTCTTAGGGAGAAAATGTCTTTCCCTTTCTATGGGGACATGAATGAATTTTTTATCTAAACCAAGCTTGGGAGACCGAATAGCTGGAAAATGAAGAGCATTAATAATTTCTTCTTTGAGAGGTATGACTATAAAATGAAAGAATGAGTCATATTCTACTGTTTAGTCTATGAAACTAAGAACTGATTTTTCCTTTGTTTCTTTTTCTCTTTCCCTCCTCAAAGGAGCACATAGATGATTTAAGCAGCCTTCGATTACAACATACCTGAAATAATAAAGCACTGAGTGGGGAGGGGGAGTCAGCTGAAGGTGTAAACCCCCTCCAGGCTGAATGACTGCTTATTTCATCTTCTCATTCTAAATCAATGCTAAGCAAAGCACAGAAATGTTTACCTTTGTCTGATCTCTAATTCCCTAAATTTATGTGGAATCATGCACAGATGCGCTGGAAACCGGCCTGGAAAAGCATGGCATTTTAATTGATCCCAGAGCTTCTTGCCTCACGGCTCCTGCTGTGATGAAGTCGGCTACTTGTTCCAAAGATTCTCTGCCTGGTTGCCTAGCCACCAGCAGCTGGCCAATCAAGGTGTCCACCTGGAGCAGAGGAAGTAACCAATCAATTTTTTAATTTCCTTTTGTAAACGGGAGTGAATCAGGGTGGATTTGAAATCTCATTAGTCAAAAGTACGATGTGTAGTGTGCATTTTAACATATGTATCAGTTGAATACATTTAGCATTGAGTCATAAATTCTGATGAGTAATTTGAAAGCCCATTTCAGACAAGTTTGAACGTCAAGTTACTGACATTCTTTTAAATCAGTTTTCTATTCTTACTAGTCCAGACTATGTATAAAAACGTCAATAGACTTTCCCCCTAATTTAACACCTGCTTCTTTGAAAACCACCTCTTTATCAAAAATTCCTTCCAGAAACAATGACACCTCCTGTTCCAAATCGTTGAGATTCAATATATTAGATTCACAAGTAACTAAATTTTTGCCTGCATTCCTCAATCCACCCACTCATCTGGTTTTTGTTTTGGCCCCCCCCCCCTCCCAATTTTGACCCTATTTCTCCATTCCCATGACCAATATGTACTATGGTCTAAGGCCCAGATTTCTTCACATTTGGATTCAAAAATAGCCCTTGGCTTTAGTTCCTCTAGTGCATTCTATAAGCCATCATCATCTTTCATCACTTCTATTCTCTTCTGGAAAACCTTTACTCAGATGCAGACCAACATGAGTTAAAGTCCGCACTTATCAATTGGTATAGTTAGATTAAAGGAGATAATGTTTGTACTTAATCTGGCTCATGTTATGTACATATTATTTAGTGTATAAATATTTACAGGGTGGGACAAAAGTAAGTTTACAGTTCATATGGAAAATAATACAAAATTAATAAATAATAATACAAGAAAAAACTCTGTTTCGTGTACCTACAACTGTAAACCTACTTTTGCCCAATCCTGTCTATTTTTATACATATCTTCACTAGTATTTGCACTACTATCATTTAATGATCCCTATTTTCTTGTATTTTCAAGATCCTTCATAATCTGGCCTATATCACATTCATCCATCTTTATTTCCAATATCATTCTTCTCCTACTCCTTTCCTTGCCATCATGTACCCATCTCTCTAATCCAGTGGTTGGCAAACTGAGGCTCAGCAAACTGCGGTTCGTGAGCCACATGCGGCTCTTTGGCAAAATACCGACTTCTGCTCATGGGCCACGAAGTTTCAATCGCACTGTACATGCACGCCCGCACGTGGTATTTTCAATCGCACTGTATGTGCACACCTGCACATAGTATTTTGTGGAAGAGCCACACTGAAGGGGCCAAAGAGCCGCATGTGGCTCGCAAGCCGTGGTTTGCCGACCACAGCAGTCTAATCAAATAGTCTCCTCACTGAATCTCAGATTCTTTCTGTTATATTCACTTGTGTCATCCCTAACTCTTCTTTATTCTTCAAACTCAAGCACTACTTCCTAGAGCAGTGATGGCGAACCTATGACACATGTGTCAGAGGTGACACGCGAACTCATTTTTTTGGTTGATTTTTCTTTGTTAAATGGCATTTAAATATATAAAATAAATATCAAAAATATAAGTCTTTGTTTTACTATGGTTGAAAATATCAAAAAATTTCTATATGTGACACAGCACCAGAGTTAAGTTAAGGTTTTTCAAGATGCTGACACACCGAGCTCAAAAGGTTCACCATCACTGTCCTAGAGGAACGTTCCTTTATTGTATGCTTCCAAAGAACAACGTTCATTTACTTCAGAAGACTTTTTCCCATTTGTAACTATATATCTAGAATGACTAATTAATTATTGTTTGTTTCCCTATTATGCAGGGATTTCTGTAAGAACAGGGACAATGTACGTTTTTGCTTACCACTCTATTCCTAGTGCATAATGTGGTAAGTGTGGTATAAATATCTGTTATGAAAATGTTGCTGAATTTATATAAATGGAAATGTCCTCTACTCTTTGCCTCCTTTCAGACCTCAAAAAATTTATCTTCTGAAATATTTTATTAATTCCATTAAAGGAAATCAATATTTAAATAAACATTTATTAAAATCATTCCATGTGCCCTATACTATGATGGGTAATATAGAGGAATTATTTTCCTTGACTTTATGAGGAAATCATGAATTTAAAAAAAATTAACTTAAAGCAAATGTTTAACTGTGTGTGTGGGTGTGAGAGGAAGAGAGAGAGGGAGAGAGAGAGATAGTGGAGTTGGAGGTGAGTACTTGGAAAAAGTAGAATAAGGCAATGTGGGCCAGCAGGAAAAACAAAAAACAAACAAACAAAAAACAAGAGACTGAGAAATAAGAAACCTGCCATTTGATATGAGATCTTAGATAAACTTGAGTAATCACTTCTCCTCGC
This sequence comes from Myotis lucifugus, assembly GCF_000147115.1. Lineage (NCBI taxonomy): Eukaryota > Metazoa > Chordata > Mammalia > Chiroptera > Vespertilionidae > Myotis > Myotis lucifugus. The sequence goes on along the minus strand of NW_005871191.1, from coordinate 1,657,856 downwards.
TAGGCCTCATTTCTTATCTTTTATATGAGCACATTGGACCAGTATTTCTTTAGGTTGTCTTTAAGTTCTGTGGGTCAAAACAAAACTTGTGCTACTATTAAGAAATCAACTGTGTGTCTTTGAAAAAAATTTAATCCTCACCTGAGGACATGTTTTTATTGATGAGAGAGAGAGAGAGAGAGAGAGAGAGAGAGAGAGAGAGAGAGAGAGAGATATATCAGTTGTCTCCTGTACACTCCCCAACCAGGGATTGAAACCCAACCTAGGTATGTGCCCTAACTGGTAATTGAGCTCCCAACCTTTTGGTGTGCCAGATGACACTGTAACCAGATGAGCTACCAGGCTAGGGCTCAGCTGTGTTTCTTTTAACTCCTTTAAGTCTGAGTTCATGTGGATAAATAAAGGTATTTTATAATCTGTTGTTAGAATGTTGTATTGTGCTTTTCTCTTGAATCCTATCCTATATAATAAAAGGCTAATATGCAAATCGACTGAACAGCAGAATGACCAGTTACTATGATGTGTACTGACCACCAGGGGGCAGACGCTCAATGCAGGAGCTGCCCCCTGGTGGTCACTTCACTTTTACAGGTGGAGTGCCATTCAGCCAGAAGCCGGGCTCTCGGCTGGCCAGTGCGCAGCTACGGTGGCAGGAGCCTCTCCTGCCTCCATGTCAGTGCTAAGGAAGCTGTCGGTCGGACATCCCCCAAGGGCTCCTGTACTGTGAGAGTTAGCAGGCCAGGCTGAGGAACCCCCACCCCGAGTGCATGAATTTTGTGCACTGAGCCTCTAGTAGAGTAATATGAGCCTTTCTCATGGTGTTACAAAAGACATTATAATCATTTTTTTATTAATTCAATTCATACATGTTGAACAAGGACTCTTTGATCAACACTGTGTGAAGGACTGTAGATAAAATGTAGACTGGGAGAGATGTGGTCTTGGTACGTAGGGAACTGATTGTTAGTGTGGGCTATATCTGGTAAGTGTAAGCTGCATATTGGATTCACCCTTTTTTTAGAGTTGAGATCTCACACATTTCAATACATGATTATTTACCTTGTATTAGTCTTTGTTGTTACTCATGTGCAAGTAATGTATGTCTTTCAAAATTATAAAAATTTTAGAAGCTTCAGTATGTGTGTGTGATCCTAAATCACAGAATTTTCATGCCAATTTTGATTTTAAATATTTTATTTTATTATCACAAATGCATATAAGACTTGTCCGACAACATGTCCAAATGTATATTTAGAAATTTACTCATGTATATGTAAATGTATGTAATGGTAACATATATGGAATGCTTATTAGGTGACAGTACTTATCATGGACTATTTCATCTAATTCTAATAACTACCTTATGTGATGAATACTATCATCCCCATTTTATGGATGGGAAAACTGAGGCCTAGACTGTTAAAACACTGCCCTGAAATCACATAGATAGTACATGGTATCTGTAGAATTCCAAGCCAGTTTCTGACCACTATGTTATACTATGCCTTTCCCATGCTATGCTTTTTTATGTATTTCTGTTCCTATACTTTACTCTTGTAACAGAATAAATGCTCAATAATTTCTTTTTTTTATATTTTATTGATTTTTTACAGAGAAGAAGGGAGAGGGATAGAGAGTTAGAAACATTGATGAGAGAGAAACATCGACCAGCTGCCTCCTGCACACTCCCTGCTGGGGATGTGCCCGCAACCAAGGTACATGCCCTTGACCGGAATCGAACCTGGGACCCTTCAGTCCGCAGGCCAACGCTCTATCCACTGAGCCAAACCGGTTTGGCTGCTCAATAATTTCTTAGTGAATGTTATTTTGGAAATTTTATTTTGGAACCACATACATCTTTGCTTTTTTCTTATGAGCCATATCAGATTTAATAAGATGATCTGCATGAGAGAAAGGAGGAAAAACAGAAAGAAAGAATCCTGAAGATATTTTATGCCAACTTGGGAATCTCAATGATTCTAAATTCTTAGAGAAATTTTTAAAGGCATCTACTTTCCAACCACCAGACTTAGTGCTTTGGGTGCATGATATTATATGGTCCTCAAAAATAATCCTATGAAGTAGGTGCTATAAATGTTTCCTTTTCAAGGATGAAGAAATGGAAGGTTTGCAAGATTAAGACACTTGCCTAAATTATTTACTCTGGATTGTAACACGGAGGGCTTTAAAAATACCAGTTGCCTTTACCCACATTATATTCAATAGTAAGATACCTTGTTCACTCTCTTCTCATTCTCTTCCCCTGCTTCTTTATTGAATTTTTAGTCTCCAGTACATGTGGCTTATTGTTGTCCCATTATTATTCCTTGCTGCAAGGAGCTGAGATAATGTTGAAATGTGTTAAGCATATATGCTGGTATAGTTGATTAGTTCCATTAATATTATCTATTAATAGTAGTAGTATAAGTATGTGCACTTGCATTTTGGGCACACATAAGCTTGCTTTCTCATCTCCATGAGGAACTTCTCTGTGTGTTTGTGTGTGTGTGTGTGTGTGTGTGTGTCCATCTGTCTTTCTGTCTATAATTGGTAAATAGTAGTAGTGTTAGATAAAGAGGGGACTCTATAAACCAGTATTCCAACAAATATAATAATTTATTTTCCAACTTTCTTGACAGTTTTGTTCTCTCACGTTCCTCTGACCTCTAGATGAATTCTGCTTAGGGAGTTCACTAAATTTTGAAGACATATTCACTTGATGGCTCTAATTTTTAGAAAGTCTTGTTTCATATTGAATTGAAATCAGCTTTTCTAGAATGGTAGGTGATTGTACAGGGGAAAATGGTGCATCCTTGCATCTTGAAATCAACTAGGTCTGGTCTTAACATATGACTCTATTATTACTATGGTTCTAACTGAAGTTACTCAGTATGTCTGCACCTCACTTTCTTTTCCTTAAAGAGGGATCATAATCCTTATTGCAGAAGGTTATTGTGATGTTTGATTAGGGTACATCTGCATTGTCATGATGTTCTCTCACAGAGTGCCTTTTACTCCTTCGCTCTGCCCCAATTCTTTCACATTTGGCAGGCAGTACCCTCTCCTTTGAGCTGCATTAGGCCAGCAGGAGGATCTTAGTTCAAATAGATGGAGAACTGGGGCTGAGGTGGCTGCCAGGGAAATGTGTGCTGGCTTCATTAGCTTCTATTAGATCCATTTTGCCACATTGCTCATAAGCTGGCCCTCCACAGTCTCAAAGAGCAGAAGCCCTCACAGAACTATTGACCTTGCCTCAAAATGGCTACAGGGGTTTCACTCAGGCACAAATCAAATCTGGAAACAGGTTCCCTAGAGAACTCAGCTATGAGCTGTGCAGCAGCGATAGTCACCGGGGTAAAGGGAGAATGGGAGAAAGCTATTAGTTTCTGTGGACTGACAGACTGAACAGCTCACAATGTCAGCATTGGTCTGGAGGAGGGTAGTGGGTATTGAATGTGTGAAAAACATCAATTCTCTCAACTTCATAATGTAAAGAATTCTTCTAGAAAATGATATGATGTATTGATATAAATAATACTCCTAGACAATAACATAAGAAGTGTTCCATAATATTCTTGGCAGATTAAATGCATGCATGATTCTATAAATTAATGTGTGACTAGAGAGTGCATAAGAGTGATTCAAAGGTATGTATTCATCATCTGTCCTTTGAACCATCCATTCATTTATTCATCAGACATTATATGTCAAACATTATGATAGAAGCTAGTGATTCAAATATCAATATACCACAATGGCTTTCTAATAATTCTTTATCTAGTAAGAAAGGATGTGAATATGTGTGTGTATGTACATATTCACATCCTTTGAACCATCCTGAATATATATATTCAGGAATAACTAATACATAACATGATTAGGGTAGTAACATCATAGCAGGAACTATATTAGAGAAAAAAAGTGATTTCCGCTGTAGGATCTGACCTAGGAATGAAAGTGACATTGAAGAAACCATTTGAATTGGGCCTTAAGGAAAGAGTAGGAGTTTTCCAGGTGGTAGAAGGAGGATGAGAAGTGCATTCCATGCAAAAGGAATAGCATTTACATTTACATGCAGCTTGGGGAAAGAGCAAATAACTGGGGTAAAGAGAGGTCTTTGAGAAAAAGCTATAGGATCTGAAGCTTTAGAGAAAGGTTGAAATAAGACTTGGATGGACTCTAAATTGAGAAAGGAATTGTGGTAGATAAATAATTCTGACATTTATCTGGGCCTTTTAGGTTGTTGCGTACTTTCCAACAGGTTCATGGGTTTGATCTGCCACTCTTCCTACAGACAATGTCCTGCTGTGTTCAGCATTGCCACCTCTGGCCTGGCAACGTGCTGTCCTAACTAGGAGTCTTAAAATTCTTCCCAAAGCTGTAAAACCCTGAAAGTAACTAAATAATGTTACTGTTATGACTCTGTTAAATTAATGTTGGTCAAGTGGAGCACAGGATGCCAAATGGGGAGCCACGGTTCAAAACAAGATCACAGGAGAAGCTTATTACTCACATGTCCTGGAGGAAGTGTAGGACCTGTGGCAAGGGGCCACACAGGGACGCCGAAGCAGAGGGCAGGCAGAGAAAGAGGCAGGACCTGGGACACATTAGTGTTCTTGGGTAAGTGGTTTGAGGTTCCCAGATTGGTCAATTCAAACCAAAAAGAGCAGGGTCTTGGTAGCTCAAGGGGGTTGCTTATCTAAGGCCCACAAAGGAAAGGCCATGGGGGGTGGGGAGACTGTTAGGCACAAGGGCTTTTTGGGAGTCCTGTCAGGAATTTACATTTGCCTGGGACTGTGCTGTCATGCACTTGCATGAGGGGCTAATGTCACTTTAAGGCCCCTGCAGGCGAAACAAAATCAATAGTGTGACAGCAACACCATCAAGTAGTTTAGCTTCTGAACTCTCAAAAGTTATATTTTCCTGATTGCAAAGTCTTCTCATCCCTTTGTTTTAAATTTGCTGTCATGCTTTTCTTTTTAAAGTTTCCTTCTGTGGAGTTTCCTTATCAAGTTTGGCTCATTCATTTACTCATGTATGTATTTTTAAATTTGGTAAATATTTAGCAAATACCTGTGGGTGGAGTGCTTTGTGGTTCTCAGGCAAAGGCCAGATTGGTCAAATCAAACCAAAACCCATTATTATTATTCAATCAAAACCATTATTGTTATCTTAATATTCCTTGGATGTCATCATTCCTTGGATCTTCATCAGCTTAAATTTGCTTTATTCTTTCCCAGGTAGTTCTCACCCAATCACTTTTGTGTTTCTCAGATTCAAACACAAAATCCCTCAGGCATATTGTCCCTGGGTTGTTTATTTTCACTGGAACTCTACAAGTTCTCAGCTCTTCATTTCAGGACTTACCTTCAGATCCTTTTAGCAAAGAAGCTACCATAGTAAAGAACTCACTTTTAAGATGGCAAGAATCAGCTGGACTTTCTGCATCCATTGTGAGCAATATTGTTGACTCATCAAAAAACACGAAACAACCCAAATATTTAGTATGCCATTATGCATAGGCCACTTTCCAAGAAAACCCCAATTATTTACTCAGTCCAACATACAATTATGTATATCTTCTTGTGGACTACACTGCAGGGCTGGGGAACGTTCAGCCTGTAGGCTGTGAAGGCATTAGAGGTGAGTTAATTAAATGTTAGGAGGCTAATTTTTAAGTTGATAATTTTATGTGGCTCGTGAATGATGTTATAAGTATCCAAATGGACCTTGGCAAAAAAAAGGTTCCCTACCCCTGGACTAAAGATTATTCATAGAAAAAATGCATCCTTTAGTTCTGGCATTATTTTTCCACGAAAATGAAATTTAATGATAGAAAAATAGAGTAAACGTTGGAGTGGCTAAAAAAAAAAAGTCTAAAACTTTCAATGAACTTATAATGATTCAGTAGCGTTTCAAAATGTAAGATATTTACTGTAGAAAATAATTTTGCAACACAATAGAGATATTACGATATCTAAATTTTGTATTTGCTATATTTTTCTGAAAATACTAAAAACATTGTTTATCACCTGAAAGCTCCAGTTAGCATGTGATCAGCTTGGAGAACAACAGTACCTAGAACACACTATTACTGTTTTCTAATGCAAACTAAGATAGTTTTTACAACTGTAGGGCGTGGATTAGTGAAAATGCCAAATGCCCAATTTAATGACAAAATTCTTGGACAAAAATCGGAAACACAAGTCAAGTTTAATGGACTGACAACACCTCATTAATGAGCTAAAACAGAGTTTTATGATATATTTTAGATTTTTTATTTTGTATTATTGCATTTGTTTTCTTTTTCAGTTAAGTTTTTATTTCCTCAAGTTAGTGACCATATTTCTCAGAGGCATATGAAGTTGTAGACATAAGAGTTAACAAGGCACCAAAAGAACTGTATCCTAGTCCTAACTCATCCACTAATAGTAACCTTAGCAAGTCATTTGATCTCTGACTCGTATATAGTTTACTTATAATGCCCATCCCCTCCCTTATAGTATTACAATGAGACTTATGTGAAGCAATGCATGCAAATGTATGTTAGGGATTTTAGATTCTGTACAGTTTTTGGGGCTATAATTCTAAATCATTCACACGTAAAAAATAATCAGTAAATACATCAGATTTGTCAACAAATAATATATTTGTGTCTCTTTGGGACCAAAGGAGGTTAGCTATTACTGCAAATTATACCTATATTTTTTTCAAAATCATTCAGTTTATACAGCTGGTTTAAACAAACTGAGGAATGATGACTAAAACATTTATACTTAAAAAGCATAATTGTAATAATTTGATGTTCCCCTTGGTCTTTATTATGAGAATATTTTTTAAAAGCACTATTGAAATGACTTTTGTAGCTTTTGGCCTGAAAGGAACAAGTCCCATAGTGATCACAATGAGCTGGGGCCTTTCCTACTCCGTGAGTTTTACAATCCTGAGTTAAACAGAATACAGATGTCTGCAGATGAAAAGAAAACATATGAAATTCTCACTCTCGGGCCAGGAGAATTCAAGCCAATTCAAGTGTGAAGGCTAATGTCACAGCTGAAATAGAAGTCAAGAGGGTAGCTTTGAATCTAATTAAGATATGACAGTTTCACTCAGATCCAAAACCCAGGCACCTAAAAGCTGAATGTTCTCCAAAGGTGTGAAGGTGAAAATAAAACGTTTCTGGGAATTGGGCTGTGATCCAAAACTAATGAATTTCCCATAGAGTTACTAATCATCTAGAGCCATGGCCATCGGACACAAGACTGGGGAGATGGCAATTCCCCTTGAAACTATTTGAACCTCTCCTCCCTTTGAGGTCTGCAAAACTATTCTTCTCGTAAAGAGGAAAAAACTGAATTTCAGAAATAATGGAATTCAGATTTTCTCTCTTTACCTAGATCCCTATCTTCCAGGCATACTGTGTGTGTTGACTCCTTGCCAAAATTGCCAGGCATCACAAGGAAAATACCAGCACAGCTAGCTTAATGTTAACATTGTATAACCAGGTATGGATCCTTTGTTCCACCATGAGGCACTCCTTCCCAGAATGTTTCAAGTTTATTAAGGGTCACCCAGAAAATACCCCAAAATGAAGTAAATAAAAAAACCTGTAAAACTGTTTAGTTGTGTTTATTTTACACACACACACACACACACACACACACACACAAAATAAAACATTGATTTTTATCTTCTCTTAAAGAACAGGAAAGATTATTCAACAAAGTCCACTTCAAAAAAATATATTGGAGAGGAAAATTGATAGCAGAATGAGAAAGAAATAAAAGAAAATAAAAAAGAGAAACAGGAAGAAAGGAGAAGAACCTGGGGACAGAAAAAGGAAAGAAAGCTGAAATGGGTGCTCTCACATGTCTTTTACTTTCCTAAAGTTGATTACATCAAACCAATTAACATATATTTGGCTTCAACTATGTGCCAACTACACTGTTAGAGACAGAGATGAGTTAGACCTGGTGCCTGCCTCCAAGAGTTCACCATCCGCTGACGAGATGAGCTGCAAAGTAAGGAGAACCAGTATTTATAAAAACCAACCATGACCAGGCACAATGATGCTTTACATACATAATTTCATCTTTGCGATGTCAGTGTTACATTCCCCTTTTATAAATAAAGAAACTCAGGCTCAAAAAGAGCCCCTACTATATGATGGAAACAAAACTAAAATCCAGATTTACTTAATGACCAAGCCCATGCTCTTTCCACTCTATCTTGCTTACAAAGTGATAAGTGCTATATTTGATCTATGACCACAATGTTTTTGGAGAGCAGAGAAAAGAATAATTATCTTATCTGGAAAATGTCAATAACCATTGTTTTAAAGCTTTAATATCTTCAATGTTCAAGACTTGAGTTTAGAGCAAGGCTTACTAAAATATATTTAGCAAAATTTGAATTCTTCAAGTTATTGGCCAATGAGAGGTTCAGTGTTCAAAAAGTATGAGAAACTGCAATTCTTATATTCTTGTGAAAATCGTTAGTGTCTATTGATCTATAAAAGCCTCTCAAATCTCTTGTTGGCTTTAGTTCCTTGTTATTCCAAGATTTATGGAATACTCTCTTGGAAAGTCTGATTTAGAGGTAACATCTTGAGTGAGATAATTAGAACTTCTCACATCAGAGTGATCAGTTGCGATCAGAATGATAGTACAAGTGCTCCTTTTATTTTCTGAATTAGTCTTTAAGCAAAAATAATAAGTTGCTAGTATTTGAGCCAGAAATTAATGGTCATTATTATGGCAAATACTGACTTATCACATACCAACAATCACCATTCCTGCTTCCACAGCATTTAACAGTGTTTCCAACTGTGCCAAAAGAGTTCTAAATTGTAGCATTCATAATTCACTTCATGACTATAATATTCATATTTATGGTTAATAAATATTTCTGTTGGAATAATCATCACATTATACCCTCCACTTAGTCCCTATATCCTGATTTTTAATCTAAAAATATGGTCTTACTATTAAAACAAGTCATTTATTGTTAATTTTTCATTAATTTATACTTTTATTAAAGTAATGCATGTTCGTGATAAAAAGTTCAATGAGTACAGAAGAGAATAAGATAAAAAAATTTTAAAGTCCCCTTTCTCACCCTCAGACATTACTTCTTTGCTCTGAAGCAATTATCTGTTACTTGTTTATAATTCTAGAAAGGCACATATATATGCATGTAGATTTTTTAAATAAAAAGATCATTTTATACATGTTGTTCCATAATAATTTGACTTATAATTTGATACCTTTATTCTCTTTCCATAATGAAAACATTTTACTTATTTTATCAGCTTTATTGAGGTATAATTTACATATAATAAAATCCACCAATTTTAAGTGTGCATGCTGATGAGTTTTGATAAATACGTATAGTTAATATAGTCGCAACACAATTATATTTTCATTACTAAAAAGATCCCCCTATATCCCTTTGCAATAAAGCTTTTTCTCATACCCTGACCTTTAGAAACTACAGATCTGCTTTTTATTTCTACTGGTTTTACCTTTTCTAGCAATTCAAATAAATGAAATCACAGCTTTGTAATCTTTGTAGCTGGCTATTTTCACTCAGCATAATGCCCTTGAAGTTCATCCAAGTTGTTGCATGCATTAATAGTTTACCTCTTTTTCTTTTATTTTAAGAGTTCATTTCTTTTTTTGTCGCCAAATATCATTCTATTGTATGGATATACCACAGTTTGTTTATCAATTCATTATATGATGGACATTTAAATGCTGCCCAATTTTTGGCTACTATAAATAAAGCTACAGTAAACATTCATGCATATATTTTTGTGTGGATATATGTTTTCATATCTTTTGGATAAACACCTAGAGTCAAATAGCAGATTTATATGGTAAATGTGTGTCAATAGGAAACTGCCAAATTATTTGCCACCAAGCTGTATCCCATCAACATGAGGGTATAGTTTGTGTATATGCTTTCAAGCTGGCATTATCAATATTTTTAATTTTAGCTCTTCGAGTGGCTATGTAATGGTATCTCACTGTGATGGTTTCAATGTACATTTCTATAATGATTAATGACTTTGAGCATCATCTTATATACTTATTTGCCATTTATATGTCTTTTGGTGAAATGTGTCCTTAAAATTGTTGCCCATTTTTAATTGAGTTATTTTTATTCTTGTTATCAATAAGAATTCTTTGTAGGTTCTGAATACAAGTACTTTATCAGGTAGATACATGTTTTGCAAATATTATTCATAGTCTGTGGCTTGTAGTTTGATTCTCATCATAATATTTCTTGAAGAACTATTTTTAAATTTTAAGTAGGTATAATTTATCATTTTTATTATGTTACTTTTTTTCTTAGATAGGGTATTTTCTTCAAGCCATGATCACAAAAATTTTCTCCTATATTTTCTCCTACAAGTTTAATATGTGTGATTCTTACACTTAGGTTTATTGTTACCCAATCCAAATTAATCTTTGCATGTCTTATGGCTTAAGAATAAAGGTTCATTGATTATCCAAATTTTCCAGCACAATTTGTGGAAAAGCTTATATTTAGAATTGCTTTGGTGATTTTGTTAAAAACAATGAAGGATATAAGAGGGAATCCACTTCTGGACTATTCTGTTTCACCTAGGTATACTCTATCTTTACATTAATATTGCACTCTCTAATTATTGTAGCTTTGTAATAAGTCTTGAAAACATGTAGTGAAAGTTCCCAACTTTATTCTTCTTTCCCAAATTTATTTTTGTTATTCTATGTCCTTCACATTTTTATATAAATTTTAGATTTAGCTTATCAATTTTTACCCCCCAAAAAGGCATATTGAGATTTTAATTGTAATAGCGTAGCCACTTGAAGAAAACTGGCATCTTCTGGTCCATGAAGACATACATATACTTTATATATGTTGTTTTAGAACTTGTTTTTGACTTGTGTGTAAATAATCATTTCTTAAGCAATGTTTCCAAAAGTAGAATTCTTGGCTCCAGGTGTATGTGCATTTAATATTTTGACAGATGTTGCCAAATTGCCCCCCACAAGGGTGTTAATAAGCATTCCTACCTATAATTATTAAAAAGTACCTTTACTGATACTGAATACTAGCAAATATTTAAATCTTTGTCAATATTACAGGCATTGTAGTTCCTTATTTTAATTTGCTTTCCTTTAATTATATATTTCAGAATGGTGAGGAATGATGTTGTGATATCAGTCATGTGTTGATGTGTTATTCCAGAAGTGTGGGTATGAGTGCTGTCTGCACAAGAAAAATACTAGCAGCCACTTGAGAATCATTCACCATGTGCCAGGCTGCACTGTCTCAAGTCCTTTTCTAACGTTATATCATTTAATTGTCACCACAACTCTATAACATCGGTAATGGATAGAAAAATTAGATATTTGCCTAACTGCCCAGCATCAGGAGAGTGCCCATATATCTCACACATTGAAACCAACCACCAACCAAACTAAAATGCCGATCCCAACAAATGAAATAAGAATTGAAATTCTAACTGCAAATCTTTCTAAAAACAAATTAAGGAGCCAGCTCAATAATGTTGTTAACAATTCACTGTTTCTTATGGCAAGCATATTTTCTCATTTTTTTCTAAATATATAGGAGATGATACTGCCATCAACTGACTTCTATGTTTTAAATATCACATAAGAGTGTAACAATGATAAACGGATTCATTTACAGGCCTCAGTTCTTCCCAAGCCCAACTCATTAGGTTTGAAGTGGTACAATTAGGCAGCATGGGGGATGGTCTGGAAATGTGAAGCCCAGAGAGCTCACGGGAATTGCAACTTTAATTTTAATTTGTGGTACTTCACTTCCGATTTCTTCTCTTTTCAATCCCAATCAGAGCTGCCAACTACTTTTTACATGCTTTCCGCAGCCTTGTCTGACTTCCCTGAGGAACTTACACTTGTTTTTCTCTCTATTAATGTGTGATTTCTCCTCCTGTTTCATTGTGTAGAGCTACAGAGGTGAAGTAATTGAAAGCGCCCCTTTCTTTTCACTCCTGTAAATGAGGAGATCTTTTTTCATGTTGACAGCGAGGTCTCAAAGGCCAGAGTCTGTTTGTACCAGAAACTTGCTTTTCTAAACCTCAAAACACTTCACCATATGTTCAGCTCACTTGTTCTCCTGGCTGGTTAATTTAACCCATGCAAGACTCCTCTCTGCTTGGGGTAGGCACTGGAGACATAGCCTGCTTGTGAATTATTATTTATGGGGATGTAAACTTGCAGGTCACTTGCGATGACCCCTGGGTGCTTCACTGAACTGTGAAAGACACCTCCGAGGAGTGATTATGGATGAAAGATATTTGGAATTTAAAGATGAAACAGAATACCCAGGTCTGACACCTAGAGTTTTATTTAGTTCATAGTCAGTTAATACATATAAAGCAAAGCAAAACACCCTTTCAAAAATTATCAACCTGGTGGCATCCAACCTGTTCCAAAATGTCAGTTTATACATATGCATGTAATGCCACTGGGTAACATTAAAATGAGATGAAAAAAGTAGAGGTGACAAAAATTAGAGTAACAATTAAAGGAGAGTTGTTCCCAAAACATAGGTTATAGGACCCTATACCTTTGCTAGAAATCGGTCATATATTTGACTTTCAATTACCTATGGTAAAAGCAAAAAACTTAAACAAAGCAAGTTTCAAAATTCACTTTAGACATAACATGTGAACAACCCAGTTTCTCAGCAGTATATTTTACCCAGAATTAAGATCTGAGCTATATTTCTACTGGAGCTACACATTAAGGAAACTCTAGAAGAGGGATGATCTGGTGAGATTAGAAAGATCAATTTTATTTATTTATTTATTTTTACTTATTTATTTATGCATTTGGAGGTTATCTTCTCATCAGAAATCAACATTCATATTCACAGTCCTATGATCAATATTATAATTGACTCTTTAATATACCTCAATTTCAATATCGATTGCAATTTAGAGGACATTTTATTAAGAGGGGTCAAAACAATTTATTCCAGGCACTCAGTTCTCTGATATTTTGTTCATTCAAGAACAAAATGTCACCTGTCCAGAGGAAAAGACTGGATAGAATATTACCAAGGCAATCCTCTCTATATCTCTTACAAATAGGCTTTTGAATATTACAACTGAGAAACTAAGATTTCTAGTTTATATTCTCCAGTAGGAACTCAGAGTACCGATAAGTTTTGGTAATCAACTGGACAAAGACTAGAACTAAAATTTTAAAAGGCTGTTGTTAACAAATACGGTGTTTATTTTGGTCTTCATTTATTACTTCCAGGCCTGAAGCTAAAACAGGCTGAATGGAGCGGGGATGAGCCAGCATGTTGCTCGAGCTATGAAAAGCCAAGTTGAGGAAGTATTGCAAGAGGCTGCTGGAGTTACAATAGTTGTGAGGCCCTAATCTACGCTTGTGCCTGCCCCACCCACCTGGCAGAGCATCACTACTACATTACCTCTACTTTCTAACTTAAACGTGGGGCATCTTAGGATGCCTAAAGAGATCAAGGCCATACTCTCAACTGCAAACTCTCCCTTTGAAGCTATAAGTCTTACTATATCATGGAGACTTTGAGACTGCAGAAAGCTGTGAGCCCTCTTCCCTTCTTCCATTTCCACCCTGCTCAGGACTCTAAACACTTTTGTGCAATATTTTATGCAGTTTTGGAAGGTTTATGTAACTCGTGGTAACCAGATTAAGAACTCTGCTTTTAAAGATTTTGCAGTTTACAGGAAAGTTCAGACTCTTTTAATGGCCTACATGTTCACCTAGATAGGCTGTGTCTCTGTCTGTGTGCCCGTTTCTCTCTAAGCTCATTCCTTACTGTTTCTCCAACCCCCAAACCTCGAATACTTCAGTTTCTTAAAGCATGTCGATCAAAACTGCCTGGTACTGGCACAAGAACAGACATATAGACCAATGGAATAGAATAGAGAAACCAGAAATCGACCCAAACCACTATGCTCAATTCATATTTGACAAAGGAGGCAAGAGCATACAATGGAGTCAAGACAATCTCTTCAATAAATGGTGTTGGGAAAATTGGTCAGATACATGCATAAAAATGAAACTAGACCAATTTATACCTTACACACAAATAAACTCAAAATGGATAAAGGACTTAAACATAAGATGAGAAACCATAAAAATATTAGAGCAATCCACAGGCAGCAAAATCTCAGACATATGCCGAAGCAATATCTTCACCTCAGGCATTGGAAACTAAAGAGAAAATAAACAAATGGGACTACATCAAAATAAGAGCTTTTGCACAGTAAAAGAAACCACCAACAAAACAACAAGAAAACCACTGCATGGGAGAATATATTTGCCAATGATATCACCGATAAAGGCTTAGTCTCCAACATTTACAGGGAACTCATACAACTTAAAAAAAGGAAGATAGACAACCCAATCAAAAAATGGGCAACGGACCTAAATAGACACTTTTCAAAAGAGAACATTCAGAAAGCCAAGAGACATATGAAAACATGCTCAAAGTCACTAATCATCTGAGAGATGCAAATCAAAACAACAATGAGGTATCATCTCACACCTGTCAGAATGGCTATCATCAACAAATCAACGAACAACAAGTGCTGGAGAGGATGCGGAGGAAAGGGAACACTCATGCACTGCTGGTGGGAATGCAGACTGGTGCAGCCACTGTGGAGAACACTATGGAGTTTCCTCAAAAAACTAAAAAGGGAATTCCCATTTGACCCAGTGATCGCACTTCTAGAAATATATCCCAAGAAACCAGAAACACCAATCAGAAAGGATATATGCACCCCTATGTTCATAGCAGCACAATTCACCATAGCTAAGATCTGGAAACAGCCTAAGTGCCCAGCAACAGATGAGTGGATTAAAAAACGGTGGTACATCTATACAATGGACTACTATGCTGTGGTAAAAAGGAAGGAACTCTTACCATTTGCAACAGCATGGATGGAACTGGAGAGCACATAATCTCACTCATTTGTGGAATATAATGAACAACATAAACTGATGAACAAAAACAGATCCAGAGACAGAGAAGCATTGATTAGACCATCAAACCTCAGAGGGAAGGTAGGGGAGGGTGAAGGTAAGTGGGAGAGCAACCAAAGCACTTGTATGCATGCATATAAGCCTAACCAATGGACACAGATATCAGAGGGTTGGGGGGGGCAATGCGGGGATAGGACACATATGTAATACCTTAATCAATAAAGAAAAAAAGGAAAAATAATAAAAATAAAAACATGTCAATTCATGCCTTAGAGTATTTGATTATGCCCTTCCCTGTTCCATCTTCCTGGTGAACTCTCACGGAGCCTTCCAGAGCCAACACAGAACACTAAATTCTCTTTAGTTGCTCACTTACCTCTTTGCCCACAGAGTATTGTACAGACTTCTATAGAGCATTGGTCACTCTCTACTGCAATTATTTGTTGCCATGAGTGTCTCCCTTATTAGAAAGTGACTTTTAAGAGCATCAACAATTTCTTAGTTGCCTCTGCATCCCTAGGATGTAATTCCTATAACATGGTTGTTGTTTACGAAGCTTTTCAGTGTTTTAGAAACTATCCAGAGCCTTGCAATCCTCCTATAGATTATAGAAACAGAAGCTCTGAGAGGCATTTATGGAGACAAATGCTGTATGAGATTCCAGAATTAAGAAGATCTATGGTATTTTGGAACATATTCCTGTGCAGAAAATTGGTTTGGCCAAACATCTTGATGTGTTAAAGAGGATATTTACAAGGAATTTGATTTAATTAAGGTACATTCCCCATGATTAACTGCTAGACATTGTAATTACTGACTTGGAAGTGTTACAGAAATGTCTAATACCAGAAGATTTTCTAGAACAGCTTATGCTCCCTCATTTTCAAAATACACAATCATCAGTCACATTAGTTGGAATATTTTGCAAGTGGATTATGGATTGATAACTATATATTCTTCCAGACTTGAAGAATGAGACTCTTTGCTAAAAAATATTGCATTGGCCTGGTCAGTGTGGTTCAGGGGTTGAGTGTCAACCTATGAATCAGGAGGTCATGGTTCAATTCCCAGTCAGGGCATATTCCCGGGTTGTGGGCTCAATACCCAATGTGGGGTGTGCAGGAGGCAGCCAATCAATGATTCTCTCTCATCATTGATGTTTCCACTCTCTCTCCTTTTCCTTTCCTCTCTGAAATCAATAAAAGTATATTTTTGTAAATGTTGCATTGTGCTGCATGATATAATGGAGAAGAGCTTTATCTCAGCATGTCACCTAATAAGTATTTTTAACCCCTTGGGATCCTTAATTATGAAATGGGCTCAGATGTAAAGTGAGGATTAAATGAGAGAAGGGATGGGGAGAAGGGTGGTATATTTAGCAGGGCCAGAGTTGTTTGTGTTGAATGCATGGAGCATGCTTGGAACAAAAGGTATGAGTGACAGGGCAAGATAAAGACCGTGAGAAACAGGAAGTGTGATACTGGCCTGTGAAAGTAGAGCAGCCTCTAATTCTTTTTGCAGAATTACTCCATTGCTTTAAAAGTTTCCTGGAATC
Source organism: Myotis lucifugus (assembly GCF_000147115.1). Taxonomy (NCBI): domain Eukaryota; kingdom Metazoa; phylum Chordata; class Mammalia; order Chiroptera; family Vespertilionidae; genus Myotis; species Myotis lucifugus. The sequence goes on along the minus strand of NW_005871191.1, from coordinate 1,641,284 downwards.
GTTAAGCAGTTTCAGGGAATTAATATGGTAGTGACAATAAAGCTTTGCTTTGAATTAAACTCTTGACTTTGCCTCAAATTAATGTCTACCATTTTGAATCTTAAATGAGGTGGTAAGCTTAGTATGTGTTTATAGTTTTATTTCATTCTTATAACAATCTGCAAAGAAGTTATTTTGTTGTCATTATTTCCATTACACAGATGAATAGACTGAGACATAGAGAGATTAAGTAATTTGTCCAAGGTAAATTAGTAAGTGGTACCTAGATGCAAATCCAGGTCATTTAAAACATAACTACATCACCATACTGCCTCTGTGATCTTCAATAAGTTAACCTTATTGAGCTTTTAGATTCCTTGTCAATGAAATGGAGTTCATGATTTCTACTACCTGTCTTGCAATGATATTTCAATAAGTCAATACATAAACATTTCCTCATCATAACTGCAGGATCTATACAGCTTGTTAAAAATAAAGATTGATCTCAAAAGTATGTGTGCATGTGAGTGTGTGTGTGTGTGTGTGTGCATCTCAGTCTCAGTCTGAGGAGTGAGATATTTTTTACCTGCTCACATTGAGGTACCACAGGAAATTGACTGGTAGTTGGCAGGCAGCCTGGGGTTATATGACCCAGGCTCAGGGCTCCAAAGCCTGCCACTGTGCAAACCAGTCAGGCTCTGAGGCAGGCAGGAGGGATCCATGACCAGGATGGCGATGTGATGAGGTAGTTTGCACCCACTGTTTGTGCCTTCTAAAGAACCTATAAAGAAAGCAGAAAAACTTCATATCCTTGAATCAGTTTACACCATGGGGACCTAAGAGGTGGGAAAAAGGAAACTGGGCTAGAATAAAGGGTTTGCTTATTTTTCTTCCTGCTTCATGAACAACCAAGGCCAAGCTGTTTTTGTAACATTTTTCCCCTGGAGTATTTGTGTGGAAAGACAGCAAAGGTACTAAAGAAATTTTGCTTCTATAATTTAGGTCCAAGAACTTCAAGAATTCTCCCTAAATGGTGGGTTAGACACACACACACACACACAGAGAGAGAGAGAGAGAGAGAGAGAGAGAGAGAGAGAGAGAGAGAGAGAGAATTTCTATAGAATACTTAGGATACAAATTCTATACTATGCCTCAGATATAGTAATGTAATTAGCCTCCAGTATTACATAGTTGAAAGTGTATAGATTTAGTGAGAAGACATACTTAGTGTAAAATACCAGTTCTACCACATGTGTCTTTTGGTCCATTCCTTAATCTCATAGCCTTGATTTTGCTCCTCTATAAAATAGGAATAATAATAATACCTTGCAGAGTCTATTTGACAAGTAAATGACATAGAGAACATAAAAGCAACTAGAGCAGTGCCTGGATCAGCAAATGTTGGTTGCCCTTCTCCACAACAGGGGTTTTTCATAGATTCCTGAACAATTTTATCATGTTAACCGTCACTACTACTCCGCTACAATTTTTCTTCTGTATTTTTTTTTCCAGGATATAGCACTCACCCTTCGCCCTTAAGTGAAGGAAATTCTTTTTTTGCCCTCTCACTTTACCCCATCCATAATATCCATTTTATAATCTCACACTTGACTACTGAGCAAGGAAAAGATGTGTCCATGCAAGAGTACTGGTGCCTTTTAAATGTCCCTCTTCCTGAAGCAGAAATCCTGCTGAGTATGAATAGGCTCATGCACAGTATTTAGCTATTAGATTGCCTAAAACTCTAACTTGGCTGTTCCATGCTGTACTGTTCACTCAATTTTCATGAATCCCCTATTTACCAATTTTTCACGTTTTCTGTCACTTCATTCTTGCTTTATTCTTTGCCTCTAATTATGCTGCCATATCTCCGAATTGCCTATTTTGAATATAAATAGTATCTTTCTACTTAGACTTGATAGATTAGTGAATTATCACATAAGATAGAAGGAATCAAGGTGCCAAATATGGCACTGGAGGTCAAGCATGAAGTTGGCACAATCAGCAAGGATGTTGTTTTGTCAAATAAGGTGTCAAGTAGGACTTTCCAAAGCAGTCAGCGTCCCACGAGGATGGGCACAGAGAGAATCAGGGCATGAAGACAAGTATTGCAGGGTCTGTAGAGCCTCATTTAGGATGGAGAGTAAAGAACTGCTGAAAAGCATGAAGGGATGTGAGAACTAGAACAATTTCTTTCCAATAGAAGCAGTATTTGTTTGTTCATAGAGTTCCCATGGCCTTCAATTGGTTAACAATGAAGCATTTAAAGAAATATTGTGTGTGGTAGACACCTTGGGTTTTATGATCAATACTCCATTTCTAGGAATTGCTTCTTCATTTAAACTTACATTTGCAGGGGAAGCAGCTACGTTTCAGTTTTTCTCCTGCTCCTTGGCTACTCTAAAATGGCCCAGGGGAAGAAATCTAACTCAAATTGGGCCAAAGATCCTCTTCTCAAGGACTTCTAGACTTGGGATCTAAAGTGTAAGAAAAAATGCTCAGAATCTGTTTCTTGCTCCATAAGAGGAAGGGAGAATCCAGTCTTTTGAGAAAGAAAAAACTGTACATATAAAAAAGGGTAAAAAAAACTAATTCTAAACATGCCAAATTGTCACTGGGGAGCCCTTGCTGAAGTCATTCTCCTGATTGGGACAGCCTCCTTTCCTCTTCAACGTTGCCCGTGCCTATCATAACCCATTCATTACTCCAGTCTCTCCTCCCCTGAAAAGCCCTCCCTGACCACATCTGATGCCACTCTTCTGGGATGTTCCTTACACGTGCAGCTTGATTAAACTATTGATGGATTGAAAATAAAAAGGCTTTTTTGTATTTTCTTTACTTTGAGTTTGGTTAGTCCTTCAAATTCCCTAAACAATTTTTACACATTCAACTTGGAGACAGACTCCTTTGTATTATAGCTACAGAATTTTGTATCACAAAAAAGCACTTTTCAGTGCATAGTAGTAGAGATGTCCATTACTAAGGTATATAGAAATGGAAATTTTTATTAGAATATTTCCAATGACCCCATGAGGTAATATTATCTGACAATCTGCTTTTGGACAAGTGTGGGTCTAGTTTTATGCTTTTGAAAACAAGGGAATATTGCCTTGGGTGGTGCTCAGTTGATTGGGTGTTGTCCCATGCACCAAAAGTTTGCTGATCCAATTCCCAGTCAGTGCACATGCGTGGGTTGCAGGCTCTGTCCCTGGTGTGATGCCTGCAAGAGGCAGCTGATTAATATTTTGTTCTCACATCAATGTTTCTCTCTCTCTCTCTCTCTCTCTCTCTCTCTCTCTCTCTCTCTTCCTTCTCTTTCTCTAAAAAAATCAATAGAAGTATATATATTTTTTTAAAGTGAAAGACAAGGGAATATTAAAAGATCTCAAGTGGTCATATTGGTCTAAGTATGTAAATAAAGCTCAGATAAATGTATTTGGATTTTTAATTCCACATGAAACAATATTTAGGATAGCCTTTTTGTCTCAGTTAAGGCTTTAAAATGGAAAAAACAGTGACCTAAGAAAGAGAAGAGAGAGAGAGAGAGAAAGAGAGAGAGAGAGCGAGCGAGCTCTGGCTGTGTCTGTGGCAGCATTATGAATTCAACTGCTGTACCCAATAGTGAGTATTGACAATAGGAGAGGCGACACAGCAGACGGTCAGCACATTCACCCAAATGTCAGGCCGTGGCATCATTAACATAGTGCAGTGTCCAATAACTCTGAGCTCCCTACGGATGGGGACTGTGCAGGAATAATTACTTGGACATCGCATGTACTTCATCACTTCCAAATTAGATTTTACTAATCCACCGCTTTATTCTCAGTATAATCTCATTACCACGATGGTGTTTCTTTTTTTTTTTCAACACCTTGGAAGATTTATTGCTTCAAACCAATAACAAGATTTAATGATTGCCAAAGGACATATTATTTTAAGATTTAGACTGATGTGACTGGGGCTGTGGAAATGCATTCCTCTTTTTCTTCCTTCCCCCACACTCTAAGAAAAATTTTAAGGTGAAAAATAAATTATAACTCTATATCTTGATTTTCCTTTTTACAATAATACAAATAAAACCATATTGCAGAATGCTGCTAATTATCTAGAAAGGAGAATAAGGGTCCATTATACACAGACTTTCCTTGTAAAAATGCATCTAGAAAAAAATGTCATCTACTCTCTAGATCAGGGGTGGGCAAACTTTTTGACTCGAGGGCCACAATGGGTTCTTAAACTGGACGGAGGGCCGGAACAAAAGCATGGATGGAGTGTTTGTGTGAACTAATATAAATTCAAAGTAAACATCATTACATAAAAGGGTACGGTCTTTTTTTTTTTTTAGTTTTATTCATTTCAAACGGGCCGGATCCCGGCCCGTGGGCCGTAGTTTGCCCATGGCTGCTCTAGATATTTTGTCATATGTATTTTATTTTTTTCTCCACTAGTAATTAGGTAAAATGGATGTTCTTTGTGTTTTCTTTTTCCATTCATGTTGACCCAAAACAGATGAAGTTAGAGAATGCTGAATGATTTTTTTCCTCTCAGACAGTGTTGTGTTTCAAGAGCTGCAAATTCTAGACCAGGCCAGATAGGAATTCTTTTGTTCTTCCACAGGGTAATTCAACACAGCCTGGTTATTTTAATTGACAAGAACAATTTTATAATATCATGGGAAACAAGACAAATCATGATGAAAAATTACCAAAAACCAATGTCTTCCTCTTATATTTCTTTTATTAATTGCCTGAGAATATTTTCCTAATTACGCACATACTTATACACACCTTATATAATGCCACACATTATCTAATTTCCATATTAGAGTAGTAAAATATGAGATTAATGATAGGCCAAATGACTAAACATTAATATATATGTTATAATATATATAATTAGTTGCATTTCCTTTACAAGGAGGTTGTTTGTAATATGGGACAGATATTGTCATTATAAAAATAATCAAGATCAGCATGTTTTCTGCACTGAGGGAACATAAAAAGTAATGGGGAAAACAAACAATTACATGGATGGTTATTATGTAACATGATGAGTGAAGTATAGGGTACAACAGACGAATTCTCCTTAGGAGCATGAGCAGGGTTTACTTTTGTCTAATGTTTGATATTGATGTGTTCCTAATTCCCTCTTCAGAGATCCAGCCTTCATCTGGGCTATGTCCTTTCTGTGCATGCCTATGAATTTGTCAACTAATTACCATCATATGCCTTATACTCAGGGTGTTAGCCAGTAACTTTTCTGCTAAAGGAAGAAATACAAAGCTTTGGAAGACCCAGATTTTGGTCCTGGGTTGGGCAGTAATTGATGCTCTGTTCTTGGGATGAGCTCAAAGTGTACCCAGACTTCAGTTTCCATGTCTATATGGTGAAGATTTGAACTAAAGTAACCCTATGGATGTTTGGAATTCTGAAAAGTTCATGAATTTAGTTATCTTTGCAGACTATCCCCTTGCATTTTTACAGAATATATTCAAAGATCATTAAGACCTACAAAAAGGGAAAGGAAAATAAGAGAAGAATTAACAATAACTAAGTACCTGTTATGTGGCATTGATACTTTACAAAAAAAACCCACAAAAAAACATAGAGCTAGAAATTATATCCCAGGAGTACTCTGTAAGTCTACTAACCCACCCAGAGTATATATGAGTTGAAATTCAAACACAAATTAAACACTAGTGATGGTAATTCAGGTACCTACACATGGAATTAGGGATAATAATCAATAATTTGAGTGAGAGAAGACTTCCTGGAATCTGAGGGCACACAATTTTTTTTAAAGGCTGACCCTGTACATCTACACTAATAAAAGAGAAACATGCAAATTGATGTCACTCTGCTATGCCCACCAGCCAATCAGAACGACTATGCAAATTAACCCAACAAAGATGGCAGTTAATTTGCATACACAGGAGCAGAGCGAAGAGTGAAGGCTCTGGCCAGAGTGAAGACTGAAGACAGAAGAGGCTTGGCTTCTCTGCTGCAGCCGGAACAAAGCCTGGGTCCCGGGTGCCGGAGGAAAACCAGTGCTGGCAGACAGGGGAAGGAAGGCCTATTGCACGAATCTCTTCATGCAACGGGCCTCTAGTCTGAAATAACCATGTTTGAGAAGTCAGGGGGAAAAAAGAAAAACAAACAAGGAAACAACAAAAACTGAGATTTTGTACATGGAATTAGCTGTAAAAACTCACAATTAACCCTAATTTACAGATGTATCCTAATACCATCAAGTCAAGATCCTTGGATGACAATTTCAAGCAGTACCAAACCAGGAATGTGTTTTCTTCACTATTCTTTGGAATGTGTAGATTAATAATGGTTTTTCTGGAAAAATAGAAGTATACCATTCTGCCATTGAGACTAGAAAGACAAATATTTTTCTCTATGACAACAACATGATTAAGAAGTTGCATACTCAGTTTTGCCTTAAAAAGCAATGGGTCACACACAAATTATATTTAGAAAGAATGCCTCAAGATTATAAAACGAAAATTATTTTTTTTATGGCAGAAGTCTTCCACTCTTTAATTGGCTTACTTTTAACAATTTGATGCACCAGGTCAAATCTGTCAGCTACTAAGGAAGCACATTTCAGAATTAATTTACCTCACAGGGATTGCCAGGAAGTTGCTCTATTGTGAATTTTTATGGCTATGGTGAGTGATTAGTAACACCTGTTTCAAAAAAAATTTCCAGTCACACTTAATAGTGTAGAACATTGAGCCTTGGCTAGTCATTTATTTCTGTGTTAGAGCAGAGCCAAATCTGCTTCCTAAGGGAAATTTGGACCTATCTCCTAGGCATTCCTTTGAGCAATCTCTGTTTAGAACTATGTGGCCAAATAGCCAAATGTGCTAGGTAGGCTCCTCAGCTTTTCTTGTTGTATATAAACCTTATCCTGTTCTAGAGTGATTGAAAATATGCAGAAATGCTCTTAATCAAAATCTATAATGTCTGCACTCCAGCCCTTTACTAGAGAGTATTACTTCAAAATAACTGCCATCCTTTTCTTAAAGCCCAATTAAAAGAATCAACATCCATGGAAGATTATCTGAAAGATATTCAGCCCAGTGTCTCTAAAAGATATTCTTAAATCAAGACCAAGTATGAGAGAACTGCATAGCTGGGCTCCATTGTTTTAGCACCTGGTTGAATGTTTCTTACTAAATTGCCACTGGTTTTGATGGCAACAGCCTGCATTACAGGACATTACAATAGACAAACCCTTTGTTAAATGGATATTATTGAGCATGTTGTTCATTACACTGGTTTGGAATAGCAGGGGAAAGATGGGCTAGGAAGCCCTAACTTGTGTGGAAGCTACAGCGAGATATAGACCTCAGAATCTGCACACTGTACACAGGCATTTTCTCTACTTTTCTTCTTCATTCTCCTTTGGCCTGATTTCTTCAGGGTTTAATTTTTGCCCTGCTATATTTTATATAATTATAAAGTATATTCATTTAATAAGCTTATTTATTAAATAACCACACACACTGAAGTGAGTATAGCTTGATGAATTTTTATTAAGTGAATATACCTATGTGCCCACCACCTGGAGGAGTAAAAACATATCAGCGACCGGCTCAGAAACCACCCCAAGAGCCTCTTCTCAGGCACCATTCCCCATTCCTAGCTTTGCCAGGTTTTGAACTTAGAGGGAATCATATACTATATATTATTTTGTGTTTAGCTTTCTTTACCTCAGTATTACTTGTTTATGAGATTTACCCATGATGTTCCTTTGTGTAATTGTAGTGTGTATATTTTCATTGATCTAAAGCAGCGGTTCTCAACCTGTGGGTAGCGACCCCTTTGGGGGTCGAATGACCCTTTCACAGGGGTCGCCTAAGAACATCGGAAAACACATATATAATTACATATTGTTTTTGTGATTAATCACTATGCTTTAATTATGTTCAATTTGTAACAATGAAATTGGGGGTCACCACAACATGAGGAACTGTATTAAAGGGTCGCGGCATTAGGAAGGTTGAGAACCACTGATCTAAAGTATTCTACTTCATGAACATACCACAATTTACTTAATGATTCTATGGTTGATTGACATTTTGGATATTTTTGGTTTGGGGCACTCAAATTATGCTTCTATAAACATACTGTTATGTGTCCTTCTGTTGGATTTATATGGACTATTTAAAATAATTTTTGCAAAGAATAAAGAAGGAAATGGATATACATGCAAATATACATAACATATTGTGGGATGTGGATGAACTTCGAAGTCAATGATCTGAATTGTTTAAAAGAAAAGTAAAATGATCAGAAATAAATTTTTCAGCAAAATCT
>NW_005871191.1:1570857-1632875 GCF_000147115.1 Myotis lucifugus | reverse complement strand
AAAGAATGTGTTGTAATGGAAAAACAGTAATAGAGGACAATTGACATGATCCAAACGGAAAGTGATGAGAATGTCCACTAGGGGGAGGAAGAGGGAAAGATTGAATCAAAATGTTTGAGGAGCTAGAACTGAACCTAAGGACTAGATGATTGACTATGAGAGGTTGAGAAATAGACAATCATGATTACTTGAGCACTGGGAATATGGTAGTGAGTCAGTTGATTTTTCCTGAGCAGGATGAAAGGGTGATTTCTTTCCCGGATTCTTGTCCAGATGGACTTGAAGAATGAAGCCATGGACAAAAGGTGGTAGATGAAAGGGTGGAAATATATTGGAAGTAAGTACAGACTCCCACGTAGGGAGGGGGTTCCAAGGGGGTAACCCACTAAGCTCCTTTTGTCTAAGGTTTATAAAGGAAAGGTTATTTGTCTCTTCATACTGCCTTCCAATTGGTAGAATATCAGCTTCAAAGCTCAAAACCCACCTGATGCCCCCCTCTCCCTCTCCCCCTTCAGTGGTAGAATTCTCTCCTGTGAAAATCTGTTTTCCTCTTTCTCCCATTTGTCATCATTTCTCTGTTCTCTGTGAAAGTGTGTTTCCTCTTTCTCCCCATACCCTGTGGCTTCCCCCTATCGTATGTGAATGGATGTCTGCCTCTTCCCTTATCCTGTGGCACTATTTTTTCTTCTGTGAATGTATGCCTTTTGGCAGCTCCATAGCCCTCATCTATGTAGTCCTCCCCCATGGACCCTCTTTATTCCTAACACTCCCTACACCTGCCTATTTTACCCCTAAAACTCCATGCAGTAGTCAGTGCCAAAAGATGGAATAGTGAAGAGAGAAAACTTACTGGGTAGGAGCAAAGATGCTGAATCATGAATTCCTCTTTGGCTATCTTCATTATGAGAAAACTTCCCCCCAAAAGGATGAATCTGTGTGAACAACTGGAAACTAGACCAGAGGAAGGATGAACAGTGAGTAGGAACAGCTGCTTTCGTACATATGTTGATATATGTTTGTATTGCAAGAAGAGACCAGGTAATCAATGTGCCTAAATGGAATGTAGGTTGTATATGGAGGTAAAGAGGAAAATAATTTATATGTATTTATATTGTGCTGAAGTTTCAAAAGTCTCTAAATAAACTCCCTCCTCTCCTATATTTTCCTTTCTCACTGCTAGCACTTCTGTTCAGAACCTCAGAATCAAAACTATATTCTTCAAAGGGGCCCTTAGAGCTTATTCCTCCCAATCTCTTTGACTTTATGCTGAATAACTGAGACTGAAAGAGGCAAAGTGGCACGTCCAAAGCACAGAGTCAGATAGGGAGCCAAAAACAGCACCCAGGTCTCATTTCTCCTTGCCTTCCTCTCTTAGAAAATCAATATCAACTTCTCAACTGGTCTCACCATGTCCAATTCAACTTTTATCAATCATGTTGCCTAAGGATACTGAAGTTTGAAGTTGTCAATTTATGTTCAAAAGCCTTTATTTTTTTCTCAATGTCTGCAAAATAAAAGACCAAACTTTCGAGCACAGTATCCAAGGTCCAACTGAACAATAGCCTCATCTTTCACTCCTAGAACCCAATCAAATAGAATAATTTGCCATTTCCCAAATATTTCTAATTCTTGTCACCTCCAAGACCTGATCTTTACTGGAAAAACCTCATTCACCTTCCAAAGCCTGTTCTAATTACCAACTACACCATGAAGAATTTCCTCCTCCCCCTAAATTATGTCCCTCTCTGAGCATATTTTCTCAACAGATAAATGGATATAGACTGGTGCTTGGAATTAAATTACAAATCCAAAACTCCTAACAGAGAGCTGGTTGTGGAGTGGGCTCTACCTCTTCTTTGAAGCATTCTTCAAACCCTCATAGTTTTGTATCTGTTCCTTACTTGCACCCTTGTATTTTGCATTTGTAAAGTTTTATGTGTATTTGACTTAATCCTCTGGCTATGTAGTAAGTATTTCAGGGATCATAAAGTACTTAGTGCTGGAGCCAGGCCTCATTCTTCTTTGTATCACCAACTCTAGCTCTGTGCCAGGCACTAAGTAGGTGTTTAATAAATACTTCAAGTATTAATGTGAACTGATTAAATCCACAGCCCAGGATGCCTCCTCAGCTTCTAGACCTGAACACTGAATTTTGCTGGAGAAAACATTACAATGGAGGAGTTTGGGAGCTGCAAACGATTAATTCCTCCCACAGAGACCTTAGCTTTCTAACTGCCCCTAGGCAGTAGTCTTTTTCTTTCATAGCAGTTTCTATTTAAACCCTCTAAGACAGTGGTTCTCAAATTTCTGGCCCTTTAAATACAGTTCCTCATATTGTGACCCCACCATAAAATTATGTTCGTTGCTACTTCATAACTGTAATGTTTCTACTGTTATGAATCGTAATGTAAATATCTGATATGCAGGATGGTCTTAGGCGACCCCTGTGAAAGGGTCGTTCGACTGCCGAAGGGGTCGCGACCCATAGGTTGAGAACCGCTGCTTCTGAGCTCTCCTCAAACTTCTTGTGAAGACACCAGTCAGAGTGAACTAGGGCCCAACCTAACAGCCGTATTTTAACTTAATCACCTCTTCAAAGGCCCTATTTCCAAATAAAGTCACAGTCTGAGGTTCTGGGGGCTAGGGCTTAAACATATAAATTAGGGGAAGGGGGCACACAGTGCAGCCTCTATAGCTTCAGTATTACTTTCCTATGGCTGCAATGACCATGTTATGTAAACGGGGTGGCTTGGAATAACAAATGTATTGTCTCACAATTCTAGAGGCTAAAAATCTGAAAACAAGGTGTTATAGTTGGAGTCATACAATATTGGCTTCTTTCACTTAGTAATATGCACTGCAGTTTCCTCCACAGCTTTTCAGAGCTTGATAGCTTACTTCTTTTTAGCACTGAACAATATTCCTTTGTCTGGATGCACACAATTTATTTATCCATTCATCTACTGAAGGACATCTTGGTTACTTCCAAGTTTTGAAAATTATGAATAAAGCTAATATATTTGCAAATGTTTGTGTGAATGTAAGTTTTCAACTTTTAAGGGTAAATGCCAAAGAGCACAATTGCTGGATCATGTGCTAAGAGTATGTTTAGTTTTGTAAGAAACCACCAAACTATCTTCCAAAGTGGCTGTTCCATTTTGCATTTCCACTGGCAATGGACAAAAGTTCCTGTTGCTCCACATTCTCTCCAGCATTTGGTGTTGCCAGGGTTCCATATTTTGGCCATTCTAATAGATGTATCATACTATCTTATTGTTCTCATTTGTATTTCTCTGAGAACATATGATGTGGAGCATCTTTTCATCTGTGTTTTTTTGTTTTTGTTTTTTTTTTGCCATCTGTATATCTTTGATGAGGTATCTGTAAAGCTCTTTGGCCCATTTTAAATTGTTGAGCTTTAAGAGTAGGCTTGGTACATTTTCAATAATAGTCCTTTACCACATGTGTCTATGTGTCTTTTTTTTAAAAAATATATTTTATTGATTTTTTACAGAGAGGAAGGGGGAGGGATAGAGAGTTGGAAACATCGATGAGAGAGAAACATCCATCAGCTGCCTCCTGCACATCTCCCACTGGGGATGTGCCCACAACCCATGCCCTTGACCGGAATCGAACCTGGGACCTTTCAGTCCACAGGCCGACGCTCTATCCACTGAGCCAAACTGGTTTCGGCCACATGTGTCTTTTGAAACTATTTTCTCCCAGTTTGTAGCTCATCTTGTCCTTCTCTTGACATTGAGTTTGTTGAGCAAAAGTTGTGGTGTTTTTTTTTTAATTTTAATGAAGCTTATCAATTATTTCTGCCAGGAATTGTGCCTCTGGTGTATCAGAATGATTATATTTTCGAAGTCAAGCAAAAATGGTTCCAAAAATAATTTCAGGTTGAAAAACTGAGAAAAAGATTTGTGTTAGGAAATTTCAAAACAAAATTTGCCTGTGCACTTCAGAAACTTTGTGCATCTCTTTCCCTTAGTCTTCCTGTCTCCATAAGTTCTTATGCAAGTTTTATAATCATGGGAAGTATTAATATTTCAAATCTTGGTTATTTGTAGAGTAAGGAGAGACAGGGAAGTTAAATGTAATGGCATTAGGATCTCATTTTCCTTCTGCAGAGTCCATTCATCTTTAGGAAATATAATTATTCTCTCCTTTCTATTAGTACTTTCCTCAACAAAAATTAATGGCCCTATAATCCAAAACCTTTTCCTTTGACTTAGATGAGAACAGCTTGAGGACTCAAATAGCCTTCTGATTTTTAGTCATTGTGGAAAAAAGAAAATGATGGCATTTTAATAGGTCAAATCACATTATAAGGAACCGTACATATTCTATGTATAAAATTACAATACTCTTGATATATTAATCTAATAAAGGGACAGCTTTCTAAACCCTTATGGACTCTAATTGCTCAACACAGAATATTTTGACTTATTTATGAAGTAAACATTTGTATTATTTGTGACTAATGACAACTTTCCAAATTTTAATACCTTATTATTTTTAGTGATTACCACACTGTCTAGGACAATGATAGTGGACAAATTTGTTTCGTATGTGAATTTTAAAAATATCTTCTAATATTTGGTTATTAAAAATGATGTTTGCTGAAAATATATTGAAGATGCCCTTTATCAGATTAAGATAATTGCCTTCTATGATTAGTTTGCTAAAAAGTCCTTATCATGAATGGGCACTTACTGTTCATCTGTTAAATAGGATCATGTTTTATCTTTTATTCAATTAATGTTGTGGATATATGTATATACAGTGGGGCCTTGACTTACGAGTTTAATTCGTTCCGAGACTGAGCTCGTTAAGGAGCTCGTTAAGGAGCTCATTAACTCAAATTACTCTATCAACTCAATGCAAAAAATTGGCCGAGAGACAGCTGGTATCTCAAAAAACTCGTTAGTCGGGACACTCGTAAGTAAGTCAAGGCCCCACTGTATATATATATATATACATATATATCTACATAATAAAAGCCAAATGACTGAACGAACAGTCGCTATGATGTGAACTGACCACCAGGGGGCAGACGCTCAATGCAGGAGCTGCCCCCTGGTGGTCAGTACGCTCCCACTGGGGGAGCACAGCTCAGCCAGAAGCCGGGCTAATGGCTGGCGGGAGCCTCTCCCGCCTCTGCAGCAGTGCTAAGGAGCAGCAAGCCGAGCAGTAAGGAGTGAGCAAGTGGGCGGTAAGGAGTGAGGGGTCCAGGACTGCGAGAGGGTGCAGGCTGGGCTGAGGACGCCCCCCCCTCCAGTGCATGAATTTTGTGCACCGGGCCTCTAGTAAATACTAGCACTGATGTCATAATAAATAATTAGTATTTGATGATAATAGAAAGATATTTAAAGTTTTTAGATGCAACATTTTTTTCTTTAAAAACAAGGATTTTTTAAGATTAAATTTTAGGGAGAGAAAAACATTGATCGGCTGCCTCTTGCATGAGCCCTCAACTTAGGAATTGAACTGGCTAACCTTTCCATGCACAGAAAGATGCCCAACCAACCGAGCCACACCAGGCAGGGGAACATTTCTAATTTATGTTTCTAAAAGTTCAGAATGATTTCCATGTAGAAAATGGATCTAGCGCTGGTAGAAATATAAGGAGAGGAAATACAGACACCAGATAAAATGCTCTTGCAATGAGGAATGCTGGTGGCTTAGATTGAATTAGGTAGAGTGGATGGATTTGGAATGCATCTTGAATGTAAAACTAATAGAACCTGCAGGTATTTTGGATATACGGAGTAAGTGGCCAAATAAAGTCGACATGCTTCTCATGTCCAAATCTTATAGTGGTAACTTTAACTGATAAGAGAGAGATATGGGGTGTGGAAAGAACATAATATTTGTTTTGGGGTATATCCATGTGTGACCTCTGGGGAATGGTGGTGGAAAGAAAGAGAACAATTTTGAACACATTATTATTGAGATGCCTCTGAGACATACAAATAATAATGTCAAGTTAACAGTTATATACACACATCTGTAACTTCGAGGGAATGTGTAGGCTAGAGTTACAAATTTTTAAATTGCCATCATATAGAATAGCAGTGAAGAGAATGGTTGTGAATCAGGACTTCCTGGGTTTATGTTGTTTTGCAATTTACTAGCTGTGCAACCTTGGGCTCTCTAATTAATGACTCTCTAATCGTGAAATTTCAGGCAAACATCGTGGGGGAAATTATTACAGGATAAACACTTTTGGAAGCAGGACATGTTTTAGCTTTCGATCAGAACGCGCCAAACCAATAACCTACACCACCCTTGGTATGAGATCCACCTTTGAACCTCGCCCATTCAGTGCCAAGCATATCGTAGGTGTGAAGATAATGTTTGTGGGCTGAATCGTACTAAAATATATTGATGATAGTCTGGATCTTTAAAATTATGTACTCTGCAGAGTGTTCTAGGAAATTGCTGAACACCACTGGCTCACTAAGATGTTAAATGGATCTCTTGCCAAATTTCATGCTAGGATTGCGTGTACATCAAGCTGTTCTAGTACACTTGCCAAACAGACTCCCTTCTCCACTTCCAGTACAAACTTACAATTCAAAATACACCAAAAAGAGTGATTCATTACAATTTTGTCCACTCAATGAAGTCATAATCCTCGTCTGATTCAAACAACTGGATTTTTTTTTTCTATCAGCTAGTGTTCCTCGCCTGTGTATAATCTCTCAGAGACATGTGAATGTTTATGTGATAGAATTGTCAAAGGGAAAGAAAAGATGAGAACCTATAGTTGAACCAGTCACTGGGCTCTCCATGCTGGTAATAAATATTTTGGTGCACTCTAGTGGTGGAAGGAGATAGGCTAGAAGACCTGATGATACACTAGGCTTAGCAATAGCGATTGTAATTTTGAAAAATATTCCACCAATTGTGGATTTCAAAATGTGACCAATGGAATGTCTCATGTAAAAGGTAGAATTTGCATATGAACCTTGACCCTCTCCACCCAGAAAATACCTAGAAGAGAATAATTACATTTCTTTAATAGAAGAGCACCTTCATTTAAATATAAATGTAATGTGTGTTGCTGACGGTTCCTGTCTTTTGTGACCATTTTATTTTTAACAGGAGTGGAGTTCATTGTGTTCTTCTCATAGTGGCAATAAGAACTACCTTTCCCTAAAGCCATTAGGGACTAGAGTATGTACATATGAACAAAAAAGATGGCCATAAATGCAAATTAAATATTTGCACACACATGGATAACTGTTCATTTTAGATGTTTTTTTTTTTTTGTGGTTGCTTCCTACCTTCTCACCATACCTCTGGCTTTTCCTTCCTGTGCTTAACCCTAACTCCCGGATCTCTGATCATTTATTCCTTGGCTCACAAGAACTTCATTTTGGCACCTCTTTTTCTATTTTCTTGCTACCATTTATATTTGGAGGGGTAATTTGTATCCCCACACATTGTAAATTTCTGGAAGACCCAGCTGTGCCTGAACACCCCTGCTACTTTCATAACAGCCAGCACAGTGCCTACTACGTAATGGGCATTTGGAGTATCTGGCGAGTGAGCAAATTTGTGAACATCCTGACCTGCTGTTTTACTAACGTTCTCAGCTCAGGCTCAAAAGCTAGCTAGGAGGAAGCTTGGAACTCTTCAGAGCTGTTGTTTCTTTGAGAAAACCAGGTGCCATGAAAAAGAGTGGATTTCACATTATCCCCTTTCTCTTAAGGAATCAGCATGATCTTCTGGTTATGGTATTTCTCTTTTGGGTATGCTAATGGGAAAGGGAAAATTCACTCAGACAGCTCATTTTCCAAATTACCTTACCAAATTAAAAGTGTGTGTGTGTGTGTGTGTGTGTGTGTAACCAAAGGTGAGAGGGAGACAAAATCCATCCACATGTGGTTCAGTAGAAAAACACCAGGTTTGGGAATCTGGAGAACTGCGATGGATGCTCTGTAATCAACTTACCACATGGCCTGAAGCAAGTAATGGACTGTCCATAGGCCCCATATCTTACTTAACAAACAGAACCATCATACACAGAAACTAATGAATCAACAGATATGAAGTGTCCACATAGCTCTAAGGGGTAAAGGTTTTTTGCCATTACTTTTTGTAAAGCATCTGGCTTTGGGAATATTATGTTTTAGCTGTGGGGGAAATGTCTTTATTTATTCAATCATTTATTTAACAAATATTTTTTGAGCAACTATTATGCCAGGCACTCTTCTTGGAACGGGACATATATACCACTGTGAGCAAATCAAACACACTTTTGCCTTCGTGGAACTTGTATTTTAGTGAGAGAGAACAACAGTGAATAAGCAAATAGCATCTATATATATAAAAGCCTAAGTGACCGGAATGACCAGAATGAAGGTTGCTGTGATGCACACTGACCACCAGGGTGCAGATGCTCAATGTAGGAGCTGCCCCCTGGTGGTCAGTGTGCTCCTACAGCCAACCTCCCCCGGCTGGCCAACCTCCGCAGTCCCTCCTCCGTAGCCAGCCAACCTCCAGCCGGCAAGTCCAGATTGCCTGATCGGGGCTGACCCCTGGGCTGGGACAGGGAACCGGGGGTGGGTGGCAGCAGACACAGTCTCTTTCCCAGGAGGGCCGAGGGCCAGCTCCTTCCTCAGGGGTGGCGACCAACCTCCTGTACCCTGTCCTTCCCCCAGCGGGCAGCCCGCTGCCTGCCTGCCGCAGTGGCAGTGCAGTGGCGAGGGAAGGAGGAGGGGGGGAGGCGGGGAACCGCATGGTGGCGGGACCCGATGATGGTTTTTTGGCATCCGGCATCCATTTCTTCCACGCCCAGCCCGGTGCCCATCACCTCCTCTCCATCCCAGATCGGCCCTGATCGCTGGCCAGGCCTAGGACCCCACCCGTGCATGAATTTCAGGCACCGGGCCTTAGTATAATTATATGAACATAACAAATTCAGCATTGTGAAGAAAAAACAGGATTAAGAATGATGGAGGATACAGTTTCATATTTGTTGGCCAGGTGAATACTCTCTGCAGAGATGACATTTAAACTAAGACCTGAATGATGTGAGAGAGTGGGCTATGTGAGTACGTGGGGAGGAGCATCTGAGACAAAGAAACAGATGGAGCAAAGGCCTTGAGGTAGGAGAAAATGCTTGAATGGGCTGAAGGAATAGCAATGTCACACCTTGGCAGTGGTTGGCGCTTTGGCTCTTGCACCAAAGAGTCGCAGGTTCAATTCCTTGTCAATCTCTCTCCCTCTCCCTCCCTTTCTTCCACTCTCTCTCTGAAAATAAAATTCAATGAAGAAAAAAAAAGTCACTGAAGTGATCTAGCAAGAGGGAGGGAATAAGGCGATAAGATATAGAGAAGTAGCCAGGTGTCATATCGTGTAATAACTGGTAAGTCATAAAGAGATTTTTTTTTTTACAACAGTTTTAGAGTTATAGAAATGATGCAAAGATAGTACCGTGGTCTCCATGCCCAGTGTCCCCTGTTATTAACATCTTACATTAATTTGGCACATTTGTCACAACTAATGTACCAATATTAATACATTTTTACTAACTAAAGTCATACTTCATTTACATCTCCTTAGTTTTCCATAACACTTATTTTTGTGTCTTTGGATTTTTTTCAAGATACCACATTACATGTATTTGTGTCTCTTGGGGCTCATTTTGGTCTGTAGCAATTTATTAAACTTTTGTTTTTGGTGATTTTAAGAGTTTTGAGAAGCCCCAGTCAGATATTTTATAGAATGTTCCTCAGTTTGGGTTTGTGATTATTAGACTGGGATTATGGATTCTTCAGAGGAAGACCACAGAATTGAAGTGGCCCTCCCATCACATCATACCAAGAGTGCATGTTGCTAATAAGACTTATCATGACTTATCACTGGTTTTGCTAACTTATCACCCAACTGAGGTGTGTGTGTTGCATGCCATGAAGTTGGCTCTGACTCCAGTCCCCCCTGTAAATGAGCGATGGCCACAATGTCCTGTCCTCATCAGCTCGGCTCAGCTCCTGTAGACTCATGCCTATGATTTTTATGGAGTTAGCCCGTCTCGTATTTGGTCTTTCCCTTTTCCTGACTCAGCTAGTGTTTTTCAAATTTCTGTAAAATTATTTTTCTCCCATGTTTATACTGTACCCTTCATAAGGGCATTGCCCCCAACTTCCCATACGTAAGGGGTGGGGAGTTATAGTCCAGCTCCTGGAGGAGAGAATATCTGCACAAACTATTGGAAGCTCTTCTGCACAGGAGATTTGTCTATTCTCATTCATTCATTCATTCATTCAACCCTGTATTTATATCAGTGTGGACTCATTGATATTGATTTCATACTTTGGGTTATAATCCAACACTGCATTATTTATTTATTTCTCAGCTTGTTCCAGGTGTAGCCATTGGGAGCCTTTTTAAGTAAGTTCCTATGGCAAATATAGAAGGAGGGGGCTTGTAAGATGGCTCTTCAGTGTGGCTCAGAGGTGGAAGGTGGTTTGGCAAAGAAAGATGCAACAGTGGAATGAGAATGGGCTGACTTCGGTATATAATTTGTAGGTTGAGCTTACAGTATTTCCTGATGGATTGAATGTGGAGCATGAAATCCAAGGTGACTCTGAGGTTTCTGTTCTGAGCAATTGAGTAACTGGTGATACTATTTATGCATGTGGTGAACGTTGGAGAAGGAGCAGTTTAGGGACTCTAAATAATACAAGATATATAACCCAGCCATGTTAAATAAAACTCCTCAAAAGAGCAGTTCCCTTGAAAACCTTGTTTTGACTGGTTTTTATGAGGGAAATCAGCAGCATGATTCAAACACAGGTTCCTGGGCCAAGAGAGGCAGATGGTAGCTGTTTCTCAGGCTGGAACTGTAAGGGAAGAGTTTTGGATTTTTTTCTGAATATAGTTTCCAGTATCTTAGTATATAAATATTTCCTTAGTTTATGGGCTTGTTTTGTCTGTGTATATTCAACTATCATAGCCCTGGGTAAAGTTAGTTTTCTGGGAATCAGCGAGCTCAAGCTGAAAATCAAATCGAGACAGCCCTTAGGAAGATAAAATTACTCTTTCCTACGAGTGAAAATATTGAAAGTGAGACTTGGATTTTGGATTATGATATTAAGATACTATATAAATTTCCAAAAGAGTTTATGAGTGATTCTTTCAGCCAACAGATTTTTCTAGGGGCCTATTATGTGCTAACCCTGCTTATATATATGGGAAAGAGTTGAGTCTGTCTAATCACCCAGGGGATTAGAGATAATACTGTGTAGAAGGAAGCTAGCCTAGGCCTTGGCCCATTGGTCTCCTATCAATGGAACATATTATTATACTATGTATCACGTACTCTACCCCTTTGGCCCATTGTACATGCTCTCTTTATATCTGGAAGATAATTGCCTCTCTCTCTGCCTTATACATCTTAGCTTGTTCAAGATACTACTCTAATGCCATTCACTCCTTTTCTTACCACTCTTCATTCTTAAGAACTTGGTTGGTTCATATTCAAACCAATATTTTCCAAACTTTATTCACTTACCTATCTCTTGAGGTTTTTTTCCTATAGACACATACACTTATAGCATTATTAACATATAATTTGATTATATTGATACATTATTTGTACTTCAATTTCATCTTATGCAATAATACTTGTAAAATTAAATCAAAACTTTATGGTTCTTATTGTATTATTCAACACATTAAAATTACATATATATATTATATCTTATTCATAAAAACAATATGATAAAAAACCATTTCTTACACCATCAATGGAAAGTATACTATGATTTGGGAATCCTGGGTTTATTATGATGAATTATTAATAGATTGCTTTAAATAGTTCCAATTCTCTACCCTCCTTCTAACCTTATCCTTCACTGTGAACCTTTGTAGTGCTCTCCCACTAAGGACAGGGTACAAATCCTTGCCCTCGGGCTTGACCATGTGACTCACTTTGGCTAAAGGAATGTTAGTAGACAGAGTGCAAGTGAAAGATTGCAGGCCAGGATTAAGGTACTTTGAGTGAGGTAATTAGGGTGCAAAATTTAAGGGAGCACTCACTCTCAGAGTTATGTCTCAGATTTTATAGACTTGAAAAAGCTATTGGGCTTTCTCTTGTATTTCTTCCAAGACAAGGAAGAGAACATACCACTAGTCCCAGGAGAAGTATGAGAGACACATGAAGCAGAGCTGCCTCAGCCTAGTGCCTGACTCAGCCGAGCCTGAGGTAGAGCCCCCAGCCAACTAACAAAAGCCAGTCAAGATCAGCCAATCCTCATCCACTTCCCAGCAGATACACTGACCTGTGAATTATCATAGTAAACAATAATGATTTTTATTACATGTAAGCATTCACTAAATGCTCACTCTAATAGTTATTACTAGTTGTGTTACATTCAGTTAGTTTCTTAGCCTCTCTCAGCCTGTCACAGAAAGGGATATAATAATAACTACCAACTACCTCTCAGGGTTCAACAAGATTCTGTGTCTATTTCTATTCTTGAGTCACCACCAGAGCTTTTGGTAATACCGCATATATGATGCTATCTAATCAAAATGTTCAAAGTGGAGGTTGCTTTAATAATTCATGAGTATTATTATTCACCTTCTTTCACATATTGTTTGATACCAGGATTGTCATGAATAACATAGTAATATTTTTTGGAGAATTTTTTAAATGCTGTACATGCATTAAGTCATTTAACATTGACAACTTTATGAAATAGGTGTAACCTCATTTTGCAAAAGAAAAACCTGAGACGTCAGAGCTGGTATATAACTATAAGGTAACACATCCAGCAAATATCAGCCCAACCTAGATCTGTCTCCTTCTTCTCTAGTAGTAAGCTGTTTTCTAAATACCACCTATAATTATACTACCCCACCATAACAATAGTTGTTTTTTTTTAAATTTCTGTGCTATTTTATCATATACATATTATTCTTATAGTTGGCACAAATGTAATTTAATATTCCACTATTCACCTAATGTTATGAATAATGTTATTGAATAATGTTATTTATTAAATTGGTTATTATTATCCTTCCTAGTGACAAATAGAAACAATTGGGTGACTTTTTGTCTTCAATGACTTTGCACTTAGGGGTAATATTAAAATTAGCATGTTAATGCAATTAGCATGTTAATGCATGCAGTATTTTCTTTGGAAAAATGATCAAAAACAAGATTAGTCAGCTAAATTTTATAAAATGTTTTATTATTTTGATAAATGTTGACAAGTTTTTAATGTATTTATCAATTTTCTCTGTGACCAACGGTGAATGTACACATTTCCCCACTATTATGTGACACAAAATGTTACTATTTTAATTAAGTTAGTAAATGTAACAGACATCTCTGTGTTTTAATTTGTTTTTCTTTGATAGTGAGTCTATTTGTAGTACACTGTCACCTAACCATTTGGTGCAAATATTGCTTCAAAACAACATAAAATGGTTTTTAAATTCAGCAGTATTTTTAAAGCTATTTATTTATTGAATTGAATAAAAAATTATAAACTTGATGGATAGATATTATTTTTCTAGAAGAGGAATGCTACTCTGTGAGATATTTATCACAGTTTTAAGAACCTGTGATTTTTAAATTTTACTTTAAGCTTGACCCGTCTCCCATGAATGTCTTATGAATAATATATGACAGCTTCAAAGGTATCATGGCAGCAATTAAGTACCTCATAACTTATAATAATACCAACCCTTACCTAAAATCTTGGATTTAAATGTTAATTAAGCAATTAGAGGCACAGGGGAAAATCGCCAGATGATGCCTCCTGGTAGAGTGTAGTTGGCAGACAAAAGTGATGAATTCTATTAAGAACTTGTTAAACAAGAAAAACAAAAAAAACAAAAAAAACACCAAAAAAACCCTCAAACAGCCTAAAATAAAAACCAAAACAACAATCTGAGAAATAAGAGCTTATTTTGTTGTGGGAGGCTTTTTTCATTTTTATGGGAATTTTGACAAATGCCATTAATAAAACATACACAAGAACTCTTGCAAGCTTTTCCTTTGTGAATCATTTTTGAACTGCTGATTTAAGCAAATCCTTCAAAATGGAGCATCGTATTAAAACCAAATACATGAGGTACAGATGGAGAAGCCAGCTCTTAGCATATGTTTGGATTTTATGGATGAATGCTTCTTTCTGATTGGCCCTACATATTAATGAATTTTCCTATCTTGGTATAATCCAGACTAGTTCACCCAGTTCAAAAGCCTTTCTCCTGTGATTTATCTGCCCACTCCCTCAACACCCACCCTCCAAGTCTAACTGAGAAAGGCTCTGGCACTATGATGTCATCATGCAAGGTTCCAGATACCCTGTTTCCTATATTTGTGAATAAAATCTTTGGTTGGAGGAGTGAAGGCAGTAAGAAATTCACCCATAGAAGAATTTAATACTAACTTGCAAAAGGCACCATCTTTTGTAGTTAACTAACACACAAATTCATTTTAAAAAGTTAATGACTCCACACACCTGCAAGGTAATTTTTATACCATTTCTCAGAGATTGAGAGTTTTAAAGTAAATGTCATTGAAGTTTTTCTATTAATAATCATGGGTTTTAGCCTTCCTTTTCCTTCCTTCCTTCCTTCCTTCCTTCCTTCCTTCCTTCCTTCCTTCCTTCCTTCCTTCCTGAACCAAAAGTTTGAACATTGATCAAGCTTTGCATTTCCAAAGACAAGGACCATGATATTGAATATATGCAAAGCAGTGTGGCAGGGATGGAGGAGGGTTCCTAAAATCTTCCCATTGCATTTATAAAATCAACTCCACTAAACTAGAACAGGACATAATGCAAATAAATAGGGTAAATTGAAAATGTCACAGTGCATCTCATGTAGTTAGAGTAGATGTTGTATTGAGATTTTTTTTCATTTATGTATCTTAGGTAAACCTAACATCCTGCCAAACTGGGGTCCCAAGTGGTGCATTGCTTCATATTGTAATATTGATGTCCAACAGTTTATTAAATGACATATTACAGACACTGTGCTAGACCTGGGCACACAGAGATAAGAATAAATGGGTTTGCTTGTTGAATGGGTTGATCAATGGTAGAACTTGTTGAATTCTATGAGAAAGGACATGGGCTCTTGATGCACCTGATGTGAGGATAAGAGGAGAGAAGAGGGTTTTTCTAACAGTAATGAATGATAATAATAGGCAACGCTCACAGAGTACCCACTGTGAACTGAACCTGTCTTAAGAACTTCACATGTAATACCCCCTTTAGTACTCAAAAATGTCCTATGAGGTTGAATTACTCCCACTTGATAGAAGATTAAAAAAAATGAGGTGTAAAGAGGTGAAATAATATGTTCAGGCTAATAAGAGGCAGAGCAGAGATTGGAGCCAAGTAGTCTAGCTTGAGTCCTTTTTTTTAAAAAAAAAGAAATATATTTTTATTGACTTCAGAGAGGAAGGGAGATGGAGAGAGAGATAGAAACATCAATGATGAGAGAGAATCATTGATCGGCTGCCTCCTGCACGACCCCCCACTGAGGATTGAGCCCAGAACCCAGACATGTGCCCTGACCAGGAATCGAACTGTAACCTCCTGTCTCATAAGTCGATGCTCGACCACTGAGCGATGCCGGCCAGGCTTGAGTCCTGTCTTAATCATCATGCCATCCCACTTCTTACCATGAGGGACATAGGAGAGAGAGTGGAGCGTCAGTTTTCCAATGTTCTCTCTCCTCTCCCACCTTCCAGAGCTGAGGCAGAAATCCTCCCACTTTCCTCTAAAGGAGCAGTGAACCTGTGAATTTAGTTCCTTTGATCATCAACACTCTCCACCCACACAGGAGGTTAGTACTAGCTTCATGTGATGAATAATGAGTGAGGAAGAGCTGGAAGCAGGTCCTGAAAGCTTCCCTTGGGAAGATGCTAACAAACCTATTTCTCACTGCTACTTTTTTGTTGTCCATTGGCTCATATTCCATCTGGTATCCACATCCCTAGCATGTCACTGTGTTTTAAAGTTGGTTTTCTTTCTGAAAACTTTCAAAGAAAAAAAAAACAGAAGAAGAATCAGCCACTGTCCATTTTGTGTTTTCTTTCCCTTCTCTGGAAACTTGCCTTCAAAACACTAATGTTTAGATAAAGTATTCTGAGAAAATGAAGGACAATGAAAATCCTAAATACACTAACAAAAAAAAAGTGTGAACTTGGGAGAATTGAGTGTTATAGCCCAAGAGCATTCCACTGGGATGGGGCCCAGGCTTCTAAATCTGTGGACCAATCATTGCCACCTTCTTTTCTCTTTTTCCTATACAGGTTTTCCTGAATACTTGGCTCATAAATCAAACAGCTGCAACATTAATTATGTTAGACCTCTAGTGTTAGCTGTTAAATATGCCTCACCCTAAGGATTACTGCAACACTAACCCTCTCTGGTTAGTACTGGGCATATGAGTAGGCAAGTCGCCATTTCTTGTGTTCTCTGATTTGATGGAAATTGGAAAGCCAACACCTCAGCCCACACGCACCTAGGCTATAAAAATCTCTTTAACTTGGCAGACCTAGTTTTTTCTGTCTCTACCCACACTCTGCTGTGTCTGCTGATACCTCCTCCACCCCCTCTTCCAGCATTCATCTCTCAATTTCCGAGTCAGTGCTGGGGAGATCAAGAGGAGAGTGGGGAAAGTGACTAATAATGATTAAATATGAGCACCTACACTGTGTCAAGTGGTGTCTTAGGCACTATCAATAAGGCAACTATTAATAGCTCTTTTTTTAATAGATGAAAACAGTAAAGGAGGATATAATAAGTAAAGCAGTTAAAAGCAACGAAAATAACAACAAAGCAAACTAGTCCACATGGGGCAAACATCTGGTGAAAGGATGCCATTAAAATCCCCCAAGGACAAAGTGAAGTCTAGAGGACTCCTTTCTAGTAAGATAATTGCAAGATTTTCAGAAATCTAAGTTCTGGCTAGAGGTGTAGAGTCCTGGGAATATACCATTTACATTTTAAGAAAGCAGTTTTCTTCTTTGCTTAACCCCTCCACCCCAAAAATGATGTCAAAATGTGGGAAATGCTGACTTACTATTGCTGATTTGTGTGATTCCGCATGCAGCTGAAGTGTGAGGAGAAAACAAGGATATGAGTAGCTAGGGCCAACTTTTCTCCCCAAAATTGTAAACTTTGATTCAATTGTTGAATAAAAATTATAGTTGGAAAGAAGGAGTTTTCAGGCCACCTCTGTTTCATAAGCCCATTCTTTCTATCTAATTCTTTTGATTTTGTATTTTTTTTAGTGATCTGGAATTTCTAGAATGGCTCATGGTACAGTGTAGCTTCACCCTAGACTGCATTCGGTCACTTCTATATAAGAGAGTTCATCCTCCTGCAAAAACAACACAAAAAGCAAAAGCAAAGAATATTCTTTATAATAAAGCATGACAGTGTTTTTTTTAATCATAAACTGGAATTGATTAAATATATTAATTAGTGCTTATAGACAATTATAAATAAACTTCTCTTTTTATGTATGTGTGCTTTAGTTAACCCCATGCAAAAGCCCTGTGTGCCTTTTACAGAATCTCATAAAAGTTTATTCAAGCCAGACATTGAATTTTATAGAAACATAACACTTTCTAATTGCCTCCTAGTCCTACACATCTGAAAGACACACACACACACACACACACACACACACACACACACACACACTAGCCTGAAGACATACCTAGTTTATAATGTCCTTATTCATTGATGACCAGATCACCTCAAAATGACTGTGGGATATTTTTTCTCATGACTCACATCATAAAAGACTAAAGTTTAGATTATGTTAAGAGACAAGGAAAATGTTGTTGTTCCTTTCCATGCCAAAGTTTTTCATCTACCTTTTTTTAATATCTTATTTACTGGGAGAACACTTTTATTTTAAATTTTTAAAATGTATTTATCTAAATGTATTGGGATGACATTGGTTAATAAGATCATATAGATTTCAATTGTGCATTTCTATGATACATGATCTGTATATTGCATTGTGTGCCCACCCAGAGTCAAATCTTCTTCCATATGTTTGACCCCTTTACCCTTTACTACCCTCCATTCCCCTTCCATCTGGTAGCCACTATTGTAGGTTTCTATGAGTTTTTGTTCATTTTTCTTATTTGTTCAATAGTTGTTTTCAGTATTATATACCACATGTGAGTGAAATCATATTGTTCTTGACTTCTCTCTAACTTATTTCACTTAGCATAGTATTCTCAAGATACATCCATGTTGTCACAAATGGCAGTATTTCATATTTTCTTATGGATAAATAACATACCATTGTACATACGTTCCCCATCTTTTTTATCCAGTCATCTATCAAAGGACACTTCAGTTGTTTCCATGTCCTGGCCGGAGGAACTCTTTTAAAAGCTTCAGATAACTTGAAATTCTCTAACCCTATTCCATAAATAATACATCAATAACCCTTAAGATGGCTTTCCAGTGACTTACATCTTTCCTGTGAGCTAGAATTTGCTTCAAACTTCATATAAAAGGCAAACTTTAATCAGCGAATCTTTTAAAATATTGTCTATTGTATTTCTAGCTCTGGGTTCTCTCTCTCTCTCTCTCTCTCTCTCTCTCTCTCTCTCTCCTCTCTCTCTCTCTAAAAATCAATAAACATATCCTCAAGTGAGAATTTTAAAAAATGCCAAATGACACTGCAACAAGGTACATATCAATGTTTTTAGATCTACATTATCATAGTGAAGTCTTCAGGAACCAAGCACAAAGAAAATTAAATTGATTTTCATTCTTTTAGCTATTTCCATATGTGCAGTTTCCTCTCTCAGTACTAATACAGAGTGAGGTTTTTAAGAACACACACACACAAAAGCATGTTTCTTAAGCTAAAAAATTTACCAAGCTCTGAGACTGATGCAATAGTTAACTGATGCTATATAACAAACATTCATCCCCAGAGCAGTGCCTGATGTTGAGGTTTTGCAATAAAAAAGACATCACGGCCCTGGTGATAGGTGGTGTTTCAGCCAATGGTTTTCAAGTGAGCATTGCTTGTAGGAGCCTGACAACAGGCTGACATCCCAGGTTCTCGCTGGGTTCTGAATTCCTTTCTGCAGCTGACAAGGATGTTTAGCAAAGCTGACTGCAAAGCTGGAAATCCACCATGGTTCCTGAGGCTGAACAGAGGTGCTTCTTCACTCATAAATAAGTGCAGACACTGGAAATGACCAAGGGGAAAATAATGTGCTTCCAACATATAAGGATTTTTAGTATATGTGCTGCGGAAGTGAGCACAGACATATAATGATTTTTAAGCTTCATATTTCAGACTATAACACCAAAGAGCCCAGCATGTTACCTGGAGAAGCAAGAGTATAGTGGTCAAGAGTACAGCTCTAGAGGCAGGTTTGAACTGGATGGATCCTAATTCTGCTCTTTATTGCTATGGAACTGAGCAAGTTATGTAAACATGTTTTGCTGTTTTCTCATATATAAAGTGCCTGCCTCTAGGGTTTTGTGAAAATTAATGGGATAACTTAAAAAACAAAACAAAATTAAAGGGATAAATCATATGAGCGTTCAATTAATATAAGCTATAACAAAAAGGTAGTTTCCACATATAACCTAAATTGCCCTAATACAAAAAATAAATTACACAGGTTTCACAGTGGTAATAAAATAATGACACACAAAAAAAATAATGACACTATCTTAGATTTGAATAGTGTTTTAGTTAGAGTATGTGAGCGCTTCCACACCTCCAAGCTCATTCAATAATAAAGCATACTTCTCAATAAAATCGTGTTAGTGAAGCTGTGTCCAGCCGCTGGTGGGAAATGGATAAGTATAGTGAGCCAGGCAAGCTCAAGCCCGACAGCCATTAGTGAGAAATAACAGATGGTGTCTCATTTTTTGCTATAGGCAAAGAGCCAAATGACATGACTAAATAGAAAGACAGCCCCATAGGACTGCATTTGGGCTCCTACTGAGCACAGAGCCTGAAAGGCAGGGACATTTTTAATAACCTTTCTTTGACAAGCTTAAAGCCATTTAATGTCTAAACCTGTCACACGTATCCAGCCAGGAGAATAGACCTCCAGAGAAAACCCTACAGTAGACGGTCTCACCTCCCGGTGAAAAAATAAAAATTGCACACACGCATAAAAAAATTATATAGCAATGTCACCAAATATGAACTTTCCATTTAAATAAAAACAGCCATTGCTCCTCTCAGTGGCAACCTTCTAGACCTACTCCCCATTTTGCACTGGATGAAAAAATGGGTTTCTGTCCAGATATTATTTAAATAAAACAATAGAGGACTCGTGCTTACTTTAGCTGAAATTTTAGTTCAGTCTAATTAGAAGAAAATGCATTATAAATTATTGTGTGTTGAAAGGAGAGAGAGAGGGGGGGGGGAAGAGAGAGAATGAACTCATAATTCTTTATATATTGGGTTTCACTTTTTCATCAATCCAAGTGAAACAGCAAGTAATTGCTTCTTTTTTTAACAACTTTGGAAGTAAATGGGGGGAAAAAACTAGCAATTAACATGATTAAAAAATCTTCATTATTTTGTCTATTATAGTACTCAGCAGCAGTGAGCCAGTGATTCTGCAAAAAACATTCACTACAGCAAATTTATCTAATAAATTGTATTTGTTTTCCAGCAAGTCAGCTAGTAAGAGCATTAGTGTGGACATGATTTGATTTTCCCTAGAGTCCATGGCTTCATCTTGCCCCAGCTGTTTCATTTTCTTCTCATCACCAAATCATTTTATTACAATAACTCTCCCTGCCTTGTTTTCCTATAGCTTTATGTGATCAAGCACATCAAAGATACCTCCATGCTGAGTAGTAAGTTTAAGGCTTACATTTAAATTCCACCTTAAATGTACATTTGTAGGCTGATAGAAAAAATAGTTTGAAAAATATAATTTACCTACCATTCCTTAACTATATTATATGAAAACTAATTTATAAGAGCTGCAGTAGGAGAAAAACTATGTTAGTAAAATGTCATAGTAATGTCTGTGTAGTTCTACAGATTAATGGAATTAATCTCAAATAAAATAGGTGTACTCATTGATGTTTCTAGAAAGACCCAGCCTGATTTATGTAGTTTCCCTTTTAAATCTCTCATGCCGGAAACATAATTTCAAATGTGAAATATATGCTTATTTATAAATTCAAGAACACTCTGAATTCCATGAAAGTGTCAATTCTTCTTGTTTACCAATGTTTTCTATATACCCATGCATGGTAGAAGTTCAATGACTGCTTAATACTGTAATGTAATTCACAGCAAAAGTTGTTAGCGAAAGGAGCGTGTAAGCACAGTGAAACAAATGAAGCAAGTTGAAACACACATTATCTTGGCCATATCAGAATAGTTTGCAGTGAAAAATGTGGGTCCCAATGATAGAAAAGAAAAATATTCAAGATCCTCCCCTCAGCAGTAACATTTTGCCTTCCTTCCTCCTAGTCCTCTCTTATAAACAAGGCCATGGCGTCTCCTCCTCACTCCTGCATAACCCAGCACACCCATGGTCATCTTTTTTTAAAAATATATTTTTATTGATTTCAGAGAGGAAGGAAGAGGGAGCGATAGAAACATCAATGATGAGAGAATAATTGATCAGCTGCTCCTGCACACCCCCTACTGGGGATCGAACCCACAACCTGGGCATGTGTCCTTGACTGGAATCAAACCTGGGACCCTTCAGTCCACAGGCTGACACTCTATTCACTGAGCCAAACCAGTTAGGGCCAATGGTTATCTTGATACCCCACCTCATCATGACCACTCCTCTTGTTCCGATGCACCAAATACTCATTCTGTTTAGGTCACTCCTTTCTGCTGTAAGCACACTGGTGCTTGTGTTAACCTTGCTCCTTCTGGTGGAGGCAACACAGTAAACCCTCAGAAAATGAGTAATGAGCAAATGCATGTACTGCTTTTGGAGTCAGAAATGCACATGTTATTTTTAAACAAACATTTATTTAGCTTGTGAACCTTGAAAAAAGCAATGGGTAAAGAGTTTGCAACCAAACTGGGATATATATATATAGTTTGACTGATTTTTCTGTGTCTAAAAAACAATATTGCATCATTAACTTAAAACAAGCTGTTCTAGCCTGGCCAGTGTGATTCAGTGGTTGAGTGTCAACCTAGGAACCAGGAGGTCATGGTTCGATTCCTGGTCAGGGCACATACCGGGTTGTGGCCTCGAACCCCAGTAGGGGGCTGTGCAGGAGGCAGCTGATCTATAATTCTCACTCCTCATTGATGTTTCTCTCTCTCTCTATCTCTCTCCCTCTCCCTTCCTCTCTGAATTCAATAACAACATATTAAAAACAAAAACAAAAAACCACCACTACCAACAACAACAACAAAGCTGCTCCAGGAAGATACAATGACACATCCCATTCCAAGGGCTTGGAGACACACATGGCCTCTCAATGCTAAAAGCCTGGAGGGTTGTCCTCTCAGTATCAGATTTCTGTATAAACTGTGCAGCCTGGAGGAAGGATTAATTTATTTAAAATACCAAACCAAACAATAGGCAGATAAGTAAATGCTCTTACCTTGTCTCTTTCCTGACATTCAAAATCCTAGTTATTCTCTAGGCTTCATGTCAAAATATTCCTTTCCTTATGGGCTTCCTAATATTTAAACACTAGAGGCCCGGTGCACAAAAATTTGTGCACTCGGGGGGGTCCCTCAGCCCAGCCTGTGCCCTCTTGCAGTCTGGGACCCCTCGGGGGATGACCACCTGCTGGCTTAGGCCCGCTCCCTGGGGGGATTGGGCCTAAGCTGGCAGTCAGACATCCCTTTGGCAGCCCGGGAGCCCTCGGGGGATGTTCACTTACCAGTGGGGAGCAGGCCTAAGCTGCAGTCGGACATCCTTAGCACTGCTGAGGAGGTGGGAGAGGCTCCCACCACCACCGCTGTACTGGCAGCCATCAGCCTGGCTTGTGGCTGAGCAGAGCTCCCCCTGTGGGAGCACACTGACCACCAGGGGGCAGCTCCTGCATTGAGCATCTGCC
Source organism: Myotis lucifugus (assembly GCF_000147115.1). Classification (NCBI taxonomy): domain Eukaryota; kingdom Metazoa; phylum Chordata; class Mammalia; order Chiroptera; family Vespertilionidae; genus Myotis; species Myotis lucifugus. Next base: position 1,609,827 of record NW_005871191.1, on the reverse strand, counting down.
CCCTGGTGGTCAGTGTGTGTCATAGTGACCAGTGATTCCCAGTCATTCTGCTGTTAGGGTCAATTTGCATATTACCCTTTTATTATATAGGAGTGCCTGGCCAGCCTGGGTGAGGGGCTGATGGCTGTTTGCAGGCTGGCCACAGCTCCTTCAGGGTGGGGGTCCCCGCTGGGGTGCCTGTCCAGCCTGGGTGAGGGGCTGATGGCTGTTTGCAGGCTGGCCAAGCCCTCCAGCAGGGACCCTCACCCCATGAGGGTGTGGCCAGCCTGGGTGAGGGGCTGATGGCTGTTTGCAGGCTGGCCACGGCCCCCAGCCACCCAAGCTCCCAGTGGAGGCTGGCTGGAAGCAGGTATCTGGGATTTATTTATCTTCTATAATTGAAACTTTGTTGCCATGAGTGGAGGCCACAGCCAGCTCAGGGCAGGCGGGAAGCTTGGCTTCCTCCATCAGCCGGCAACCAAGCCTCCTGCTTGCTCCAGCCACCATCTTACTTGGGTTAATTTGCATATAGTCACTCTGATTGGCTGGTGGGCATGGCTTGGGGCATAGCAAAGGTATGGTCAATTATCATTTTTGTCTTTTATTAGTGTAGATATTGCTTATCATGGTCAAACCTGAATTACAGTAATGCTTTCTCTCCCACTAAATTTTAAGTTCACCCAAGGCAGACAAGTCCTACATTTATCTCTCATCTTTGTATCTCTCAGTTTAGCACAATGCCCAGTCATAGTGCCTAGTACAGATGGGCTTATTGAGAGTCAAACAAGAACCAGTCCATTGTTTTTTCTAGCCTGTGGAGGAACTCAAGGAGTAGGATATGTCCTTGACAGCATGCTCCTCCAGTTTCTGTTTGAAATATGTCAGGCTAATAGGTCAATTTCTGTATCCCCAATTTCTCCACTGATCATAATACTGCTGCAACTGATAAGTGATTTACATACATTTATCATATCATCAGAATATATAATTAAAATCTTATAATTTTTATTTTTTTATTTTTTTTTATTTTTTTTAATTTTTTTTATTGATTTTTCACAGAGAGGAAGGGAGAGAGATAGAGAGTTAGAAACATCGATGTGAGAGAACCATCGATCAGCTGCCTCCTGCACATCCCCCACTGGGGATGTGCCCGCAACCCAAGTACATGCCCCCGACCGGAATCGAACCTGGGACCCCTCAGTCCGCAGGCCGACGCTCTATCCACTGAGCCAAACCGGTTTTGGCTAAAATCTTATAATTTTTAAAAAATATAAATTTTTATTGATTTCAGAAAGGAAGGGAGAGAGAGAGGGAGAAACATCATTGATATGAGAGAACCATCATTTGGCTGCCTCCTTCACACCCCCCACTGGGGATTGAGGCCACAACCTGGGGATGTACCCTTGACCAGAATAATCAAACCTGGGACCCTTCAGACCACAGGCCGATGCTCTATCCACTGGGCCAAACTGGCTAGGGCTAAGTCTTATAATTTTATTTGTCAATTATATCTCAATAAAGCTGGAAAAAATTTAAAGTAAAAAAATGCTAGTTTTCAAAAGAAAAAATCTTTGGCTTTATTCATGAAAGCCAAAGATAGTATTTATCTTCTGACTCTTGCCTAATGTTCCTCTGAAGAAGCAACATGATCTTATAAGCCTAGAGTAAAGCAAAAGTGATATGTGAATAACAATGCAAATAATCTATAATAATAAAAGCATAATATGACCAGACCTCCTTCCGGGGCTACAGCCACGGGATGGGGGCAGCCGCTACAGCTGCAAAGGCCTACTCTTGCACGAATTTCATGCATTGGGCCTCTAGTAATTGTAATAAAAGGTCAGGTGTATATATACATTGTTTTACTATTTCACATATAATTCATCTCTATTTTTCAGCATAACCCTTTAAACCTCTTTTGTTTATTTAAATAAATATTTGAGGCCTCATTCTGTTAGATGCTGTATTAAGTGCTGGAAATAATAAGAATGAAGCAGAAAGAAAAATGTCAAACCACACAGTTTATGACTCAATTGAGGGAACAGAAGGGATGTGGGTTAATGAACCAATGAGGAAACTCAGAGATAAACAACTTGCCCAAAACCTGATTAGCAGGACTGGTTTGAGACCAGGTTGATCCAACAGCAAAATCTAAGCTCTTAAAAAATTGCTATAATAGCTGCTCTCTCAAGACTTAGTAGATAACCTTCTCTGTTTCTTACTTCCCAGGCAATATGTAATTTATATTTTATAATTCTCAGAATATGAGGAGAATGATGGTTTATTTCATAAATTAATTTTAAGGATATTATGATTACATAATATGGATAACTTTGAACAAATGTTAAGAATACATTTTTTCTTCAAAATTGAATTTAGATTGTTAAAATAATTTGGCTTTATAAAAATCAGCAAGCCCTGACTCGTTTGGCTCAGCGGATAGAGCATCGGCCTGCGGACTCAAGGGTCCCAGGTTCGATTCTGGTCAAGGGCATGTACCTTGGTTGCAGGCACGTCCCCAGTAGGGGGCGTGTAAGAGGCAGCTGATCGATGTTTCTCTCTCATCGATGTTTCTAACTCTCTATCCCTCTCCCCTCCTCTCTGTAAAAAGTCAATAAAATATATTTTTTAAAAAATCAGCAATAGTTTAGATTCCAAAGTAACAGCTTTTTGATTGATCAGATTTTCTTCCTACTTTCTACTTTTCTAAGAAATTAGCTATTTGACTTGTTAGTTGCTCTTTTTCTGAGGTATGATAAAAAATTACTTTTATGGAAGTCTACAAATCATTTCCTTCTGCATCTAAGGTACTTTAAATGGGAATTGGTATTTAGATTGATAACTTTCAGCACTATAAAATTGCCTTCACCAAAGATTCAATGATACCTTCACACTTACTAAGGCAACCCTCAATCAAAAAGAAAATCCACCCAATGAAAACACCTCATAACCTGAAATGTGCAACTATTCTATTGGAAATTCAATAAAGGATGAGTAATAATAAGGACAAACTGTGGAGATGGATAGGCAGAGAAAGTCATGGACATGGAACCCAAGCTCAAACAGTAGAGAATCATTACTGGGTAAGATGGAATGTTCATTGCTTTGGCCAGAAACATTGTGCAGGAAAAATAATCATTGTTATGAGAAAAGTATAATCCTGGGAGAGAATTTTCCAAGGGCTTATGCCAAAGTCTATAATGTTACTATTATTTTCTATATAAACATATGTTCTGTAAAATGGACCTACTGTGATTTGATACGAAGACCTGATTCATTAGCAGTATCCAATAAATAACAGCTGTGACACAAACCCTCACCGAGCATCTAATCATAAGGCACATTTTACTTGCAACATTGGCTCTAACCAGAAGTGTCAAGTTATTAGGTTTGAGATTTTATAGACTGGCTTTAGTAGATTCAATATAGCCAAGGGATATCAGTTGGTATTAGAACACCCTTATGGAATTTTCCACTGAGGCCTAACTGAGGATAATCCCGGAAACTACATATTATAATTCATGTGTATGAGGGTATATATGAAAAGCTTTTACAGAGAAAATGAGAGCACTTGGCTAAGGATGTGTTAATTCATTCATTCAAGGAATATGTATTGAGTGACATGTGCCAGACCTTGTTCTAGGCCCCAGAGAGGCAAACGGGGAACAAGAGAGACAAGGCATCTGTCACTATAGAGATAATATTCTACTAGAAGGAGTTAGGTGATATACAACTAAAACAATAAATGAATAAGGTGATGAGATGTTTGAAAAAATAAAACAGAATGATGCAATAGAAAGTAACTGGTCAGTGTGTGGGTAGCTAAATTCTGGAAGAGTCCACTGAAGTGCTGAGATCTAAAGGTCAAGACCCAGATATGCAAAAAGCTGGGTGTACTGGTACATTGCGATTACTTCCTTTTGATCCACCTGTGGTTTTGTGTTGACCTTTTACCATTTCTTTTCATGTAGCCATGTATGATTCTCTATATCTGAATCTTAAAACCTCACAACACTTGGATATGGTCATTCTTTCTAATTCTCCCTCTTAATACATAGGTGTACCCCCGTAGCAATGTTCCCTACCTTATGAACCACCTCAAAGAATCGAGGGCTTCTAGAATCTTCTGGGCAGTGTAGGTCTTACAGTGTGCATACTTGATTCTGTGAGTTGATAATGTTTAAATTATGTCCTCTTGGGAGTAGGATTTTTTTGCCTTAGCACTACACTAAGCTTACATATAGTGAATATAAAATTGTGGCAAATACCACACAGGTTCTCCAAAAGGTTGGGGAATGACAGATTGACTTGTGGAGCTAGAAGAGCACTTTAATTTTTCAAATAGTGGGACATTAATGCCAGTTTACCCCAGGGAAACCAAATAGACTGAAAATCCATTGTTTTACATTCTTACTCTGCAGAGTCTGCATATGGTACGAAGAAATTTTAATCAAAGGCAAATCAAAGCTTAGTGGGAAAATTATGACATACATACTTGTATGAATGGGTTCAATTCAGATACTCACAGCTACACTGTGTATTTCAGAAATGTGTAGTAGGGGGTGTTAGCCAAACAATCTAATATTGTGTCTTCTTATGTGAGAAAACAGACTCATGGCTCAGATTTGCATTTTAAAATATTACCCTGACTTACCCAACCTTGCCAGTCATTAACATAGTTGAAATTCCTGCTCAAATAGTTATTAGAGAAATCATTAAATCATGAAAAATTAAAAGATGTTCCCAAATGCCCAGAACTCATCATGAAAAATATTATGAATACAAGATATTTTCATTAATCATTCATATGCTTTTCTATAATGATGGAAGTAGTAGCATACTTAGAAATTGAAACATTATTTCCTATTTCTGGTTTCTATAATTTCATCACTAGCATTTCCTGTAGCTTTCATTTGGTAAAGTTCCTATGATATTTATTTTTTCCAGGTATTTGAACTTAATGATTTGACATTTTAATATCCATTACAGTAAATGAATTAAGAAAACAATATATGTGTAAATGTAATTTTTAATCATCAAAACATTTTTGTTTTGTAGCAGGGTTCCCTAAGATGAGAGTGGACCATGTCTTATTAACAACATATTTTCTAGACTTCTTTTATTGTCCTTTTCTATACACAGAATCTGTAAAGGTGAAAATTAAATTTCCCAGGCTTGAAGCTAGGGTTCCAGACATGATATTGGTTCTGTCAAGCAGGTGAATTCTGAGGAAGGAATAAAGCCCTGAGGCATACATTTTACAGGTGCACATCAGCAGGTAGAGCGTGGATCCAAACCCACCCTTCCCTGCAGGTTCCTCCTGACCTCCGTATCACTGCTAAGAAAGGATTTCCTGGATTGGATTATGGTTGAGGTAGTGGTACCAGAGCCAGTAGTTGGAATAATGATTTCCTGTTTCCTCAGTTTCCTTACTGTGGTAGAGAGGCAGTTCCCAGAGAAAGCTAGTCTTGTAGTTTCTTATGGGAGTCTTTCCTAGGGGACCAAGGCTGGAGCTTGCTCCTGTAGCCTTCTAGTGATTTCTATAAGCACCAAACAGGCTGTTTCAACTGTCTTTCTACTCAGAGACCAGGTAGGGGTAAGTTTTATTTGGACTGAAATAAAAGATAGAAGCTCTATTTAGATCTCAAATCTAAGCTGATTTTCCAACTGAAAGTTATCAGAGTGCTACATTGACACGTTAATAAAAAAGCAGTATTTATTCTGCCATTGTTTGAATGTGGAGCTTTCTGTGGGACTTCTTGGGTCATGGTCATGCCATAATCAATTATTCTTGAGTTTTTAGTGATCTGATAATCAAAAACATCATCCTGAGTCCTAGACTGAAGAGTGGTAGAGGTTTTTTTCATAACTCTTCTGTTAATCCTGTAGCTTTATGGACATCTTGCAACCCAAGCCTTAAAATTATAAAATGGAAAGAAATAGTCTAGCTGCATCCAAACTAAATATTCACACTTATTATAATATTTGCATGAATCCTTGACCTACTTAGGTAAAGATAGTTTTAAAACTGTCAGGCATTCTACTTAAACCACAAGGGAGTTAGTAAAAGCAAGTACAGAAATAACTAGGACTCCATCACTTTTTGAAAAATGTTTTAGTGAGTTCTTATGATTCTTAATGTTATTCTCCTTTTATTTATTTATTTTTTAAAATACCTTTTATTGATTTCAGAGAGGAAGAGAAAGGGAGAGAAAGATAGAAACATCAATGATGAGAGAGAATCCTTGATCAGCTGCCTCCTGCATACCCTACGCTGGGGATCAGGCCCTCAACCTGGCATGTGCCTTGACCAGGAATCGAACCATGACCCCTGGTTCATAGGTGGACACTCAACCACTGAGCCACACTGGCTAGACAATGTTATTCCCCTTTTAAAGTGATATTGAGTTTCCATTTTAAGAGGGTACATCAAGGTAAAAGCAACATCCCCCCTGTTTAATTGTGGTACATACCTGATCAGCCACGTATATTTTATTAACTGTAAACAAATGCTAAAATGCTAAAGTCCTTTATAACATGAGTAATTTTGGTCTAAGAACCAAGGTCATATATACAATTCATTAGCTGTTTTAAAATATCTTATAGATAAGAAGATACATAGGTAGATAGACGGACAGAGGCTAAGTAAAGCTAAATCTCAAGCCTAATCTTGGCAAGTTAGATTCCTTCAACCCCTGCAGAAATTTATAACAAATGCAGGAAGCCCAGGATTGTGAGGTAGATTTGAGTAAGAAAGTAAGACTAATGAAATCAGGTTTAAACTTTTCTAGACACACTGTGTTCCTGACTCCATAGTTTACAGTGGTTTGCACACTGACAGTCTCTGGCTGAGAATCTTGATCTGTTTCATTGGTTGACTCATTTGAATCCCAACTCAGCTATAAACACCTTAAAGGCAGGAATCCATTTTACCACTTACCAAATACAAAGCTTGCCCACAGTAACATTTCAGTGAAAGTTTGTGGAGTAAATTAACTATTTGTCAGTTGGATTTCCATCTAGGTTGATGACATCAAGAGTTCTAGCCAAGTGCTTCTCAAACAAATGTGAATGTGATTACCTGAGGGTTTTGTTAAAATTCAGATTGCTATTAAAGAGATCTAGGGTGGGGCCCAAGATTTTGCACTTCTAATAAGCTCTCAGGTGATTTAGATGCTGCTGTTCTTCAGATCATACTTTCATAAATAAGAGTCTACCTCACTCCTAAGAGTCTTATTTCTGTGAGGCAATAAAACATAAGGTAGGCCCGGCCATGGTGGTTCAGTGTTTGAGTGTAGACCTGTGAAACAGGAGATCACGGTTCAATTCCATGGTCAGGGCACATGCCTGGGTTGCAGGCTTGATCCCCAGTGTGGGGCATGCAGGAGGCAGCCAATCAATGTTCTCTCTTATCACTGATGTTTCTCTCTCTCTACCTCTCCTTTCCTCTCTAAAATCAATAAATATATATATTTTAAAAGACGTAAGTTCAAATTCTATTTCTGTACTTACAAATTTAGTAAATGTAGGACAATTATTAATATCTCTGTGCCTTATTTCTTCATATGTAAAAATTTGATATCAATCAATATTTTATATGGGTATCATAACATGTAAATGAAATAAAATATGAAGATATTTAGCAAAGTACCTGGCATATAGCAAGCACTCAATAAATGGTAGCTATGCAGTCTCATGATTTTCCTTACTGACTATGCCTGAGGTTATATGCTCAAAAACACTCTTAGTAAGCTAAATGAGATTAATCTGAAGCCTAATCTTCCATGTTTGATTTCCCCAACCTGCTGCAGGAATTGATAGCAAATGCAAGAGGCCCAGGGTTGTGAGGAAGATCCCAGTGAGAAGGCAAGACTGATGAAAAGGAGACTTAGGGGCACTGGGTAGTAATGTGGGGTTAATTACTGAAAAAAGGCAGAGTTTTATAGTAAAATAAAGAAGAAAAAAAGGCAAAAAAAGAACAGATAGAGAGCCAATCTGTTTAATGGGGAAAGTGAAGCGTGCACAAAATCTAAAAATGGCATTCAAAATGCTACTATTTGTCATATCTTAAGTCAGGTAACCCACAAGGATTCCTGGTAAGTGGGTTAGTAAGGAGATGTTCTAGAAAAAACAGTCAGAAGAGTGTGGGAAGCTGACTAAGAAAAGGAAAAAGTCCAACAAATGTGGGCTGGCTCTCAAGCAAAGCCTCACAGAGGGAAACAGCCTGATCTCCAGGGAATTCCTGGAGTGTAAATAAGCCTTAAAGATGTCCTGATTTGAGGAGAGAGAACTGCAGTTTTATTCATTGCTTTCAGGCTACCCCAGAGAAATGGGAGAGACATAACTTTAAATCCTCACACATTTCTAATTCTCCATAGTGCTGGTAAAGCAGGCCCCAGTGCCTGAAAGCAATCTATAATAATAAAAGGGTAATATGCTAATTAAACCAGATATCCTTCCTGATGAAGCCGGGGTCAGAGGGAAGCCAGCCCGGGTCCCAGGTGCCTGCGGGCATCCAGAAGAGGGAAGCCCAGGTCTTGGGTACCAGAGGGAAGCCGGTGCCAGCAGCCAGGGGAAGGCCTACTCTTGCACAAATTTTCATGCATCGGGCCTCTAGTTTATCTACACTAATAAAAGAGAAAGATGCAAATTGACTGTACCTTCATGACACCAACCAGCCAATCATGAGTGAGTATGCAAATTAACCCAACAAAGATGGCAAGTTAATTTGCATACACTGGCACCAAGTGACCAGGCGCGGGGGCGCTCTGGGCCTCTGGGCAGCATGTGAAGGTAGAAAGGTGGCTCCAAGCCTGAACAAAGGCAGAAAGGCGGCTCTGGGCCAAAGGTGGAAAGGCGGCTCTGGCTGGAGCGAAGGCAGTACCAGCAGCCAGGGGAAGGAAAGCCCATTCTTGCATGAATCTTCGTGCATCGGGCCTCTAGTATATATATAAGAGGCTAATATGCAGTGTCCCCTTGGGAGTTCATCCAGGAGACTAGGAGTTCGATTGCTCGCTATGGCATGTGCTGACCACCAGGGAGTGGCATGGAACATGGCGGGTGACCAGTGGCAGCAGTGGGGGCACTGAGGGAGCGAGGGAAGGAGGAGGCAGGGAGGTGGGGAACCTGATTGGTCCTGATCGCCAGACTGGCCTAGGGACCCTACCCATGCACAAATTTCATGCACCGGGCCTCTAGTCCTATATAATAAAAGCCTAATATGCAAATCGACTGAACTGACTGACCAGTCGGTGGGGAAGCAGGGCTGGTGAGTGGGTGGCGACAGGCAAGCCAAGGCAGGTTCCAGCAGGCAGAGAGAAGGGATGATGATCGGGGGGCAGCAGTGACCGGCAGCAACAGTGGAGTGATGGGGGCGGGGCCGGCCACTTGCCAGCCAGTGCCATCCCCCAATCAGCCTGCCTATTGCATCCCACAGAGGGAGGCCAGATTGCGGCTTAGGTGGGGAGTGGGCCAAACTGTCAGTCAGACATCCCCCAAGGGCTCCCAAACTGCGAGAGGGTGCAGACTGGGCTGAGATCCCCTCCCCCTCAGTGCACGAATTTTTGTACACCAGGTCTCTAGTCTTCCAATAAAGAGCCACAGGTCTTAGAGGTTTGAAGCCAAACCATACAGAAAGGAGGGAGAGGACACAAAAATGACAGATGCCAGACTACTAAATATTACATTGCAAGCGTAACTTTATTATTTATGCCTTCCCAGGAAAACTGTTAACAATGAAAGTAGTTATTCATCTATGGGTTTTTTTCAATGCCTACAGCTTCTTATTGTGTGACATTAAACAGAAATGACAATGTTTTTGAAAGTCAGAGAGACTTTTCAACATGAGTTTTTGTTTTGTTTGAGTTTTTGTTTTAATTTTTTAAAATTATTCTTCAATAGTAGAACCAATGAAATAAGCTGAGGAAAGTGTTAAAAGCATATATATATATATATATATATATATATATATATATATATATATATGAAAAATACATACAGTGGGTGGGCAAAAGTAGGTTTACAGTTGTTCATGTGGAAATAAAACAATCCACACTAATAATAGACAAATATGTAAATTGTACCTCCGAGACACCCCAAGCCAATCAGGAGCGAGTATGCAAATTAACCTAACAAAGATGGCAGGCCTGTGGGCGTAGCGGAGGTATGCAGGTGCCGAGCAGCCAGGGGTAGGGCAGGGCAGGCCACTCGGGGCCTATGTGCACCGGCCCTGGGTAGCCGGGGGCGGGGCGGGCCGCTCGGGGCCTACGTGCACAGGTGCCAAGTGGCCGGGGGCAGAGTGGGCATCCCTGGGACCCCGCCCGCTTCGAGCCTGTGACCAGTGTGAGCTCACGCTCATGCACGCTGGCGCCAAGCGGCCAGAGTCCCAGGGATGCCACTGGAGTGTCAGCCAGGCCTGGGGGCAGCTGGAGTTCTCAGTCCTTTTTGTTTGTGCAGTTTTGTGCAGGCCCTGGACCAGAAGTGGAAGCCCAGAGCGTGGGGAACACCAGGAATGTTGGGAATCGTAGTTCTGGTGGCCTAGACACTAGAGCAAAGTGAGCCTGGAGCAAGTTACTGTTGTGGGTGGGGGATGGAGGGAGAGCAATGGTGAGTAACATAAGTAAAGTCAGAGTGTTGAGGAAAAATTAAAGGGAAGATATCCTGCAACTTCTAGAAAATCTCCACCAATGGAGCAAAGAAAAAAAAATACCTCTATTCTGTGAGCACAAAACCAAACTGGGTTGGGGTCTCAGACAATTAGCTCACATGATTGCAAAGACAGACAGAAACTCCCAGATTGGAGAGGGTGCGGGTCAGGCTGAGGGACTCAACCCCCGTGCATGAATCTTCGTGCACCAGGCTCCTAGTTAATAAATAATAATACAAGAATAAACTATCTTGCATACTCACAATTATCAACTTACTTTTGCCAACCCCTATGTATATCACATATAGAAATTTGGATGAAAATTAGTTATAGTCAAGCTGCTTAAAAACTAGGGTTGTCATCCAGAGAGAAGAATGGCTCCAAATGACATGCTGCAATTAAACAAAGTATTGTAACAAAAATATGGTTAACCTATAAGACTTTTTGCTTGCCACTTTGCATTTCTACTTTTGAAATGAAGAAACCATCATGACAAATACAGAGTTGAATCAGTGATATAAAAATTATGTCCAAAATAGCTACACGAATTTAAATTTCATAACCTGACTGGCAGAAACTTCCAGGCTGAACATAGAAGTGTCTAAGGGTAAAAATAAGCAGAAATGGCCTGTTAATTCCAAGTCCCATATTTCACACTTCACACAAACTGAATCTGAGGTGAAAAACTAAAAATATTTGAATATATACTTTTGTGCTTAAAAATGCTGAAATTGGAAGAAATGAGGAAATTGCCTTTTCCCAAGGACAAGAAATATAGAACAATTTCCCCTAAAATTTTAAGAGTTCAGTTAGATAAGACAAGCTTTAGAATAACCCTCAAATAGCTTCAGCTTAAACTAGCAAACACAGTATGTATGTGTAATGTGTGTGCATGTATGTAATATATATATATATATATTTTGTGTATGTACATATATAAAATCATAATCCTAAAAATATTTTATATACAATAAGATAAAAATATAAATTATAAGAAATGACTGGCAGAAGTAACTGTCCCTTATTTAGGGTCCTTTCAGTGCTTCAGAAACAAAAAGCATTTCAAAAGAGCAACAAAAGCTATAAAATTGTTAGAAAAAAAACTTAGAAGACCTATGAAGAATAAATTAAATAACATAACATAAATGATTAAAAAACACAAAAGGCAATCAAATTCCTGAGTAAAAAGAGCTACAATTTTCCCAGATGGGAAGACTCAAAAATCATAGAAATATCAACCCTAAATTAAGTTAATTAAATATAAATTCAATATAATCCAATGAGAAAGCCATTATATTTTGGGGTAGAATTTGGTGTAGTAATTCTACAGTTCACCTGAAGTAGAAAATCTGGTAGAATAAGAACTTTTGGGGGAAAATAATACCAAAAAATCCTATCTTACAGAAATTAAAACAGAGTGGTTTGGGGGGTGGAGGTGGGGGTAGGGAATAAGATTAAGCAAACAGAATAGAGAGTCTCAAAGCATTTGGTGAAAAATTTAGCATAGAAAAGGTAACATTGCAAATCAGTGGGGAAAATATACTAGTGGTGTTGGGGTAATGGGATCTCCATTTGTATTCACTAAAGGCAAAAATAAATTTCAGATGGAATACAGATCAACTTTAAATGAATTAAATGTAAACAAAAATACACATAAAAAAACCAAAAACCATCAAATTTTAAAATAAAATAGAGGAAGATTGTTTTGATAATATTAAGGTAGGGGAAGCTGTTTTAAGTAAGCAAATTAGAAACTGTAAAGAAAAAGCAGGATTAGCTTTTAAACATTTAAAACATCATTGTGACTAACGATGCTGTAAATACAGTTAAAATATAAGAACCAATTTAGAGAGAAAGTATTTGGAATACCTTTAATACATGGAATAATAAAATCTCAAATTCATAGGAGGCTAGAAAAAGGTAAGATAAAAAATAGGGGTAGTCTGGCCATTGTAGCTCAGTAGTTTAGCATCGACCTATGAACCAAGAGGTCATGATTCTGATTCCGGTCAGGGCACATGACTGGATTGTGGGCTTGATCCCCAGTGGGGGTGTGCAGGAGGCAGCTGATCGAAGTGTCTCTCTCACCATTGGTGTTTCTATCTCTATCTTCCTCTCCCTTCTTCTCTAAGATCAATTAAAATATTTTTTTAAAAATAGGGGTAAAGTTTAAACATTTCACCAAATGAGAAATACCAATAGCCAATTACCATATAAAAATTCTCAATGTCACTTATAATCAGAAAAATATATTTTAAAATGAGAAGCTAGCCTGTAAAATAAGAATATATTCATATATAGTTTGGTAGGGCAAATTGTATACTTTTTATTTAATACTAGAGGCCCGGTGCACAAAAATTTGTGCACTCGGAGGGGGTCCCTCAGCCCGGCCTGCGCCCATTCACAGTCCAGGACCCCTTGGGGGATGTCCACCTGTCGACTTAGGCCAACTCCCTGGGGGATCAGGCCTAAGCTTGCAGTCAGACATCCTTCTGGCAGCCAGGGAGCCCTCGGGGGATGTCCAACTAAAGGCTTAGGCCCCCAAGGGATCGGGTCTAAACCATTAGTTGGACATTCTTAGTGCTGCCACGGAGGTGGGAGAGGCTCCTGCCACCACCACTGCGCTGGCCAGCCATGAGCCAGCTTCTGGCTGAGTGGCACTCCCCATATGGAAGTGCACTGACCACCACGGGGCAGCTCCTGCATTGAGTGTCTGCCCCCTGGTGGCCAGTGCGCATCATAGCAACCGGTCATTCTGCCATTCAGTCAATGTGCATATTAGCCTTTTATTATTATTATTATATAGGATGTCCCTATTTCTCCCCTTCTGCCCCCTCTACCCAGCTCTTGCCCTCCACTTCTCTCTGGCTATCACCATACTGTTGTCTGTGTCCATGGTTGTGCATATATTTTCTTTGGCTAATCCCTTCTTTAAATTCACTTCTTTAAATTTTTATTTTCAGATAAGTGCTTATAACTGCACTATTATATATTTTCTATTATATCATTTAGAATTAAGATATTTTTTAATTGAACCCTTGTAAATTTTAGCACAATTTAATAAATTATGCTAGAAGCAATTAGGAGATTTTTCATGTAATGCAGACACATTTCAATTAATATTTTATTAATTTTTAATTTTTTAATATTTTAATTTGAAATAATCTCATACATGTAAAAAAAACTATAAAATACTACAGCATATTATATGTACCCTTCACCCAATTTCTTAGGTGTTAATAATTTAAACATAACCATTATATAACTAACAAAATTTGGAATATATTTTTCTTATAATCTCTTTAATGTTACTTAATCCATTTACTTTGTTTTTGTTAATCTTCACCCAAGGATATTTTTCCATTGAATTTTAGAGAGAGTGAAGGGAAAGGGAGAGACACATTGATTGGTTGCCTCCTGCACATGCTTTAATAGAGACTGGGGATCAAGCCAGCAACTGAGGTACATGCCCTTGACTGGAATCAAACCTGGGATCCTTCAGTCCACGGGCTAATGCTCTATCCACTGAGCAAAACAGGCTGCAGCTTAATTCATTTACTTTTAATCTATATGTGTCTTTATATTTAAAGTGGGTTTTGTTTTTGATTCACCCTGCCGGCTGCTGGGGGCTTCTGGGGCAGGCGTGCCTTGCCACCCCAGCACCCGCCGATCTTGGTCAATTACCATGTTTGTCTATTATTATATTAGATTTGAATAGATAATATATCCCTACGTGTCAAAATGCACAAGTACAAAATGCTATGTAATAGTCTTCTCACCCAGTTCCCTGCCAATGGTTTACTTCTTACAGGCAATTAATTTCTTTATCTTCTATGTAGTTTTACAAAAATGTTTTATGCATTTACAGGCAAATACACAATACTTTGCACTTTAATTTTACACAAACACACAGATAGCTTTCTACTTATTTTTTATAGTGTTCCATTGTATAGACATGACATAATTGGTGGACATATAGTTTGATGACAATGCTACAATAAAAAAAATCAATATATATATTGCATCACATAGATTGAATATATGCAGGGTAAATTTCTGGAGTAGAATTGCTGAATAAAATTATATTTGTTCTTTTACAAATGAGTATAGTGTTTTGAGGAGGAATTTTGGAGATAGTGTTAAAATTTCATAGTTATTTCTTGGAACAAAGAACCTTTCCTGCAAAGTACTTTTGACATTATAAATAATGTCTCTAAAAGGATACATATTGCAGTATTTTAATAGCAATAAACTGGAGCTCTAAATGTCTTTTTTGGAATGATTATAGTATATATAATGGTCTATCCATATTACTGAATAACATACAGCTATTAGAAGGAATGAATTAGGTCCATATAAACAAAGATGGAAAAATCTCCAAGATATATATATATATATATATATATATATATATATATATATATATATATAATTAAATGAAAAAAAACAAGTGACTGAACAATATGTGACATAAAATTTGTTATTTTTTAAAATATCTTTCCAATCTGAAAGGATACACACCAAATTGTTAAAAGTGATCATTTGTGAAAAATGGAGGGATGGGTGTAGGTGATATGGGGCAATGTGAAGGGGAATTTTACTATTTTTGCTGTATGTCTGGATTTACATTATTTTTAAAATAATAAAATATTAGGAACACCTCACTATGAAAGTCAGCTTCTAAAATATCTTGTGTGGATGCACTCTAAGATCCAAAGGTAGAGAGTGCAGATCGTAACAGATAAAAATGTATGTCAATAGAGATGACAAGCAAGGACAGCATAAGCAGAATCGTAGAGTACCTGTGCTGGTATATATGGTTTTCCCATTATAAACGTGCCTTTTCAGCTAAAAGTAATAAATCTAATTTTAAACTAAAAAACAAAGTTAGCATAGCCACAATCTTTGCAATTTCTAAGTGATAAAATGTGATAACTTTGGCGAAATATATAAAATGCATTTTATACAAAAAGGGAAATGTGGAACTAATATAAATAAATCATGTTTTATAAGTTATTGGAAACTGACTACTTTATATGAACCTACCATATGAGCCTATAATTACACCTTATAAACATGAAAAATAACTAAACCAGCAGGAGGGATTTCTTTCCCTCAATAAAAGAACCATATGTCAGGTAAAGGAAAATGATCACATCCACCAATGTTGTTTCTGAACCTCTGTCCTGCTTAGTTCATGGTTGAACCATGCCATCCATCCTATATAATAAAAGCCTAATATGCTAACTGTCTGGTCGTCCGGTCGTCCTGTCAACCAATCAAAGTGTAATATGCTAAGGCTGCTCAACTGCTTGCTGTGATGTGCACTGATCACCAGGGGGCAGACAGTCGACCAGTTGACCAGTCGCTATGACATACACTGACCACCAGGGGGGAGACACTCCAACCGGTAGGTTAGCTCACTGCTGAGGTCCGGCCGATTGGGACTGAGTTGGGCTGGACACTCCCTGGATCCCTCCCATGGTCCCTCCCCAGCTGGCCAACCTTCTGCATCCCTCCCTGGCCCCAATCATGCACCGGTGGGGTCCCTCAGCCTGGCCTGCACCCTCTCACAATCCGGAACCCCTCTGGGGATGTTGGAGAGCCAGTTTTTGCCCAATCCCACAGACCAGGCTGAGGGACCTCACTGGTGCACGAAATCATGCACTGGGCCTCTAGTTAATAATAACAGTACTAGGCATAGCTAATTTAACCAAAATATTCATTTCAAAAAGTTACAAGCTGACATTTCGGAGCATTGAACCTTAAATTTTTTCCAATGTTTTAATCTGAAGAATTTTTCTATCTAAAGTAAAACTGAAATCTGTTGTATCCATTTTAGAATTTAATCTTAGTAGCTTTTATTTTCACACATTTGTGGTGAGTTTAAAAAAATAATTATGTTAATATTATTTCATCTTGTTAGAAATTCAATATAGAAAAATGAAACATTAATATTTTATTGTGAGTCAATCACTGGAAAAATTTTCTCATTTCATCTGTTTTTAATATCATGTATGGCATTGCCTTCTATGTAAATGTGCCAATGAATAAATATTTAGTAAACAAGACAAAACAAAAGAACTAGAAGGTATTTTTTTTCCTGAAGTTCTAGTATTACATATAAATAATTCAAGAGCTTCCTCTTAATCTCCTTAATATTTCACTGAGAGACAGCCAATAATTAAAGTCTCCTGTACCCTTCTTACAGATGTGACATACATGTGATTATTTTTCTGTTTTTTTTAGGGCACATCATGCTTTCTGTTCACTATGGTACTATGTCACCAATTCTCAAGATTTAATCACTCTTTTACACTGGATATTTTACTGTGATTGAAAATCTGATTTTTCAACTTGGTTGATGTAAAGTAATTACTTTTCATCATTACGTGCTTCCAAAGAACAGAAACCTGATAAGGCTTACTGATACTCGATGGTCCTCCCATGATAAAAAAAAATATATACTATATTCAGTTCTAATTTCCCAATAATTAACATGAAGTTTTCCTGCCAATGCCTGAAAAATCCTTCTGGTTTTATGAGTTCTCTCTTTCCAAAGTCTCCCTCATCCTAACCCTTTAACAAGAAAAACAATTTCTAGCAAAATAAATATTTAATAAATAATGATCAGAAAGTTCAGTTGTCAATTAAGTATAATTATTTAAAAGAAACATACATGAGGCTAATCTGATTTCTTTATTTATAGCTGTTGCACTTTTTCTACCTGGCCACCTGAAAATTCCTTCTTTGATTCTTGAAGGGCAGTAACTTAATCAGTACATACTACTTGATTGTATGTTCTTTAGGTTTATATTTTTCGTTTTTTAGGTTTACATTTTTCTTATTTCAGACAATTTTCTATTATATCTTTGAATATTTTTACTCATTCTCTTTTTGGGGATTGTCTCCTCCAAGAACATCAAATACCTGAATGACCGTGGACAAATGTTTTCACCCTCCAAACTTCCATTTCCTTATTTATAACAGGAAGATAATGCTACTTATTCTGCAATGTTGATTATTAAATAAAATAATGTAAGTAAAAAGCTTAACAAAGAATCTGGAAAATAATAGATGTTCAGTAAATGTTAATCTCTCTCCTTCAGGCCCCATCCTTGATATTTGATCACCCATGATATCTGATCAGGTTTTTCATCCCCCACTTTTTTTTTTTTTTTGATGCCTAAATCCTTAGTCTGCCTTTAGCAAGAATCTTGTAAGGCCAGGTTAGCAAGACTCCCCCTGTCTTCTGGCTCCTCTTAGTCATTTTCCAGCTACTCCCCTCTCTGCTAGTTGGCTGTAAGTCCCCACTGGTCTTTGTTGTACTTAAAGAGTTTAGCCCAATCTCTCTTCTCTATTTTAATTCCCTGATTACAAAAGTCATCAATAAAGTATTCCTTACCATTTAAACAAGTATCAGAATATTGTTTTCAATAGCAAAGTCACAATAGTAAGATAAATAAAACTTAAAAATATATTTTTTTAAAAAGTAAATCTATACTGGTTTTCCTATTGTTCCTAAAAGATACAGTCCAAATCCTCTTTATTTGCTGGGTTTTTTTTTTTCCTAACTCCGTCCTACTATGATATTATAATATATTTTTTAAAATATATTTTATTGATTTTTTTTTTACAGAGACAAAGGGGGGGTGAGAGAGAGAGAGAGAGAGAGAGAGAGAGAGAGAGAGAGCGAGAGTTAGAAAAATCGATGAGAGAGAAACATCGATCAGCTGCCTCCTGCACACCTCCTACTGGGGATGTGCCCCACAACTAAGGTACATGCCCTTGACCAGAATTGAATCTGGGACCTTCCAGTCCCCAGGCCGATGCTCTATCCACCGAGCCAAACCTTTAGGGCTATATTATAATATTTTGATCCCCAATATTCCTTTTGGCCTCATTTACTCCCTCCACCAGTGAATAAGTGCCATATTTCCTTGGGGAGAGAGAAGATACAACTTAGAACAATATCAAATAAGATCCTAAACACATTTTTCAAAAACGTTTACTGTGGTTGTTCGTCTGTTTTTGAATTCTGAAAACCTAGTTCTGCATATTAAGAGTACATGCCTGGAGGACTCAGACCACAGGATTATATAATAATGAGAGAAATTTATATGATGACATTTTATTACAAGTCTTTCCAAAGAAAAGAGATTAAAATTATTTTCTGGGATAGCGTAGAAGTTTGGAGAGGATTTAGAAGACAGAGTAAGAAAGTTTAGATGTGAATGTGAAAGTCTGCTTTCAATTTTGCCTCATCTCCTAGTCAAAACCCTGGAGAAATCATAGAAAACTCTTGATGGTTTCGCTAAACAAAAGCAAAGGGGACTTGTGAGCTTTTCAACTCTCGGTCTGGAACTCTGGAGATAGAATTGAGAGAGTCATGCAGAGGGCACCCACGCCATCATTAGGCATGGCAGGTCCCCAAAGATTAAGGGCTTCAGATTCATCTCTCTTCCCTTGAGTTTTAGTTACCTTCCACAGGATATTGACAAGGTGTGAAATTACTTACATGCCTGAGAATTAAGAGCATGCATACCTGATGATGTGGTAGTGGGGATGTCTGAGAAAGAAGGGGTATCAGCTGGAGAATGGACAGCCTAAACTGCTGTCCGAATAGAGATGTGACTACTAGTACTTCTCATGACATAAGTACTGCCAGGGGCAGCTGAGGTGTGGACATATTCATCAAGAAGGGATCATGAAGTTTTCTACCCTCTATTTATGTCAAAAGAACAGATAATGTATATCAGTAGAAGAGTATTTACAGGTCAGAGACCCTTCTCTGGAGGATGCTAGGATGGCATAAAAAGCCCTCCTGTGCTGATAACACCTACAAAATACAAAAACAGAATGAGGAGTATTTATCCAAAGAAGACTGAGATTTAATCCACTGACATTTCATTATCTTAAACTGGCAAAATCAAATTTTTGCCATCAGCTTGAGAGCTAAGTTCAGTAAGAAATGAAAATTGTAGCACTCAACATGTGATGATATAATGTGAAATTTTAAACTGGCTACACTACCATGACATTTATCCAAGAAATAAAACTTCATAGTTTCCACTGAAACCCTTATTTAACCATGGGAAAATAATAGTAACTCACCTCAGAAAGTTGTTATGAAGAGTAAATGTTTATAGTACATGCAAAAAATCTAAAAAGTATTAGCTATCCTATCTAATAAAAGACAAAAAGGGTAATTAACCGTACCTCTGCTACACTTCCCATTGGCTAATCAGGGAGATATGCAAATTAACTGCCAACAAAAATGGCGGCCGGCAGCCACACAGCTGAAGCGAGCAGGAGGTTTGCTTGCTCCAGTGATGGAGGAAGCCAAGGTTCCCTGCCTGCCGCGGCCCGGCTCTGAGCCCGAAACCAACAATGTTTCAATTATAGAAGCTAAACAAACCCCAAATACCAGCTTTCAGCCTGCTGCAGCCTCAGAGCTGGGAGCGCTAGTGACGGCAACAATGTTTCAATTATAGAAGGTAAATAAATCCCAGAATAAAAGAAAAAAGAAAAAAAGGAGAGGCTGGAAGCTTCAGTCGCTGGCCAGCCTGAAAACAGCCATCAGCCCCTCACTCAGACTGGCCAGGCACCCCAGTGGGGACCCCCACCCTAAAGGGGGTGTGGCCAGCCTGAAAACAGCCATCAGCTCCTCATCTAGGCTGGCCAGGCACCCCAGTGGGGACCCCCACCCTGAAGGGGTGTGACCAGCTGCAAACACCCATCAGCCCCTCACCCAGGCTGGCCAGGCACCCAAGCAGGACCCCCACCCTGATCCGAGACACCCTTCAAGGCAAACCAGCCGGCTCCCACCCGTGCACCAGGCCTCTATCCTATATAGTAAAAGGGTAATATGCAAACTGACCCTAACAGCAGAAAGACTGGGAATGACTGGTCACTATGACACACACTGACCACCAGGGGCAGATGCTCAATGCAGGAGCTGCCCTCTGGTGGTCAGTGTGCTCCCACATGGGGGAGCTCTGCTCAGCCACAAGCCAGGCTGATGGCTGCCAGTACAGCGGTGGTGGTGGGAGCCTCTCCTGCCTCCTCAGCAGCGCTAAAGATGTCCGACTGCAGCTTAGGTCTGCTCCCCGCTGGCAAGTGGACATCCCCCGAGGGCTGCTGGGCTGCCAGAGGGATATCTGATTGCCAGCTTAGGCCCAATCCCCCGGGGAGCAGGCCTAAGCCAGCAGGTGGTCATCCCCCGAGGGGTCCCAGACTGCGAGAGGGCACAGGCCGGGCTGAGGGGACCCCCTCCCCCGAGTGCACAAATTTTTGTGTACCGGGCCTCTAGTCCTATATAATAATAGGCTAATATGCAAATTGTCCCCTCGACCTGGAGTTCAAAAGGGAGTTCAACCGGGAGTTCTACCAGGGGTGGGGCCAGCCAACCACCTGCGACCCCTCCCCCTGACCAGCCCCACCTGATTGCCCTCTCACCCCAATCGGGGGTGGGGCCGACTGGCCAACTGGACCCCACCTGTTCACGAATTCATGCACCAGGCCTCTAGTTTTATAATTACTGATTATATCTAGGATCATGTTGATTTTTGATATAGCAACTTGCTTTATACAATAAGGTACTGCATAGGGTAGCATGAGTTAACATAATATTTGATATCATTTACCCCTTTTGAGAATCTAATGATCATCCCAATAAAAGTGAACAATGAATAAAACATTTTGCATATAATTTCACAGATTCATCTTTTGAGCTCTAAAGGTTGATGGACCCTATGCTGAAAGTCCCTGCTATTCTATACATTTGTAATTATATCTACTACTAAGGCACTAAACCTTCAAGGAGCTATGTTTTTTTCACTCACTTTTGATAGAAAATATAAATTCATCCCTTCAAAATATTTGCTTTGAGAATGAGAAAAGCCAATAAACAGACATTAACACTGAAATGACACAATGTTGGCATTATCTAATAAGGATTTTAAAGCAACTGTCATTTATCAATAATTCATTGAGCAATTACAAGCACTTAAAACCAATAAAAAGGAAAGTCTCAGTAAAGAAATAGATGATATAAAGAAAAAAAAACAAGCTGTAAAGTTTAGAATCAAATAATAACAGAGATAAAAATTCAATGGAAAGACTCAACAACAGAATAGAGAGGACAGAGGCTGGAATCAGTGAAGTCAAAGATAGAATAATAGAAATTACCCAACATGAACAAGAGAGAAAATATAGTAAGGAAAAAAAATATGTACAGAAACTCAGTGACTTCTTGGTATAAAACAGTATAGTTAACTCATGTCGTTGGACTACAGAAAAGAAAGGATAAAATGAGTGGGGCTGAAAAATATTCTAAGAAATAATGGCTGAAATTGTTCCAAATTTGGCCAAAGACATAGCCTATAGATTCAAGAAGCTGATCAAATCCAAAATGGGATAAACCTAAGGAAATCTATACCAACATACATCATAATCAAAGTTCTGAAAACAGTAGACAAAGAAATAAAAAACTTAAAGAAGAAAGAGAGAAATAACATTTTACCTATAGGGAAAAAACCTACTCAAATGACATATTGGTCATCATAAACCATGGATGCCAGAAGGAAATGTCCCATTTTAAAATGCTGAATTAAAACACACACACACACATATCAGCCTTAAATTCTTTATCTAGCTTTATTATTCTTTAGGAATGAAGGGAAAAATCAAGACACTCCCTGATGAAGCAAATTTAGGAGAATGTCACACCCTAATGAATGACTCGAATAAGTTCTTGAATATTCATGATATTACTTGTTTTACTAAAGGAAGATATAATTATGATTATCCCAAATGTATAAATGAGAACATGGAAGCTTAAAATAATAAGAGTTTATCAAAGTTTGTCAATTAACAAGGCTTTTATTTCTCCCTTTTTGTCTCCTCCGTTACACTTCAGTACCCCCCACCATTAAAAAAAAATCAGTTTTTTAAATCTTTAACTCTTAAATGGAGTTATGTCTTTTGATTGTAATATTGTAATAGTAATTGTAATATCACATTCACAGAACTAGACTATAAAAATGGGTATAATACATTTAACAAATTGCAGAAACCATATTCTTCAAATATCCTGCCTTAGCTAAGGTTTATAATAACAAACAGCGAAATCATTTTGAATCTACTGGGGCCAATTTACTGGTGTAGTGCACAGGGTCCAGTGCTTCCAGCTATAATTAGAAAATGGAGCCTGCTCTCCATTAGTTTTGGTTACTATAATAATTCCATATGCAACCCATGCCTGCTGACTAGTGAACTAGATCATGTATCTTCTATAAATTGCTCTTGTTAGTCCCTTGTAATTTATTTTATGTTTCCAACAACAGTTTCAAACCAGCAGTGTCAGGAACACATGTTTTTATGCTTAATGAAAAAACAGACTAGTGAATGTGTGCCTCCAACCTCATCCTCACTCCTAGCTATTAATGTTTATGTAAAATACTGAATATTTTTGAAAATTATCAAAGATTGCAAAAGTGGATTTTCATCTTTTGAGCTCTAAAGGTTGATGGACCCTATGCTGAAAACATACATAGAAAACATACATCCTTTCTGCCAAGAATATTTATTACAAAATTATGAAATCTCATCTCTAAACGAGACTATAAAATAATTTATAATCTGCATTATTTTTGCTATTCTTTATTTTGATAGTTTGTTAGTGTATATTATTTGAAATTTGATATAAACATCCATTGTGGATTTTAATTCAGTTAATATTCTTAAGGTGTGTAATATGTCTTAGATTAGCAAAGAACTTTTAGCAATTTTGTCCCTGGGCACATCTACAGTCAGTGACCGTTAGCAGTATGCTATTTTCTTATTCCACTCTGGCATATTGTCAATGCTCATAAATATATGCATAGCCTCAAACAGAATATCTTACCAAATAAGTATTGATAATGTGTCAGATGCATGGTATTTCAACAGCTATCCTATAGAGATATATACAATTATGGAGGGTAAAATATCCAATATTGAGCTACACAAATATCTATGCCTCACATATTGCTTTTCAGATATGGCTTCTTTTAATAAATAAAAAACTTGGTTCATAACATAAAAACATATAAGCTAAATAAATTGGTTTTTAAACATTTTAGAGCATTAAATTATAGTCTGACATATTAGTAGGTGATCGATGCTCATTAAATAAATGAGTAAAAACTTGCAACACAAATATAAAACTTAACAGTTAGATATAAAATGAGCCTTTGTAGTGATTAACATACAATTTTTTAGAACTTTTAGAATAAAAATATTTTAAACAGTAATGAGTAAAACCAAATTTCAAATAAATCCCTAACATTGAGAGTATCATACATAAACTTCATTCACAGCATAATACTATTTGTAGAATATGTGTACATATAAAATATAAACTGATTATTCACATTTTATATCCCTATGCCTATACGTCTGAATTTCTGCATATACAAATTTTTAAGATTAAATCCTGATCATTTATGAGATAAAACGATAAAATCACAATAGACTTTAAAACACCAAAGCTCTTTTGAACCCAAACCTTTATCCCAATATTAAGAGTAATGAAGCTTCAAGAGACAGTTGTATACACATTAATTACTATCATCATTCAAGCTACTTTCCCTTAGGGCCACCATATTTCTAAGCCAAAAGGGCATTCTTAGCCCACTATGGCAATTAGTATCTGATAAATGATGCTCCTGCCACACTTCTAATATAGTGATTGATCATTTCCAATTAATTCCTGAGAGAAATCAATGATTTCTTCCTGAAGCATTTACATTAACTAATTTATGTTAATACGAATACTCTATATCCATAATCTGCTAGGGAAGATGGACCATTCTATTTATAACTGGTTACTATTTTAGAGCTTTGGTATACTGCTTCAGAGCTCAAAATATAAATATAAAAGCTATAAAGATCAAGTAAAATTGGACAGTTTAACCACAGCGAGTAATCTTTACATTGGTAAATGTTGATCAAACTCAAATTCTAACAAAGAAGTGTTGGAAAATTTTTCAAATTGTTTGTAGCTTAGAAATGTTACCATATATTGGGGACCCTACTTTTGTATGGATTTATACTCTTTGTATCTACTACTAAAATGACTTGCATTTTTAAAGCTATAACTCTAAGGGTGTTGTTATAATCAAATGTTTCCTCCATTCCTGTTCCTTTTATTTTGTTTGCTCCGTTTCTAATGTGAGGGCCTTGGATGTTCAAGCAGCACAGTCAGTCTTGTCCTCACTGAGCTTATACTCTAATGGAAAAGACAGACACACATCAACACTAATATGGGATACAATTAATGGGAAAATGGGTGGTCTGAAGGAAAACAACAGAGTGCGATATATTTGGGTAGAGGCATTGTGGTGAGAAATGAAATTAAAGTGAGCAGTGAAGGACCTGGGTGATAACATTCTTGGCTAAGGAATAATGAAAGTAAAGGCTCTAAGACAGAAAAATGCTCAGCCTATTCCAAGAACTGAAAGAAGACCTTTATTTTGGAGTCTATAGAAATTGGCTTAGTATGGAATTCCTTATCACTAAAAACAGATGATGAATTATGGGGGTATATTAGTATAGATAGATGTAGTAGTAGACATCTGCTTAAGTTCTCTTCCAATTACTTCAAATTTCTCAGTGAAAATGGGAGTCCACTACTTGAGCTGTTAGGTGGAGACAGATTGTAGAGGTGCAGTAAAGAAAGTATAGAAACCAGCTAACTGCAGTGATCTGGCTGAGATATGATGGATGAATGACCATATAAATTATCAGCCAAACCAGGAAACTTTAGAGAATAAAAGGGGACACTTGTATTAATTATGCCAGGACAACAGGCATAACTCAAATCTGTCCTGAGCAAGCAATAATTTATGGTCATCCTAGCCTACGCTAGGGGGATGAGTAAAAATGGAGATAAGGAAAAATATACTGATGGAAGGAATGTGAAGGTTAGAAAAGAGGGAATATTTGAAGAGAATTCCCAGTTTCTATTTATTGAGAAATACATGGGAATAAGCAGGCTTATAAGTGGGGATATAGATTTCTGTTTTGGATATGTTTGGTTGAGTGGCTTATGAGACATTTACAGACAGTCCTCGGGTTACGTCCAACTCCCACGTATGTCGTTTCATGGTTATGTCGCTATCTCCCATTTATTTATAAAAAGAAAAAGTTCTGTCATTTCGACATATGTACATATGTGCTTTATGTTTATTATTTATTTACCACAAGTAAAGGTCAGGAATTGTTATCTTTGTTTTGATTTTCCTTTTACTGTTTCACTTCATTACTGTGTGAATGTGCTCCATGTGAGTGATGTAGGTGGTTATGTAGGTGGGTTCAGACTTACAGCGAAAATCACGTCATGTCACTCCACAGGAACGGATCTCTGACGTAATCTGAGGACCTACTGTATATGGGGATATTGGTCATGAAGCTCTGATGAGAACTCTGGGCTGGAGATATAAATTGTGCACATAGGTAGTATTTAAATGGATGAGAACACATGGGAACCAGACTATTAAATTCTGAGAAATCCCAGGAAAGGTTGATTAGGGGAGAAATTAGCCAGAAAATTAAATTGAGAAAAAGTAGCTAGAAACGTAGGAGGAAACCAGGATAAAGTAGTATCACATAGGTTTTGAGAATAGAATTTCAAGCCTAGTTTCAATAAAAGGGAGGGGTCACAATGTCTAAAGTTGCAGGAAAGTCTAGTAGTTTGATACAAGAAAAATGTTCCTTTGCATTTGGCATCATGGAAATAATTGTGACCTTGACAAGAGTTATTTCATAGTATTGAGGACAGAAATTAGATTGATGTGTTACCGTATCTGACAACACGTGAGTTACCATATCTGACAACACAAAGAAAAGTCTTCAGTACTGGGGAGTTCAAAAACTGTTTTTACCTGAGGATATGTTTTGTTTTTATTGCCTTCTTACCTGAGGGATATGTTTTGTTTTTATTGCTTTTTTGAGAGGGAGAAACGTTGATGTTTCCCATACTGACAGGGATCAAACCTGCAGCCTAAGTATGTGCCCGGGTCCGGAATGGAACCTGCAACCAACTGAGCCACAGGCCTGGGCGAAGTACTATCTTTTCAGCATTCTTAGAAATGGACCTTCTAAACTACTGTTAATTGCATGGCTTTAAATAGGATATTTCCAACGTCATCTCCTCTACCTAGAAAATCCATGGTACTACACACCAATCTTTCATATATTATAATTACACCTATTAAAAGTTAGTACCTAAAATGTATTTTGGACGCATGAGAGTATAGATTTGGTGCCAACACTGAAATTTTAATTTTGTAAACCATATATTCAAGTAGTCAACAGAGAATGTTGCCCATATAGAACTGGGCTTGGGCTGAGACCTCGACCTTGTCTTTTCCCAAATGCAGCATCACGCACCGCTCCCAAGAGCTGACAACAGGTCTGTCCAGATGCTAAGGCCAGGGGCTTCGAAACCTCCATCCTGTGCCTTGCAAGTCTCCAGGGCACGTAGAGCTTCATCTTTCAGGGGCGAGGGGGCCTGACAGAGGCTCTGAAACCTGCTGTACAACTCCTCCCAGGGCCCCTCTCGGGCCTCGGCGCCAACCCAGACGCCCTTCTGGAGATCGTAGTGCAGCCGTCGGCCCCAGTCGGTCAGCAGACCCAGGTAGACCTGGAAGAGCTCCGGGTGGCGACCCACCACCGAAGTTAGAAGCCCGGCCGGGAGGCTGTGGCAAAAAGCAGCCATGGTGTCTGCCTGGCCCAGAAGCCACTGAACCAGCTCGTGACGCCCCTCTCCCGGGGCCTGGGGGCTTTCCAGTTCCAGCTCCTTTTGGGGGGGCCCGGGGGGCGACGACGGCGGCAGCAGCAGCGCGGCCGCTATCACCTCCAGGAAGCTGTTCTGGGGCCCGCGCGCCCACAGGCCGCTGAGCAGCCCGCGGGGGCCCTCCGCTCCGGCCTCGCCCACCTCCTGCAGACGCCGCAGCAGCAGCTCGGCCTGAGTCTCTACCAGTGGGTCCCGCCGAGCGGCCGGGTTCTCACCCAGACCGCTGGCGCGCAGCAGGTGGACGGCGGCCCGGCGGCGGGCGAGGAGGGCCAGGCTGTCTTGCAGGGTCTCCTCCTCGGCGTCCTGGACGCCGGGGCCGGGGCAGAGCTGCTGCAGCAGGCAGCGAAAGGCGGCATCCCCGAGGGCCCGGTTCCCTAGCAGGCGCTGAGACAGCAGGAGGTCGCAGTGCCCCAAGGCCCGGAAGTTCGTCAGCCCCGAGAAGGCGGCGGGCCCGGAGCCGTCCTCCCGCCTCCACCGGTCCTGCAGCCGCCGCTCCAGGGCCAAGCGGATGCCGGCATGACGGCCAAAGCGCCTGTAGACATGGCGCAGGTAGCGAGCCCACTGCAGGGCCCTGCGCACGGTCGCGGGGTCCCAGCTGCGGACGTGGGCGGTGCGGGAGACGGCCAGCACCTCTGAGAAGCGCTCCAGCTGCTGCGAGAGCGACTCCATGGCGGCGCGCGAAAGCCTGACTTCCGTTTTCACCCTGGCGGCGGCGACTCCCTGCGAGCTGATTGGCGTGTCTGTGGAAATGATACGCCTCCCTACAATACTATTGGGCGAAGTCGCTGTCAATCTGACAACTCCACTGTAATCCGGGTACTTAGAAGCGTTTAAACTGGAGAAACAGCAAGGTGGTGTTACTTTGTCCTATGAACTCTTAGGGGCGGGAGAGTAAGTGCAGGGCATCCTAGGGAGAATTCCAAGAGCCACGTGAGAGATGCTCATTTAATGAAAATGTTATTAAATGAAATTTTTAGATCCATTCACCCTAGTAAAAAGGTACTGACTCCCACTAATTAATGCCAGGCACTATGCAAAAGTCTGGACCGTGACATTGTTCTTTCATTATTAAAACTGAAGCCCCGGTTAATGGAAACGAAAAGTAAAGTAAGATATTTTGAGAACGAGACCACAGTCACAGAACTTCTATTATAGTCTATTGTTTTAATTGTTCTGTTTTATAATTAGTTATTATTGTTAATCTCTTACTGTGCCTAATGTATAAATTACACTTTTTTATAGGTATGTGTGTATAGGAAAAAACATATATAGGAATCATACTGCTTGTGTTTGCAGCATCCACTGGGGGGTTTTGGACTTCCCATTCAGGTAAGAGGGCGGGGACATGAATGTAGTATAGTGTGCACTATGAATACCGGTACCAACCTCCCACTTCTTGATTATGATTTCTAAATTCCTGGGTTACAATAAATTAGGAGAGAGAATGTAAGAGCAAATTTCAGGAGATTTTGTTAAAATCTGACATCAATCAAACCATGGGAATTAAGCATCGTGAATAACTAAGGATTAGATAAAGGTGCTTTCACAAAGTGCCAACCTCATCGGGTTCTGGTGAAGATTAAATGAGATAATAAATGTAAAATGCCATTCTTGATATCATGGTTTTCTTTTAATATTCATTCTTCCGTCACCTACCCTCTGCATAATAACGATGCAATTCTGGATACTGATTCCAGCTCAGCTCAAGGGAGGAAGGCCTGATAATTTTGAGTTAATCATTTTGAACTATCCCTCCTCTTAATTCAATAATTAATTTAGGAACCCAGTCTTAAATCTATCTATGTATAGCATTTTTTCATAACAAAACTTTTCCAGAAGTGTCCAGGTGAATCAGTTCCAATCCATTAAGCCTTAGTAAGCAATCAGAGGAAGAGGGACTTTAGGGTTTTTATTTCTCTGTTCTCTGCTAAGGCATCGGTGTGCCAGCTTCTTCCTCAAAAATTCCAAGAGGCCTGCCTGAGCGTCTGAGAGCACATACTGCTCACTGCGGCCCTGGAGTATTCCTGCTGTTGCGAAGTCCTGGAAGCCCTGGCATACCGTGTAGATTCCCTTAGTGCTGGCCCATCCCTATGAATACTGCTCTGTTAAATTTTCTCAATCCCTACTGACTGTGCCTGTTTCCCACCAGGATCTTGCTTGAAACAGTTCTCTCAGTTTTCAACCATTCTTATCCTATATAATAAAGAGGTAATATGCAAATTGACCATCACACCCACACACAAGATGGCCACCACTAGATGGCTGGCAGGGGAGGGCAGTTAAGGGTGACCAGCCCAGCAGGGGAAGGCAGTTGGGGGTGACCAGGCCAGCAGGAGAGGGCAGTTGGAGGTGACCAGGCCAGCAGGAGAAGGCAGTTGGGGGTGACCAGGCCAGCAGGGGAGCAGTTAGGCATTGATCAGGCTGGCAGGGGAGTGGTTAGGGGGCAATCAGGCAGGCAGGAAGGTGAGTGGTTGGGAGCCAGCAGTCCCAGATTGTGAGAGGGATGTCCGAGGGGTCCCAAATTGGAGAGTGTGCAGACTGGGCTGAGGGACACCACCCTCCTCCCCCCAGTGCATGAATTTCATGCACCGGGCCTCTAGTAATTAATATAAATCTGTGAGTCATAATATTATCAACCATGTATTTTAGGAATGTTGAGAAGTCAAGGGCTGTGATTACCAAATACTATCATTGTCATACACTTCTGCCAAATGTTACTGATATGTAAAAAAATATATGACAGAACAAAGTAATTTTTTTCATAAATGTAATTAAATAAAAGGAATCCACATTTCTAAAGTAATGGTGCCCAGCAAGTGTGCTCAGTGGTTGAGTGTCATACCATGAACTAAAAGGTCACTGGTTTGATTCCCAGTCAGGGTACATGTCCCAGTTGCTGGTTCAATCCCCAGTAGGGAGTGTGCAGGAGGCAGCCAATCAACAATGTTTCTTTCTCATTGATGGATCTCTCTATCCCTCTCCCTTCTTCTCTCTCTAAAAATCAATAACATATTTAAAAAAAACAATAATAGTGATATTAAGTGGTCACTTTGTGTTTTCTTAACTTGGAAAAATTAAAAAGTTTGAAAGTATTTTAAACACCTAGTTTAGAATATGTATTTGTGTAGAAATACAATGGAATGATAAGTCAGTGAAATTCATAATTCTGAAAATCTCCTGTTTAGTGTGGGAAATGGTAGAAGTGTTTGTAGATGGACCCAGTTTGTGAAGACTTTGGAATACTGTGCTAAGGAATAGGGTCTGTGTTGAATTGGCATTCAGATGCTATTGATAATTTTGGAGCACAAGAATGACATGATCATATCTGTTATAAAACAATGTAGAAAACTGTTTGTAGCCAGCTGAGATGGAGGTCCACTAGAAAAATATTGCAATAGTCCAGGTGCACAAAATGACAGTTTTACTAAGAAAGTGGCAGTGGAAATAAGGGGGGGCGGGGCACGGGAGGGAGTCATGCTAAGATTTGAAAATTCCTTCTGAAGAAGAATCTATAGACCTTAATGGAGAGGAGACGCAAAATAATTCTGCAAATTGTAATTTAACTAATTGGGAAAAGTCTCTTTTCTTTTGGAATGGAACAAGAGATTGATATTGATTTTGACTAATGCCAGTAATTGGAAAAGAGAATAAAAAACTCATAGCAAAGCATGACTCAGTGGAAATTCTTATAAACTAGTTTTCTTTGTTGTTGTTATTTTTTATCCTCACACTCTTTAGGATCCCCTGGATTAGCATATTATATAATAGAACACATAATTAGTTAATACTATGGTAACTCCAAAAGACATAATGATTGCATGGGAGTTGAGTTATTAAAAATGCGATTGAATTATGTAAAATGAATAATTTAAACAGGAATTCCTCCCCTTCCTTAAATAATATCCAATTCAACTTCCAGAACCTGAGTATTTAATTTGATATCTCTTAGATTGCTAATATTCAGAAAACACTTAAATACTTGAATTGGTCCCACTAGAAGTTCCACTGAGTTTTTTCATTTATATATTTTTCCACTGCATGGATACCTGTTTTGAAAAAAGTAATCTCTACATAAGAAACAATGATGACAGCTATACTGACATAAATTGAATAAATAATATATACTTTTGGGACTATATGTCAATGCACAGATTATACACCCTCCTCCGTGTATATGTGTATATTTGCATAGAAGTAAATGGGATGATATTCCTAAGAAGGTACTTGAACTAAATAATTGAACTACATTTATGTTTAAAATTTCATTTTTCTTTTGCAATTTTTTTCCTAATGTCCAAACCAGAAA
Source organism: Myotis lucifugus (assembly GCF_000147115.1). Classification (NCBI taxonomy): domain Eukaryota; kingdom Metazoa; phylum Chordata; class Mammalia; order Chiroptera; family Vespertilionidae; genus Myotis; species Myotis lucifugus. The sequence continues at coordinate 1,578,057 of NW_005871191.1, read as the reverse complement.
GAAAAAAAAAATCAGGATCTCTCTTTTCTTTCAAATTAGAAGTTTGATTTCACGGAGGAGAGCTCTGAGCTCTGTAATAATGCCTGGATGCCTTTATTTTTATCCCACAGTTATCAGTATATTGCTATACAAGTACCTGCCAGCAAAGGCTTTTTTTCTGGTTCAATAACGTTTTAAATGTCTGTTGTTCCCATTTTCAAGTCTCCAAAACTTTTATGTGAATTCTTTCAGCACATTTTTTTCATTATGTCCCGACTTTCTTTTTTTTCTGGATGGCTAAAGTTTCCAGACATATAACCAGAAATGTCCTCAGAGAATTAATATATAAAAAACTAAAGCTAAGGACATGGAAAGCAAAGAAAAATATCATGTAAAATACATATATATACACGTAAATTCATTTTAAGTTTTCCTTTAAAAGGTAATACATGAACCTAATTTTCTTTATTAATATTCTCTTACTGAGTAGCAAATATTGTGGAAAAGTACCAAGAAATTTGTTTTTTTAATAACTCCCAGATCTAATCTTAGTTCTTAGATTGGGCTAGTCTGTTAATATCATTAATGTCAAAGACTGTTATTCCCAAAGATTTCTAGCATTTCAAAATAAACTGGCTGAAATAAGCCAAATAAGTGATTAAAACAAAATTCACAATATCACAGAGATTTTATTTGAATGTAAAAAATATTTTTGGTAATGTTTTTTATCAGTTACACATTTTAAGTATAAAGAAAGGCTTTAAGGGAATATGCCATCAAATTTGAGGGGCGCACTTCATTTAAGGGGAGAGAGGTGTTTGAAGCAAAAGTGCCAGAATCTAATATTTCTTTTCCCTTTATTGTTTTGAGCGGATGAATAACTTGTAATTTTCTAACAGTTTGCATAACTTTGCTTAAACAGATCTAAATGGGTAAAAGCCCCTATTTCTTGTTATTTTAGAATAGGGCATGTCTTCACTTCCCTTAGTTTATATAATTTTAGTAAGCATCTGCTTTATTGATGATCTACAGAGAGGAGAAGATATATACATAGAGCAACATCTCTCTCTCTGTTACCAGGATGTTGGTAGTACCTGGATCCATTTGAAGAGTTTTCAGTATTCCATGGCCCATTCAGCATGTTAGAAAATGCCAAGAGTTCAGAACAAGACAAAATTACTGAGGGACCTGTAGTGATAAAAATAAAGGCAAGAATGAAAAAGAATTATGTAGCCGATTAAATTTGACTATATAGTGGGGGAAATATTGAGAAAATTTTCAGAGAAATATTTTCCTAAATAATAATGTTATTGAAATATGACAAAATTAAGGATTGCCATCAGCAACATAATTTTAAGCAAATAATTGCAAATTTCATAGAAATATTTTTATTTGTGAAAATTATAATCTTTAAAGTATAATATTATTAACTTTTTCTCGTTCAAATGAAGTTTCTGTTCTGGGTATTCTTGGTTATAAAATATATTCATTTGATTTGATTCATTTAGTGGGAAAAAAACAATTTGATGTACTTATCACTTGCCCAACCATGAGACTATTACTTAATAACTACAATTCTGTGTAACAAGAAATTATTAAAGTGAACACTGTGTTCTTCTCTAGCTCTTCAATGGAATTATGTGAACTAGTTTGTTTATAGGTTTTAGTAAAAAGAAAAAAAATTGCTTAATTTTAACAGGAAGACTGAATATCTCTATAGTGTGACTTAGATTAATTTACCTTTTATTGCCTGTACCAGCTGCAAAATTTTCCCTTATTCTTCCCTACTTTTGAGAGCCTAGGGGACACTAAATGTAGCTCTCATATCCTAGCAGTCCAAGTATTTTCAACTTTAAATCTATCTATGTGTTTTACATTTTGTAGTCTCATTACGCATATGGTTGAGAAACATAAACTATGAATATTAATCTGATGTCCAGGTGGTAGGAAATTGAAAGGACTTCCAGCATAGCATTAAAGGGAACAGCAATTGAAACCACCAGAAGAAAAATCTGTTTTGAGAAAGATGTGTGTTTTAGAAACAGAGTCATAAGACATTTGACTATGTTAAATTATTTGTGTGTATAGGTAGTATTTGTGCACTGCCAGGTTTGCTTTCTAATTCTAAAATGTCTTTTCTTCCTTCCTTCCTACCTCCCCACTTCCCTATTTCCTTCCCTTCCCTTCCCTTCCCTTCCCTTCCCTTCCCTTCCCTTCCCTTCCTTCCTTCCAGCTTTGAAGAATACAAAGCACTCAGAAAAAGAGAGCTAATATTATTTGTGTAGCGTAGTAGCTCAAAAGTAGTCAGAAATATATACAGGCTTTATTTTATGATGTTTCCTTTAAAAAAATGCACCTTACCTTTAATTTGACTAGTCTTATTTTTATCCCAGAAAAAAAAGATCTGTCGTTTCCTTTCTCAATTATTTTGTGCCTCATGTTTTTTAGGCTTGGAACCATTTTCTTCACTTACACTTCACATGAAACACTTCCTTCTATGCTACACATCAAATCCTACCTCTTTTATGAGTCTTTTCGGATAACACCAGCAGAAAGTAATCTGTTTCACTTTCAGACTTCCTATAACACCTGTGGTTGCATTGTTAATTTGTCACTTACTGTTTACTGCCTTTTATGACAAGTTAGGTCCTTTTTATGACCCAAATGTCTAATGACATGAGCCTACTGAATTCATCACCACACCAGGCATATTGCTACCAGGAGAATTCAATACACCAGGTTCGCTGTGCAGGGTCCCTTCTCCACAAAAAGGGCAGGAACACACAGCCCAATTACATTTTCAATTGGATATGTTTATCTTAGGTTCACCCCAATAGAAATACTGCGTCTTAATGGTATTTTTAATGTCGACAATGCTTCCTGCAGTACTTACGGGATGTAGGAATACAAGGTGATGGAGGGGAAAGAATATGTCCTTTCTTAGATGGTGAGACTTCTTTTCATTAGACTTTGAGCTCCTAAAGGAGAGGGTCTAAGTCTTTGGGTCTAAGTCTTTGTATCCTTGGTTCCTAGCATAATCATTGATACCTGATTGGTGTTTGGAATCAATCAATACCAGTGTTTGTTATAAGTTGTTATGAGGACTGAAGGAAATCATGTTTGCAAGGCACTTAGCACAGTTACTAGCACATCATCTATATACAATTGACATTAGAGGGTTCTTTTCCTCAGAGGGTTCTTTTCCTCCTATCATTGAAGTGTGTGTGTGTGTGTGTGTGTGTGTGTGTGAACTGGTAGCTAGAGTAATGAAAAGGATATTCTAGCTTTGAGGACTGGAAAGATGAAAAAAATGAGGTGGGCAAGATGCATTTGGAAAGTATTTATCTCTTCAACTAATACTTTTTGAACCCATATTATGTGCCATATTATGTTCTAGGGATATAGGAATGAATAAAGTAGAGTCTGTAACAGCAAGAACCAGTCTAAGAGAAAAGAAAACTCCAAATAGTCCATAGTCAGAGGATTGCGATACTGGGTATGGCCATTTTAAACATGGCCTTAGAAATGTTTGACACTTCTCCCATCGAAAACACGGATTTGTGACCGATTTGACCAATAATACACAGTGAAGGGATGCTGTGTGACTCCTGAGGCTAGATCCTAACACGGCAGGCAGCTTCCACCCAGTTCTTTTGGACAGCTTGCTGTCAGAACATTCCTCTAGCAACACTTCCTCTAGGAATCTGGCCACCAAGCTGTGAGAAGGCCATTTCACCTGGGGAAGCCTTCAGTCATCCAAGCTCAGGCACCAAATATATGAGTGTCAAAGCCTGCAGATTATTACAACCCCTAACTGTTACCGTTTCTCCACTTGAGACGCCAGGCATTGTGGGACAGAGGGCAACCATTTCTCCAGTGCCCTGTCTGATATTTCTCAGACTTCCTTAGCAAAAGTATGTGGTAGTTGTTTTACATCACTGAATCTGGGGTGATTTGTTGCATTGCAGTAGTAACTGGAGCTTAAGGTGATACCTTGGTAAAAATGCTTAATTCAAAACCAAATGTGAGGTCATTATTACTTAACTAGAGGCCCCATGCACGAAATTCGTGCAAAAGTAAGCCTTCCTTCCCCTGGCTGCTGGCACCAGCTTCCCTCTGGCACCCGGGCTTCCCTCACAACCCTGGCTTCGTCCTGAAGGTCATTCAGAAGGACGTCTGGTCTAATTAGCATATTATGCTTTTATTATTACAGATGGTCGAATATTTTTAAACCCCTCTTGTTGAAGTTATTTAATTAATTTTCTTTTAAAGAAAGTATAAAATAACTTGTAAGAACTTGTAGGTCCAAGTAATGAGAAATAATTAATAAATAATAGAAAAGTTACTTATTTTTTTCTGATAAAGGTGATATTTCCTTCCAACATGAAGAGTCTCCTTGAACCTTTATTATGATACTAAAATATAGATCATAAAGAGTTATGGTTATCATAGAGCAGTATAACTATCCCTCATGGTTAGAAAATGAAAATTATCATCATAGGAAATAATATGTAATTATGTAATGCTTACACCTAAATTAATTGAATTGAATCTTGAGTTATACTATTGAGTCCAAACTTTTCAATATGGTATTTAAGGCCATCCAAAATCCCCACTACTATCCTCTATCATCTGAACCGCACATCTCCAGACTGCCTCTCATTCCCTGACGACTGAGCATTTTCATACCGTCAGGCCTGCACTCAACTCCCATACCTTATCTTGTAAGGGTCACCCTACCATGCCGCCTACCCTGATTCCCAGAGGCATACTGTTCTTGAATCTCTTTGCTCTTCTGTAGACTGTGGTTTGTATCTATATTTACCACTTATTTCATTCTGTGTTAAGCTAATTCTGTTTCCTTCACCAATGAAAGATTATTCAAGGGAAATGGTGTATCTAACGCAACTTTGTATTTCCATCTTACCCACTTTAGGTGCTAAATAAAGACTTTCTAACTGTCAAAAAAAAGCCAAAAAACAACAACAACAACAAAAACACAAATGGAAACATTCTGAGGTAAGTTTGTGATATGGCAAGAAGCATTCTAAAAACATTACCAGAGTCTCCATCTACTCTTTAATTCCAAAATTGAAAAGAAGGAACAAAAATAAAAATGACTGCATTTTGTTGAAATCATAAACTCCAAATTGTAGAAATCGCCATTTTGGTTTGGACAAAAATGAACATTTCTGTTCTTGAAGACGTCTATATAATTCCCATACACAATTTGGTTCCAATTCTAAACTCTGCATTAATGAAAAAAATTAATGTATGACCTGGCAGGCCTAGTACGTGCCTCCTCTGCTTGCTCAGCAAAGAAATTAAACCAAACCATAAGATGTAAATCATACACTTTCTTGGTACAGAGCCTAGTTTTATTTCCTTACCTTCTATGTGTCTAGCACAAATATGTAAGGCTATATATTAAAATTTAATTAGAAAAATTAGTGCAATATTTAAGGCCAAGTATATGAGATTTTATAAGTTATTTAATAATTCTGAGAAAGAATGTTAAGTAAACATTTTGTTGTTATGCCCAGATTCCAAGATTCCCAAGAAATCACACTAGGGAGCCAATTCGATGCAAAAGCATAAGAATCTGTATTTATTTCAAGCTAGCTTGGGCGCAGACACACCGACACAAAAGCAATCCACGTGGCTGAGCGCGCCAACCTCGTCTCAGGACGGGTTATATAGGGGGGGGGTTGGAGTAAGGGGAGGAGAAAGAACTGTGCTCTGCCGCCTGGGTGTGGCTAGCAGAGTAGGACGTAGCCCCTACCCTGGGGCAACCTAGCCCTCGCCCTTTCATTTGTGTATAGTATGTTTTTATACTTCCTGTGCCTCTTGGATCTTACTTCCCATTATTTCATAAAAATATTCTCATTTACTAAACAATAAAAATATCTCTATGTGATGTTATATTGCCAGGATAAAACTGCAGACCAAACTTATTTATGAACAAGAAACTAAAAATGTTTTAAAACAAACTGGAAACTTTTTATTTCAATCATATTATGACTTCTACAAGCTGTAAAACAATAGCATACACTAATATTTGATGTGTCTTCTGGTTCTTCTCTTACATTTTTGGGTCTTGAACTTGGCTACATTTTCTGCAACTTGAAGCTTTTTGTAGTCTCTTTATGAGTTACAGCAACATATGCCATTAATGAAGGGAGTTGGGTAACCTCTTCGATAATCTTAATACAGCACATGACAGACACCAACACCAATTAGGGAGATCTGCCTCAGGCATAGAACATTGAAAATAGATATCTGTTGAAGCAAAGAGGATGAATGTAAGAACAAGAAAAAATGGAACAGAGCTGTGTAAAGGAGAAATTGAATGAATGTTAAGATAGTGTTTACATGTTGGGTGGGGAGAAAAAAGAATAAGGTATAATCAAGGTAAACAATAAAGAATTATAGGAATTGATAGACACTCAAAAAGTATATAGAAGTTAACCTTATGCTTTGAAAAATCCACAACCCCCTAATAAAGCAATACTAACGATTGAAAATCATCATAAGGTATAAGATGTATAAGCTAGAGAAAATTCCCGATGGTGAAAATAGTCAAAGGCAGTTCAAGTATGCTTATTACTCTCCCACTGGAAGTGTCTGTCATGAGTGTGTGTGTGTGTGTGTGTGTGTGTGTGTGTGTGTGTGTGTGTTATTTACAGCACTTATATGATTTTATACTGTATGCTGGACATTTTCATTATGACTATTAAAGTTTTAATATTGTTTTACTCATCTTTTCTTTAGTGTTTACTTTTACAGAGGGTTTTGAGATAACTTACAGAAATTCATGAGCACAGGGAAGTTTGCATATGATATTTCTATAGAGGATAGTGGGATGGCAGGAACATTTTAAGAGAGGAGGAAAGTGAAGCAGGACGAATCTGGTAATCCTGTAAGAGGAGAATAATTCTAGAAGCATGACTAGGTGAAGAAGGGGAAGTAGGATAAAAATAGAGTTCTCAACCCTTTGTCCTTGTTCTATAAAATGTAAGGATTCTTGCCCAGCTGGTGTGGCTCAGTGGTTGAGCGTCTACCTATGAACCAGGAGGTTATGGTTCGATTCCCGGGTAGGGCACATGCCTGGATTGCAGGCTTGATCCTCACTAGCTGGCTTGCAAGAGGCAGCCAATCAATGTTCTCTCTTATCATTGATGTTTCCATGTCTCTCTTATTCTCCTTTCCTCTCTGAAATCA
>NW_005871191.1:1485966-1570757 GCF_000147115.1 Myotis lucifugus | reverse complement strand
TCGTATATAATAAAAGGGTAATATGCAAATTGACCAAATGGCCGAACAACTGGCCGCTACGATGCGCACTGACCACCAGGGGGCAGACTCTCAACTCAGGAGCTGCCCCCTGGTGGTCAGTGCACTCCCACGGGGGGTGTGCTGCTCAGCCACAAGCTGGGCTGACGGATGGTGAGTGCAGTGGGGGTGGCGGAAGCCTCTCCTGTCTCCATGGCAGAGCTAAGGATGCCCAACTGATGGGCCTAACCTGTCAGTTGGACATCCCCCGAGTGCTCCCGGACTGCTAAAGGGTGCAGGCTGGGCTGAAGGGGGATCCCCCTCCCCCAGTGCACGAATGTCGTGCACGGCAGGACACATCAAAACATGCTGACACTTGGACAGATGGAAATTAAGACTCCATTATAGACCCAAATGAGAAAAGGCCGCCAAGGAGAGCCACACAAAGGGTTGTACCTTGGGAAAGGGTGAGGGCAAGCTAAACTTCTGTATGGCAGGCTAAGAGACTTTAGTTAGTTTTCCAAAGCTCCTTGGGAAGTGACTAATTTTGTGGACCCCGAGGGCACTGGGGCTCTTCCTAGTTGTCTGATACCTGGCCCCAAAGAAATTAGGGTGAATGTGGGTGCATAGTAGCTCAGAGTGTGAGAGCCCAGTAAGGGAAGTGGTTAGAATATGGACTTAGTTGGCTGCATAAGAGGACGAACTGAAAAGACTCTACCCAGGGTCTCAAAACTGGGTCAAGACAGTATAAAAACAAACAAAGAAACAAATAATAAAACCCCACTATGTTATACTTTCCTGGACCAAAAGGGAAAAAAAGTGATATATACATAATATATAGAATACATATATATCTATCTATATGTAGAAAAAAGAGCCTATTAAACTCTAAAAATAAAGAAGGCAAAGAGGAAAAGAAAAAATAATAGGGAGGAGAAAACAGTAGGCTATCTCCTGAACAGGAGATTCTTTCTGAGGTTCTTTTCTTTTCTTAATCTGCAAGGTCAGGACCACTCTATTTCCTCACACTCTTTTTCCCCAGGGCTTCTGTTGTCAACGTGGGCAGCCCAATTATGTGAGCATCATATCTTGGCCCATAATTAAATTTGCTACTAATATATTTTATTAGGGTTTAAATTCACTTCACAATTTAGTAATGAACTAAGTCACTCCCAGAGTTACACAACAACTGGTAGCTAAGCAATGAGAAATGATAATCAGCATCCTTACTCTTATTCAGCAACTCCCCAATATTTGAGGTGAGAGACTTTAAACAATCTGGGTATTTTTGTGAGAAGAGGAGGAATGAAGACAACTGAATACTTGTATATACACGTAAGATTTGCTTTTAAAAGACTCAATTATTTTTATTTCTTTAAATCTTTATTGTTGAAAGTGTTACATATGTCCCCTTTGCCCCCCATTTACTCCCTCAGCCTGCCCCCACCCCCAACCCCAGCACCACTCTATTGTCCATGTCCACGAGTTATGCATATATGCATACACTTTCCCTCCGAGATTCTACACTCTGTTCCATGCTTCCATGTCTCTGCATCCACTCAGTTCATCAGTTTATTTTGTTAATTAGATTCCACATATAAGTGAGATCATGTGATACTTGTCTTTCTCTGATTGGCTCATTTGGCTTAGCATAATACTCTCCAGGTCCCTCCATGCTGTTTTAAAAGACTCAGTTATTTTTTATTCAACTTCTTACTGGGTTCCACTGACCACACGATAGCTTCCATTGTATATCGAATTGTTACCTCAAACTTAACTTGTCCAAAACTAGAAACACAATTCTTCTCTCAAAGCAAAATATGGTAAAACAAAACAAAAAAACTTCTTCCCAAAGTCTTTTCAATTTCAGTAAATGGCAGCATAGTTTCTGTAATTGTTTACATTAAAAAAAACCATTGGGGCCCACCTTGTTTGTCTCTCATACTGCATATCCATCCATCAGTGATAAAATTTAAATCAAAATTTAAAATAAAAATTATAGTGACATATATCATGGGTGAGGTAGTATTCTAGACTAGAATTTGGTGCTTACACAATTCATCTGCCTCGTTATAAAATGAATACTAGTATATTGGGGGAAAATAGTGTGAGTAAAGAAGAAAAAAGTATGAAGAAGAGAATAACCATATAAAAGATATGCGGAATCTAATTACTTACCATAACTTCACTGCAATCCCTCTCATCCAAGTCCCAATCACCCCTCAGCTGGATTATTATAATAGCCACCAATCTGCTCTCCTTGCTCACACTCCTGTCCTCCTGCAGTCCATTCCCTACCCAGAAGTCAGAGTGACAACTTCACACTACAAATCTGATCATGTCACCCCTCTGCTCAAAATCTTAAAGCAAAGTCCCTGCAAAGACTTACAAGATCTATGGGATATGAAACCCCTCTTCTGGAACCCCAATCTCTCTGACATTATCTCCTACTCCTTCTTTATTTATCTCTGCCATAGGAGCCTCCTTGATTTCCTGTAACATTTGCCTTGTGGAATTCCCCTGAGACATCGCACTAGCAATTTCTTTGTCTGAAATGGTCTTTAGGAATCTTTGTAGTGCACTGACTTCCTTTGGATCTCTGCTCAGATGTCACTTTGCTGGTGAGGCCTTCCATGACCATGTATAACATCTGCCACCTCTCAGCACTTTCTAACACTTTTACCCTTATGCTACCTTTCTGTAGGACACACATTATCACCAGATATATTATGCATTAATTTTTATTGGTTTATTTGCATAATTCTTGTCTCACTTCAGTACAATATAAGTTCTATTAAGTTGGGGACTTTGCTTCCCTTGGAAAGAACAGAACATGCTTCACCTTAGCTGGCAGAATAAATGGTACTTTAGAGGTAAAAATGTATTTAGGGGAAAGATTCTGATTGACTTTCTATTCAAATATATGTAGCAATATGAGAACAGGAACAGTTACTGACTACATTTGTTATATAATATTAGAGGCCTGATGCACAAAATTAATGCTAGAGTAGGCCTTCACAGCCACAGTGGCTGCCTGGATCCCTCGCAGCCGTGGTGGCTTCCTCAATCCTGCGGCTGCAGCCCCAGCTTCATCTGGAAGGTCATCTGAAAGAATGTCCAGTCTCATTAGCATATTATGCTTTTATTATTATAGATTAGTTGCACACATACATTTGTGCATTCATAGGTTAAGCAGTTTTTGATCCAGAAATGCTACCCTATTACTGAAGATGAATGTCAGAACCTCAGTCATTATGCTTTATTTCAAATGGAACACATGCAAACCCTTCCTACTTTTTTCTCTCCTTGTTTTCAAGCTATGCATTTGAATATAAATTCATTTTAGTTTTATCTCAGAGGTAAAAACTGTTGATGTATAGTCTCTTCCCTCTCCTTAAAAAGAAAATAAAAAGAACCCTGGCCAGGTAGCTCAGTTGGTTAGAGTGTTGTCCTGATACTCCAAGGTTGTGGGTTTGATCTTCAATTAGGGCACATATAATAAATACAATAATCAACCAATGAATACATAAATAAGTGGAACAACAAATCCATGTTTCTCTCCCTATCTCTCACTCTTCCCCTTTCTCTATCGGTAAGATCAATCAATAAAAATTTATTTAAAAAAGGTAGCAAGAACAAAGCTAGAAAGGAAGGGAGGGAGGGAGGGAAGAATGAAGGAAGAGAAGGATTGAGGGAGGGGAGGAGGGAAAGAAGCAGGGAGGGAGGGAAATGAGCATAGACTTTCAAGTCACTCAGGATCAGACATGAATCTGTATCCCACCTGAGCTGTTTAAGACCATGTTTTCCTGTTAACCTGTGAGCTCCTGGAGAGCCAGGCTTGCAACTTTATCTTCTTGTAACAAGTGCACAGAGGAGATTGGATAATGAATGAATGATTGGACCATGAAGCTATGGATGTCTAATAGCGCATAGAGTGGGATGCCATAAATTGGAGAGGAGACAAAGATTCAGAGAAAGGATGCATAAAATTCTCTGATATCCTGTATTTTTAATGATGTCTTTATCCCAAGGGACTGTTGTAACAAGTCAGTAAGATGATTTAGGTGCTCAATTAATAATAAAATACCTAACATCTACTAGTACTTCATACTTGCTATGCATCAGACAGTAAATGAAATATTTTACATATGTTATAGAATGCTCAAGACAGGCCTACAAGAGAGGGGCTATTTGTTAACCACATTTTACAGATGTGGAAATTGATAGTTAGGTTAATTAATTTGCCCATAATTGTTAGCAAGTAAGTGAAGGAGTTAGAACTTGACCCTGATTGTGTCTGTTTCCAAATCTGGACTCTTAATTATTATTTTTTTTTAAAATATATTTTATTGATTTTTTACAGAGAGGAAGGGAGAGAGATAGAAAGTCAGAAACATCGATGAGAGAGAAACATCGATCAGCTGCCTCCTGCACACTTCCCACTGGGGATGTGCCCGCAACCAAGGTACATGCCCTTGACCGGAATTGAACCTGGGACCCTTGAGTCCGCAGGCTGACGCTCTATCCACTAAGCCAAACCGGTTAGGGCTGGACTCTTAATTATTAAGTGAACTGCAGTGACTATTAGTATCCCAATTTAAGATGTCTCATTCCTTGACAGCTTTGGTGGGAATAATGGCTGGTGAAATCTTTTGGCAAAAGACTCTAGAGTCTAAGAAGCTACTGTGACAGCAGCTGATGGCATTTCCTTCTGCCTACAGAAGCCCCACTAACTCTGACCCCTTCCCATGCAGTTCTGTCACTGTGGGCTAGGCGTGCTACCTTTCCTAGCCTGGTCCAGTAATAATAGTAGAAAACGCTTCCACAGTATAATTTTAAGAGTCATTTCTCAGAATGCTTCATGTAAATCAGCAGTTGTCAAAGATCCCATGTTTGTAAAATGTGTGATCATTTCAATGTTGGAAATTTCAGCACATTTTTTCATCCTTCAACAAAGTAACCCTAAATTTGTCATTACCAATGTTCTAAAAATATATGGATAATTGAAACAAGGTCAACCTGCAAGAGAGTCCCAAGAAAGGTGACAGTAAAATCTCATTTAAGTGTAAATTGTTCTATCAACAAGGATGCAAAATCACCAACGGGTGCCATCTCCACAGGGAAATTTCCACTCATTTCCCCTTTGATGGGTGCAGTCCTTCCTTCTTGTATCTGTCCTATCACACAATGGCATCTGCTTTTTCTCTTCCAGGTATTCAGTGGCATTTTGTCTCATTTACTCATTCAATCATTCAACGAGCTGAGGTTTGGCACTGTGCTGAGAACTTGATATGCAAAGATGGAAAACCTAGTCCCTCCTCTCTGGGGATTCGCAGTGTTAGTAGAGAGGTGCAGGTGTAAGAAAATAACTGTGACATACATTATAAATGATATATAAAAGAAATAACATATTCTCAGAGCAAAACAGACAGACATAGCAATATTTCTGCCAGAGAGATCAAGAGAACCACAGAGAAGATAACTACTAAGCTAGTCCTGGAAGAATGAATTTGATTTATTCAGAGAGAGAATGTAAAAAAGTGAAATGTCATTCTAGTCAGCATGAGCAAAACTTGGAGGTGTGAGGGTGTACAATGTTTGGGATATTGTGATATTACATCATCTCAAGTCTACTGCCGACAATATATGCGCACATCTGTTTTGTACTTTATAATGAAACCATCTGTTCATTGATACCCTGCCTCAATTTTGATTTATTTTTCTCCTTAGTTTAGTTTCAAAATCAGATTTTTTTCAAACTATAGTTTTGAAATACATTTAGCAATTCTTCAACAGCATTTCTTTTCAATTGAATGGCATAGAAAAGACTAGAATAAAGCCAAATGTTTTGGTTATGTTGTCTAACTGTGTTTCGATGTGTCTGTTACATAAGGTATTTCATATTTTGAGTCACAATAAAACAAGTTTGAAAGCCACTGAAGTAGTAATATTTTTCTATTGCTTTTCAATGCACTCCCATTATATTGGTTATGATTAAACCTTGAGTCCAAATCAACCTTGGTTTTTAATGAAGTGACTAGTGACACAGACTGACCTCATTTGTAAAAGCCTGGTTCACAGGCAAGCATCTGTTTTACTGAATTCTAGTTACATTTTACTAGAAGAAATGATTCTAGCCTGGAAATTAAACCATTATTTATAATGTTATTTTAATATTATTTTCCTATTCTGAGGTCCAAACTACTAAATTAAAAATAATATATAAAAATATAACCAATTAGTAGTAAGCTTCCCAAGAGATTGGATTCTTCTATAATATTCATTCATTCAACAGTTATTTATTGAGTGCTTACTAGATGTCCAATGATATTCTAGATACTAGAGAAAACAGTGGTTCAAAAGAAATGCAGGGTTATTGAAATAAAATATTTTATATTAAACATTCATATTAAATTTGAACTTCTTCCAATTAGAATGGCACATACATTTATAAAAGATTTAGAAACAAACCACACAAATATTTAACAAAAACCTAACTTCACTTAGACATGGAAAATCACACAACAGTATATATTGCAAAGGATATTTAAAACTAGGTGAGATAAATGGCATATTTCATGTAATGCTTTTTATCTACCTTCTGTGTAAAAATTAGAAGGCATATGCTCATATACAACACACATTTTGCGAAAAATATGAGCCGCACAATAGGGAATGGATACCTATACTAGTGTTATGTTCTACTTTTAAACTTTAAACTTTTCCTTTGAGAGTAAAAATTGAGTTTTTACGTTGCATATCCAAATGAGAGTAAACCTTGACCTCTCACATGAAATTTCTGTCATTTGATTCATTCTTTGTAGTGTTATATATGAATGGTGATGAGAAGTATTAACACTTACTTTTTACCGCTAATGTTATTTGCAATTACCATACTAGGACTTATAAGTCCTTTTTGTCTGACATTTAAAAAAATATTTCAATATATATATCAATTCAAGGCCTATATTATGGTCCAAGATGGTAGGTAGGAAAAGATAAACATAGTTTTCATTACTGATAAAATATTTCAATAAAAAGGAAATAAGTGTTTTCATTTATTACATTGCTTCTTATATTTCTCTGGCACCACTGCAGGTTTTTATACTGCTTTCCATATCATATTTCTCACTGGCTTCTAACACTTGCTCATTTAATAGCCCTTTTGAAGCTATTTAGGAATATAAGAATGCCTTGGTCACCTTTGGAAATTTATTTTACTTTAACCCAGTGTCTATTTGTGGCGAGCCGGTACGGCCATGGCATACTCAGCCCCAGGGTGCCTTATGTGCCACGCCAGCTCAGCCAGGTTCAGTGACCCTGAGAGGGGGTGGTGAAGGATGGAGAAAAGACAGACAAGAGAAAAAGCTGGGTCTGGGTGGGACGCTGTCCTCTCTGATGAAGAGCTAGCGACAGTGCCACGGACTACAAGCCATGACTTTATTTTATTGCCAGATTCCACAAGGCAAAGTAAGGGCCGGCCAGCCCCGCCCCCCTGGTCGAACTCCTGGTCGAACTCCTGGTAGAGGGGACAATTTGCATATTAGCCTTTTATTATATTAAAGATATATATATATATATATATATATATTGAGAGAAAAGGCACAGCTCATATTCGAGACAATGTTGAAGGTGTGGAATGCCCCAAAACACAGAGTAACCTAGAAACTTTCAATATTAAAGTCCTCTTTTAAACTTTAATATTTAGGTGATAAAAAGAAAAATTAGACTAAATATTTCTTTAAATCTGGCTCGGCTTTTATTTTTTGTGGTGTCAAATGTCAGGAATGTATTTAGACAATTTTCACCCCAATAGGTGAGGCATTTGCTTCCATTACCTTCAAGTCAGATCAGGGAAGATAAGTTGGACCAGGGTTTCCCAAGATGAGCATGTTTAGGTTGAGAGAGACCAAAGCAAGACCATTCTTGGACAAAAAGATTATCTGACAAATGTATTCGTGACTGATTGGAAGACATAAATAGAAATTTGATTTTGAAAAATACAAAATCAAAATCAAATGGGAATTGTTACAAATTCTGAAGAAAATTAAATTAAAACATAATTTTGATGCCTCTTTAGAAATCTTCTGTATTACTTCTCTTTTGCCACCAAAAGAGATTCAGCACAACCCTCAGATGCTAAGGGAGAAAATGCACATTTCTCCTAGCATTTTCCTTTCTGCTCTTGCTCAAAGGATAGGGATCTGATGGGATGCATAATTCAAAGTAAAAAATCCTGGAAGGAAGGGGCTTTGGAGGGAGTCATTTGAATAATGATGTTCTCCCAGTGCTTCTGCAAGCCTCCTTATTTTCTCAAACTGGGTTTGGCATTGTTCCTGAATTAATACAAACATTGATATACACTTTGACAAGAATAATGAACAATATGACAAGAATATTTGCACCTGGAAGGTATAGGACAGTGGTCAGCAAACTCATTAGTCAACAAAACCAAATATCAACAGTACAACGATTGAAATTTCTTTTGAGAGCCAAATTTTTTAAACTTAAACTATATAGGTAGGTACATTCAACTTTAAATTCAACTTTACATTCACGGTTTTCGTCTTCCGTTTTTCTTTGCTTCTTCTTTGTAGCCATCTCAAACAGGGCACCTAAAAAATGTTTCATTTTATAATAATAAAGCCACCAACACAAAAGAATTACAATTCTTAAATTGATGACAAAAATACCTGTAGGATTTGCAGCTGGTTGGAAAAATACAGGTAACTTTATGCTTCGAGTAGGTACTTTTGTCATCCGCGTGGGATTTGCGGACGTGACTAGCACTAACCACTGCACATGAGACTGCTGACTGACTGGCTCACTCAACTCGTGCATGAATTGAGTGCTGCCTATCCCACGGCCTTCCTTGTCTCCCGTCGCCCAACTCACTGACACCCCCCACTTCTTCTAACGCCACTTCTTCAAAATAGACTCACCCAGGCCGAAAACCGACTTCTGCGCATGGGCCACGAAGTTTCAATCGCACTGTACGTGCGTGCCCACACGTGGTATTTTGTGGAAGAGACACACTCAAGGGGCCAAAGAGCCACATGTGGCTCTCGAGCCATGGTTTGCCGACCACTGGTATAGGATATAAGATTTTCAAAATCCGAGGTGTTAGATTTTTTTGAACTCTTATTTTATACCCTAAAGATACTAAAATAATGTTTATTTTTTATTTTTTTTAATATATTTTATTGATTTTTTACAGAGAGGAAGGGAGAGAGATAGAGAGTTAGAAACATCGATGAGAGAGGAACATCGATCAGCTGCCTCCTGCACATCTCCCACTGGGGATGTGCCCGCAACCCAGGTACATGCCCTTGACCGGAATCGAACCTGAGACCTTTCAGTCCGCAGGCCGACGCTCTATCCACTGAGCCAAACCGGTTTTGGCTAAAATAATGTTTATTGGCTGATGATGTTTGATCATGAAAATTTAGGATGTTTGACTTTTTAACTTAAATTGAATAAGTTTAGAAACTCAAAATACTTTGTTAGGGCTCTTGAAATATCAGATTTGGTTACTTTGGAAACATTTTTATTATTCAGAATCATTTCCTCAAATTCATCTGTAACCTGTTCTGTATGATTTGTTGTTTATGTACATCCAAGCAGTAATATAGGCCTTTACATATGCTGTTTCTCTTTAAAATGAGGTGACTCTGGGAAGCCAAGGAGGAATATGGAACTGACAGCTGCAACACCGCCTTGAACTAAAGTAAAAAGCTTGGGGGGTCAGTAGTGCCACCAAACTTTTCAATCTGTTTTGTCCCCGTCTTCGTTATTTGTGCTGCTATAAGCAAGTAACCCATGCGGTGTCTAGATGTTTCAGAGCCATTAACCACTTCCAGATAAAAGCAGTAATAAATGCAACATTCATTCTTTAGTGATATCTAAAATTATCCGGGTCACTTCGATATTGTGTATCTACAGGTAGTTTCTATTTGAGGGGTAGGGGTGTGAATGGGGGTGGGAGTACCTTACCACCTACTTAAAATCTGGTATCCTTGAGAGAATCAGAGTGCTTGTGCCAATGCCATCTTATACAGGGGATGGAGATGCACGGATGAACATGAAAACAAAACAACAACCAAGTGTAATACTTTTCACCTGCGCTCCATGGAAAGTGGTAACCTGAGGCGAGTAGGACACTCAGTCAGAGGTCACCTATACACTGAGTGGCCAGATTATTATGACCACCCCATCAGTTCAATGACGTGAATTAGTTATGCAAATAATAATGATAATAATAATAATAATAATAATAATAATAAAACCTTGAGAGTATTTGCTTAGGAAGTTTTCAATATTCAGTATTTTTGGAAGTGTCAATGAAGTACTGATGGGGTGGTCATAATAATCTGGCCACTCAGTGTACATTCGCGGGGAAGCAGACACTTGAACATCTGTCCAGTTCACACACAGCCAGGCTCTGCATCTCAGACTACACGCGCTAATAAACAACAGTTGGGGAACACTGTCTGTGACATTCCCCATCATGCCGAGCTGAGGCGGAGAGCAAGAAGGTGGAATTGTATTTCCTTTGGTAAAGCGGGAAACAGCCCTAAGTGCGGCCTCTTCTACACTCCCATCGTTAGAGAGGCGTGCAAGAAATCAAATTGTTCAGTTTGGAACGAAGAGAGGCCGAAGTTACTGGAAAGCTCATGCTTCCGAGTCTGCAAAATCCCTGGCCAGGAAAGCACAACTTTTCCAACACCCCATTTTAATATCGTGCTAAAGCCATCGACGCTGTTAAAACCCCGGAGTTAAATATGATCCCCTCCCCACCCCCAGGCCCTTTCCCTCTTAGGTTAGTGTTTGGGGGTCACGGAGGGGGCTGGAGCTTGGCCCCAACCTCCGAACCGCTGCCAAGGGCTTGTAATACAATCTCTCCCCGTTTGAAGGGTAACTCGGTGTCAATTGCGTTTGCCGTCCACCAGAAAAAGTAAGCATTTGACTTCCGCTCGGTCTGTGCGGACTGATGAGATGTAGGCAATCTGTTTCTGGCAAGGGGGAGAGATCGTTTTCCCAAACGGCACCGAGAGGAGCCATCAGAGAAGTATGAAGAGGGGCAGTGCGGCGGGAGCTGCTGCCTGTGCCGCCGGGCTGCTGGGGTGCGGACCGCTGCTGCCGCAGGACCTGCTCCGGGAGGGGGCCGGGCCCCAGACGCTGCGGGAGCCGAGCCGGGAGCCCGGGCGCCTCTGAGAGCCGCCAGCCGCCAGCCGCCAGCTCCGGACGGACGCGGGGGTGAGCGGGGCGGGCGCAGCCCTCCCAGCCGCCGCAGCGTGCGCGCTCCGCAGCGCGGGGTGGCGGGAGGCCCTGCTTGCGGAGACTGCGGGGGCAGGGGGTCGGGGGGGGCAGGGGGAGGTGTTGAAAAATAACCCCGAGGACCTGGCCGGGAGGGGTGCAGAGCCGCGGACGGCTGGCCGGGCTCTGGCGCTGAGTGGGTGGTCACCGCAGTGGGCGCCTCTCTGATTCACGGGACACAACCATGTGTTCCTCATCCCTATTGTGGGCCAGCCCCAGCGACCGCGGCGCGAAAAGCCCGCTGGGCCGGCTCAGCCAACCAGGGACAGAAGTGAGGGCTTCTAATTAGCACATGGATGATGAATGCACGCGGACGCAGCCCTGCACCGGGTCGCCGTGATGCGGGCTGTTGTTGGGGAGGGGGAGCGGAGTGGGGATTGATCCTGAATGTTTTGCTTGAGTCAGAAGGCCACGATGGGAAGGAGGAGGGTGACACGTGTGATTTGGGGTGAACCTCTGTTTCCCTTGATGAGTTTGACAGAGTTGAGCTGTTCAAAGTGGACAAACAATGGCTAGCCTGTGACTCAAAGCCCCTTTGGGAATAATTCGCGCAGCATTGTTCTCTTTTGAGTCCACAGTGCAGGGTTTTGGAATCTGGAATTGTCTGGGGAGCAGAGGAGACAGCTCTGTTTTGAAGGCATTAATTATTTTTGGCAAAATTACATTGTATCAGCCCAGTGAGGTACATTGCCAATAACCTAGCCCAGCCATCCGCAGTTTCTACTGTTTGAAAGGAGAGGGAGCAAAGGCTGGGCTTAATTAACCATTGTTTTCCACACTCCAGCACAGTTGGGGGTGGGGTGGGTTGCTCAGTACTTTCCTCCAGGTAACCTTTTTGGAAATCAAAACCTGTACCCTCCCCACCTTCTTCCTCTTCCTCCTCTCCCCTCCTTCACCTTCCTCCTCATATATAGAGATTTGCAAAACTTTTCTGTCCCTCTTGCAAACCCCGCCCTCTCCGCAAGAACCCTCTCCAACAAAGCTAGATCAGTTGTGTATGGGAGTCTTATGCCGAGGAAATAAGATCTGCTTGTGCACAGGAACACCCATTTGGCCTCCCAGTGTTAAAATAAAGGCCCAGGCAGGTCGGATGTGCCAGCCGGGCAGGGGAAGTCCACCTTTCCTCTCCACCTGTCCCCTGAGATTCACAGAGGCAAGGCTGAGAACAAGCCCTTGTGCTCATTGCTTCTTTCCCCCCAACCTCTGCGCTGTGTGGACACTGATTAACTACAGCTGGGATCTAGTGTGCCCAGCCTGTCTTTGAAATCCATCAATGAGTTCCTTCTCGAGGAATGCTCCCCCCTAACTGTGGAGGGGGAGGTGGTGGCCGTGGTGGTCCTCTCCAACATGGGCATCCTGGTTCTGACTGCCTAAGAGAAGGTAAGGGACAGATGCTGAGGCGTGGGACCTTGTAGCCTTCACCCATGGCTCTCTGAGTGGGCTCTGAATCTGAAAGGTAGCTTGGATTTCAGCCTGTATGCTACTACACTTCGAGCTTCTTTCTTTACTTTGCGGCTCAACACCATACTTTTGTGAGGTGGTCTATGCTTTATTGGGAAACAAATTCACTTGGCAAAACTTATTTCACCTGGTGCAAAAGGTCAGGTGGTTGCCACTGAGTTTCCTAGTCTCTTGCTCAGGAATCTTAGTTAAAACTTAAACTTGCAGGGGTGAAATGTCAGGTCTTTCTTATATTAATCCTAAGGATGGGAGGCAAGATTTTAAAATTCTGTTTCAAGGCTGTGGAGTCTGCATTCATAGACTTCTGGAGCCTTTGGAAGGCCAAAGTTACCTCGGCTGAAACCAGATAAGGAGGCTCTAGCAATTCGTGTGCAGAGGGAGTTTGTTGAGATTGCAGCTGATGTTAAGGCTATTTTGGTATCTTTGTGGTTTAGATATGGAGGCACAAATAGGATCCCACTGTTTCTTTGCATTTCTCCTGAGCAACTACCAAGGTTTTCTACTCAATGTTTTCTGATTAGAGGAAATACCTGGGGGGAAGGTAAAACATATCTCTTGTCAAAATGAGTAAGATGCATGTAATTTTTGTCTTAAACATTTTCAGGATCAATTCAATAGAGCTTTTGCTAATGCTCTCCCCTTATATGAGAGAGAGAGAGAGAGAGAGAGAGAGAGAGAGAGAGAGAGAGAGGAAAACTGGTAGCTCTCAATAACATTATAGTTAAGAAAAACAGAAATCTTTGCATTACAAACAGCATATAAAAAACAAAATCTCATGAAGTGAGGTTTGCCTAATCAACTTGGATGAAATTTTGCTGGAAGTCTTTAAATATTCTAATTGACTTATGAATTTCAGGTGGTTTTCTATTCAAATTATGTTCCAAGTTAATCTGGTAGGGGTCCAGAAACTTGTACTAAATTGTTTGGAAAAGTGGTCTAGTAGAATTAAAAAAGAAAAAGAAAAAGAAAAAAATTGCTAATGCCATAGAAATCAGTTCCCACAAGGTCTTAATATTTTGGTCATGATTTAAGAATTATTATCACAGGCA
This sequence comes from Myotis lucifugus, assembly GCF_000147115.1. NCBI lineage: Eukaryota > Metazoa > Chordata > Mammalia > Chiroptera > Vespertilionidae > Myotis > Myotis lucifugus. The sequence goes on along the minus strand of NW_005871191.1, from coordinate 1,556,934 downwards.
TATCATTAGTTGATTCAAGACAAATCACCATGGGTGATTTGAAAGATTCTCGGAAGAAAGTTAGATACGAAAAATTCTCTGAGGAGAGTTAGCATTACTTGAGATTGGGCACCAGAAGGATAGGATACTTGTAATGACTCTGTGGCTACATAGCCTTGTTACATTGGGAAAAATATTTTAGGACTACAATCATTTATTAAGAATCAGGAATTTGACAAAATGTAAATCTTCTAATGTCCATTTAAAATTTAAAGATGTTATGACATAATTAGGAAAACTACTGAGTGTTGTTTTGACTTTATGCTTGGTGCTTCTTTCATCTGTGGACAAGTTGTTCCCCTTAGCTAGAAGTGGAGGTCCACTTATTTACAAGATCTAGAACTACTTTTTTGATTAAATTTTGAGCTTTCATTTTCTGATTAGACCCTTAGGTTAAGCTTTGCTTTCATGACATTGGTCGAGAATATGTAGCATTGTAGAGAGATTATTGGTGAGCTAAAATGAATCACATAGGAATGAAGAACTCAGAATGGTGAAAGAGCCATCCTTGGTTGTCAATTCTTTGAGTCTAGCTTGAAAGATACCATTTTCTCCTTCCAGATTTTGGGAGGGTGTTTGGCCTGGGGTATTGTTTGTTTGTTTGTTTTAAACTTTAAAAGGTAGTGTTACTGGCCTATGAATGTTGTTTCTTTATTGTTTCACACCCCAAACACACAAAATGGACTAGATAGAAGTGAGGTCAGTGCTGCAGATGAGAACAAGGTGGCCTTTAGGGTGGAGACCCTTCACTGTGAATTCATTAGCATTCTTTGTTTTAAGTGGCCACAGTTAAGGAGTATGTGCAGGGTAGGGAAGGTGTGTAGTGACATCCTCTCACATTTATTTTGGGAGGTCTAGCATTCTCCTATCTTAATAACTTATCTTTAACTGGTGTTAAAAATTGAGTATAATTTGTTAACAAAATTTGTTTTTAAAAATACATGTAAACTCATTTTAGAGCTCAACATTTCATTCATTTTTAAATTTTCCAATATTTATGATTTTATTTCATCAGTACTTTGTTTTCATTTCTCTTCATTACCCTTTGTCTTCTCTTAGTGATTTAAAGGCCTACAAAACATTCCTACTTTGTTACAGAATTGCTTTTCTTTTTAAAATAAGCTAATGGGAGTTTCATGCTGGCATACTAGATTTAGCTAGTATTAATTGAATATGAAATATATGCCAACACTGACATAAATATTTAATCATAAAGATTATATTTGAGATGTTAGCCTCCATTGTACATACTGAAGAACTCAGGTACAAAAACAAAAAGTCTCAAAACTAGAATAGAATAGCTATTAAGTGGATAGTTAATAGAGTTAGTATTTGACCCCAGGACTTCTGATTCCAATTCTGAAATTCCAATTATTATTCATTAACTAGGCTTTTTAGTGGAATCTCATAGCAGACAATAATGATATGTTTATCTTATTCTTATTTTTTTCTTTCCAATCTGTTTTCTATGCAATATTGCAATGCATTTTTTTATAACATGTCAACAAGGTCTAGAGATAGACCAGAAACCATGTTGGTCATAATTAAAGCACAACTCTAGGTGGTGTGAAAGGACTTTATCTTCGGAGTTAAAACTATGAGGTCTTCAACTAGGATTCTGGAGCCACAGACTAAACAGAGTCTTTAAACATATGATATTTTACTTACGGAGTCATTCATTCTTTCTTCTTCCCCTGGGCTAGTTCACGTCTCATCATACTCATAATGGTTATTCCAGAACCACTTCTATGGAAAGAAAGAAAAAAAATACACATTCTTTGAAGAATTCTGTATTAAGTTTCTGCATGTTTTTTGCTTTAAAATTTATTTTTCTGAATTCCAAATCCTGAGGGTTGAGTTGTCCATTTTTAGATAGACCCATAAACCTTGGAGAAGCCATAGTGTAGAGGACTCAAGGCAGCATTTGAGTCCTCACTCCACTTTCCAAAGCTATTGCCTTTGTTTAGTTCTTACTGAAATCACTTATCAAGCTTTTTACATATTTACATCATATGAATTTTAATGGTAACATCTTTCAGTGTTTTGATATAGTATACCAAAAAAAAGTGTTTTTTGGTCTCCCAAACTTTAACTTTGTTCTTCAAGTCTAGTGAATCATTAATCATTTCACTTCCCATCTTTAAAAGCTACCCCTTGGCATCGCTTGTGGTTTTTGAAAACTTTTGAATGCCTTCAAAAGATCAGAAATGATCTTTTTGTTTTGGTTTGTTCTTTGTGATTTAATTCAACTCATCCACACTGATTAAACATTTGTTAAAAATTATAAATTATAAAAAGGCTACAACCTGTAGTGATCTTTTTATGTCGGTAATATAAATTTGTTTGACTTTTGTTCACCCCATTTTAATCATTTCAATGGGAAACTATTCACCATGGAATAATTCTTCCACACTCCTGCGAGCTGGGTTCATTCCCATGTTTCTTATTCATGTCTCGGCCATATCTAAATCCAAGACCTCCATGTAGTGGCTGACTTTCAGCTGAACCACAGATGGTGATTTAAATTATGAAAAAAAAGCTTCAATTTGGATTGAAATCCTCATTTTTTTTTCAAAAGGGACTTAAACACAGTTCCTATCCATGACAGCGACTTTTAAGTGCCAACCTATTTGGCATGTGTTTACTTGCTTATCTTCTATTGCATGTTGATGACCCACTAAGCCTTCTTTATCTCATTTTAACCTCCTGGTAAAATAAAACTTTTTTAATGGTTTGCATAGAATTTTGATCATATACAAAGCAGCGTAACAAAAATTGCTTAATTACTCCCACTGTTTTTACTTCATGATCATCTATAAATATTAGGAGATAGTTTGAATTACACGTCTGGCAAAATACAGGGCAGACTCCATGAGAAATAAATGTGCCACTGTCAAGAAAATAAAAACTTCACTGTTTAGAAGTATTGAGGGGAAGGATTGTGTCCCTCTGACTCATTGAAACTGTTACATGCCATTAGGCTTACTGTAAACTATCCCTTGATGAATTCTTTGTTGGACAATGAGCTTAAGAATCCGAGGTGTCTTCTTGCTTTTACTGAGCAGAATAGGACTCTGATGTTTAAATGGAAGTTGCAGAGCACATAATAGGATGTAGCTAAAGTTACTGACCTACCACATCTCACTTTCAGGAAAGTAGTGGGAGAGATTGTGTCTTGAGAAGAAAGGCATTTTAGAGGTAACCCTTTTAAGATTTCAATTAGTTATTTAAATATATGAATCATGTGCTTAAATGTAATATTACTTAAATGTTTGTTTCTGAGGCCAGCTAGCCTATAGGAATCCTAACCAGCTACAGGGAGAGGTTTTGTTTTCCTGGGACTAGACCTATTTTTTCAAAGAGCTGGGGCAAAAATGTTTTGGGTTTCTGATATATAATGACAGGATTTGGAGAAAATTTTAGGATTTTGTGTGAATAATGTGATGATTAACCACAAAAGAATAGGCAATGATAATGTTCTGGTTTCTATAATGATAATTTAGTAACATATGTTTCACATTTGCACTGGTTTACTATGGCTAACTAGATATGGAGAGATTTATAAAAACATGTTTTCAAAGAAAAATTATGGTCCTTTCTTTTTGCAAAAATTACTCAAAGGCATAATTGTTTAGAAATGCATTTGTTTGTGCTTTTCAATTACATATTTACGACACCTTTTAGGTGTTTATGCTCCAGCTGTCTTTTCTAATACTACAGCAAAATGTTTGGGAGATGTTCACATTTGACATTTTTCTAAACACCGATATCTAATGTTTTCGAGAGCAGTCTTTAAAAGACAACAATTATCCTATGCTAAGAGAATTTGACTTTGAGATTAACTAGAAGGGAATACTATATAACATTTCAAAGAATAAAACTGACAAGAGTATATGTACATTTGTATTGGTAACTTTAAAATACTATAATTATTGAAATATAGCTGAAAACTCCATTATATCATAAATCTTACCTCTTGCCAATGTATTTTCATTTTTTGTTCAGTTATGCATTTAGTTACTTCATATGCACTATTTGTGTGCATAATAGAGACCTACACATTGTTAAATTTATGAGCTTCTTACCTTAGCTGCTTCAATGTTACTTCTATAGTCTTAGGTCCTATAAGTAATGCATACGTAAGTGCTACCTTCAAGGCCAAGTATATATTCAAACAAATTTTCTACAACCCACCTAGGAGACTGTGATACCCATGAGGTGACCAGGTTAATGAAATCAACTTTTATTTTGTAGATTTAAGATACTTAATCACTTCTACTCAAAAGATGGTTGCAAACAAAACCTAGGATGCAAAACACATAAAGTGAAAAGACACAAAGTAAGACAAAAGAAAAACTTATGGCAGTATTTGTTAGAATACTGGGTTATATTATGGTTATATTTTGTAAAATGTGTCGTTCTGGAAAGAATATGAAGACCCAGGTTTAAGGCTGACTGTGCCATAATCTAGCTGTATGATCTTGGTTAAGTCACTGATCCTATCTGGTTTTTATTTTCATTAACTGTGAAATGAGAAAAGTATAGTAGGGACTCTTTAAAAACACCTCTTCCCCTGTTTCCCCCCCAGTTCTCTGAACTGTAAATCCATGATTGCTCAGGCATCTGCAAAGAACCAAGTACTATGCTTAATCCCATAGGTAATAGTTTTAAGGGTAGTGACCATATGTTTACAATAAATTGTGCAAACATTGTCACTGCTAGCACTCATTCCTAAAGTTCTGTAGAAAACTATGGTTTAAAAAATTAAGCCAAACAATGGGGATTTACAATTTGGATGCTGAAATTTTAATCAACAACTTTGATTGGAATTTCTTGTCTTAGAAATGGGCTCTAAATATGATGTTTGACACAAGCTTAGTGCTAGCTGTTTGATATTTCTCTTTGACCTTTGATTGCTGCTATTTTCTACCAACTGGCTCTCAGCAGTGATAGGACCAGAAAATATAAAGCAAATACTGTTTCCTGGGGGTTAATAATTAATAACCCGACCTTTCATGAAAATCTCTATGGATCTGGTTCCTTACTTTGTCATTGGCAGCAAGATGTTAACAAGAGAAGTCTGTATAAAAAGCAATTGCTCTTTTGTTTCCCAAACAGGTATTACAAGTGGATAAATAATGTGCACTGCTCTGAGCCCAAAGGTACGCAGTGGACCTGGCCTCTCTGATATGCATCAGTATAGCCAGTGGCTGGCCAGCAGACATGAAGCTAATTTGCTACCGATGAAAGAAGATTTGGCCTTGTGGTTAACCAATCTATTAGGTAAGGTTATAAGATATCATTTTGTGAGCAAAGATAACAGGGTTGTTTTTTTGTGTCTCTCCCCCCCCCCCCCCATATAGTGTCCTTCACCTAAGCATGTGACAGAACCTTGGAAAGAAAGATTTCATTATTTGGGTTTTGCATCTGGGAAACCTGAAGCATGTGGAAAATTTAAATGAATTTCCCAATGTCTCTCCCATTAACGGTGCTTAGTACTTCCAATATCATGCCTCGAAATGTGGAAATATGTGGTCAAATTGCTTATTTCATCTATATGCCGATCTGATTTACTTTTCACTTTTCTTTTATGCAACGGACCAACCTGACCTATTCTTTGGACATTGCACCCAGGCCATAGTCTGTGAAATCTGACTTCTAAAGCTAGATTGCTTTGCCCTACATTTATAGCACACCTTCTAAAACTGCTGAATACCCAAACTCTAGAATGAACACATCTATCCTTTGTCCAAATGAGCTGACTAGAGTCATCTAACCTTGAGCTAAAATTTTTCTGTTCTTTTCACTTCTGTTTTTAGCTACTCTTCCAAAAGTACTATGTCTGAGAAAAAGGCTACCTCATGCTAAGGCTGTCTCTTTTTAAATTCTTATTGTGCTGGCATAGTCATAGGATAAAATTTCAACCATGTGCATTTTTTAACCATGTACATTTAAAGGGTCAGTATATAGAACAGCGGTTCTCAACCTGTGGGTCGCGACCCCTTTGGGGGTCGAACGACCCTTTCACAGGGGTTGCCTAAGACCATCGGAAAACACATATATAATTACATATTGTTTTGTGATTAATCACTATGCTTTAATTATGTTCAATTTGTAACAATGAAATTGGGGGTCACCACAACATGAGGAACTGTATTAAAGGGTCGCGGCATTAGGAAGGTTGAGAACCACTGATATAGAGAAACACCCTTTTTTTCCAATCGTTTTTCACAGAGAACAAAATTGATTTATGACCCGAGGGAAGGACCCTTATAAACGTAAGATATAAGAGTTTAATATCGAGTAAACATATTATTTGTATGATACTTTATCATCTGCAGAAGGGATTCCACCAACATTATTTTATTACTTAAAGAGAAACTAAAGAGCTTAGTGAGAAGCACCCTGTCCCCCTGAAATCTTAGTGAAGTTTGGAAAGGTTTTAGCACATTTTAGCCAGATTTTCCTTTCATGTACCATGGCTCAGGATTTTTCATGGCTTTTTTTCTTTTTCTCACTGTGCATACACTAGTTTGACAATTCTCTGTAGTGTAACCAGAGCTACTGCATATGCATATGCATGTCGTACTTTCACAAGGACACCCGACCAAAGGGCCAGGACAGAGATGCAGAAGGCTTTCTGAGAAGACCCTTCACCATGCTATGGAGCTGTGTCCACTAGAAGGAAGAGGCTACCTACCCCCTTTTGTAATTCATCCATGCAAAGGAGGAACTTTTATCTCCATCTCTGAAGACAGCTCAAAGTTAATAATAAATGACTAGTGTAACAATCATGAGTGAACCTTGGAAGGACAAACATAAAGAGAGGAAATCCACCTGCTCTCTTCAGATATGGGCTTTCACCAATACGGCAGTACAGAATGGAGGGTAAGAGAATAGGCTTGATTAGGGACTGCCTGTGCTTGAACCGCAGAACTGCCACTTACTACCAAGATGATATTGGGACAGAAAAACTTCCCCTCTCTGTGCCTCAGTGCCCTCATGTGTAATGTGGGAATAATAGTCGTGCCTACTTTGTAAGGTTGCAATGGGATTACATGACGAAAATAGGTATGCTATTTAGAAAGTGCCTGACATATTGTAAATACTCTGTGTTGTTGTTATTCCAATTATATAGTTTAGTGATACTGTTAATTTTGTGGATACATTTATTTATTGAACAAATACTTGAGTGTGCAGCAGCATATAGTATTAGTTTAGAAAATATCAACACTGGAGTCAGAAAGCTTGAATTCAAATCTCGGTTCTACCACCTGCTAGCTCTGTGATGCCGGGCAAGTGTCTAAATGAAGCATGCCTCTGTTTTGTCATCTGTAACTTAAGTATAATACTAGTATCGACCTCATAAGATTGTTGGCAATTTGAATGAGATGATCACATTTAGAACAAAGTCTGGTGCATAGTAATCAGCTAGCTATAGTAAATACGTGCTGTTGTGATACTTGTGGTCCAGATGCAGTCTGCTAAGTACTGGAGGGAGGAGTGGTGATTAAAAATAAACAGAGTGCCTGTTCTTAGAAATGTTGCAGCAGATTGAAAAGGAAACGTTAAGTAAGTAATTAAATAATTCATTAATTGGGCTTATTATAAACACTGAAAGATACAGGTTGTAATAAGAGGTGGGAGAGGGGCAAAGGATTGCAGGACTTAGGGAAATCTTCTTTAGGGAGTCTAATGTTTAAACTGAGGACCAAAGAATGATTAATAGACAAAGTATGTGAGAAGAGCCTGGTTAGAGGGAATGGTTTGTACTGAGGTAGAAAGGAGTTTGGTACATTGGAAAAACTGAATCAAGACTAGGGTGAACAGTGCAGATCAAGAGAAGGCGAGTTCATGACACATGTAGGTGCTAGATTATGTTAAAAAACATTATAATTTATTGTATGATCAGTGAGGAGCCATTGAGGTTCCAGATAGAGGGAGATGGTGATTCATTAGATTATAGGCTGATTATACAGGTATGGTCCAAGGTCCCATGACCTGTCATCAAAGCCATTTTATTTGGTGAATGTGATCATTTACAAAGCAGCTTGATCAGTGTGAGCAGCCCAAGACAGCCTCAAAGAATAGAGAGTCAGTATGTGTAATGGAAAGATCCTTGGAATAAAAATCAAGAGACCTGGCTCCTAACAGGACGTCAGGAGACCTGGCTCCTAACAGGATGTCAGGAGACCTGGCTTCTGGTTCTGGCTCTGCCACTCAGGAACCTTGCCCAGAGTCACTCAGCTATCTTTTCTGGGCTCCGTGTCCTCAACCATAAAGCGAAGGGGTTACAGACGATCTCTAATGTCCTTTCCAGCTCCAAAAGTGTACGTTTCCAAGAAATCCATCTCTTGAGACCCAGTTTGAGATCATCAATATGCATCAACAAGGGAACATAATTTACATAAATGAATAATCTTTATTTTAAAGAATCAGACTATTTTTTTTTATGCTAGCAGTTGGTAACACAAATGCAACTAATGGCTTAGGAGATTTTCTCAGAAAAGGAATCTTAAAAGAATCTCAAGATACAGTAAACTATTACCTTGCATTGACTTAAATTAATAGAAGTAGATAGATGGTAGACCTCAAGTGAATAGCCTTATGGCAACTTAAAAAGTAGAACAATAACTTGACATTATTTGAAAGTGGTAAACCACTTGGAGATAAGAAAATATGTACTAAAATGGTGATGGTATGAAGGGGGGAAAAACAATATGGCTTAGTTTAGAAGATATTTTTATAACATATATTAGATACGTTTAGAATTCACATATTTCAGAAATGAAGTCAGTAAAGTACACTTTAAAATTATATTTACTGGCCATTTTATCACTTCAGAAATATTTTCAAATTTATGTTAGTAACTCTTAATTCTTGCTTTGTATGTACTTGAAAGTTAGAGATACCTTAAAAGTAGTTAGCTCCAAAGTTGATGCTGTCTTTATATAACATATCTATTTTTTTTTTTGGTGAGGTAGAAATTCACATTCTACATTAAATCTTTTAATTATATTTTTACCATTGTGATATAGAACTTGTGGAAAGGCTTTCTACTTCTTTTTAGTAATGCTTGATTAAATTGTAACATTTTTCTTTTTATGCCCTTCAAAAGGAGCATTAATGATGGTCTAAATTCAGATATTTCTGGTCCTTCATATGAAATATCAAGTGAAAGCTGTAGTTTCTTAAAGAACACTCAATTTGAATTTAGATATTTCTGCTAGATAAAAAATATTTGATAGAGAAGAAAATTATTTCATTGGTCCATAGACCAGTATTCATATTCATATCACATATGGAGGTTTAATACTATAAATTTCAAGTATATGATACTTAATCAGTTACACTAATACATACCACTTTACTTTCTTAGGCCTGGAATTAAAGGAGCAATAGCAAATTTTTAGATTAAATATTATTTATGTATAAGAACATAGACTGCCAGCTGTCTTGTAAAAAGTTAACTAAGATGAATAAATAGCAGTGGTAGTTGGGATTTGTTTATGGGATAGCACATCAATGTGATTCATAAGATCATCATGTAATATTTACTGACTACTCATATATCTTTGGAAATATCAACTGACCTTACTGAAAATAGTTTGTATAGTCCAAGTATATTTTTCAACAGCTGGCTCCATGGAGCAGTTTTATGGCCATTATTAAGAAAAAGCAGCTAAAGAATCCTGAATATCTCTTCATTCTTCACTATAAAAATGTTTCTTTGGCCATTGACCCCTATTATACATTAAATACAAACATTTCATCTCTATTTAAGACCTTCTGTTTTGTTATTATTGTTCATGAACTAGCTATTTTTTCCATTTGTTATTGATCTGCGTCCTTAGGACATATTTGAACATCAAATAATTATAAAAATAGCCCTAACCGGTTTGGCTCAGTGGATAGAGCGTCAGCCTGTGGACTCAAGGGTCCCAGGTTCAATTCTGGTCAAGAGCAGGTACCTTGGTTGCAGGCACATCCCCAGTAGGAAGTGTGCAGGAGGCAGCTGATCGATGTTTCTAACTCTCTATCCCTCTCCCTTCCTCTCTGTAAAAAATCAATAAAATATATTTAAAAAATAATTATAAAAATACATCTTGGAAAAAAACTTAATTGTCACTTTGAATAAACAACATGTTATTAAATTAACAGTATCAGATCATAGCAAAAACACCATTCAAATAGAAGAGGCATATTCTACAAATGTAATGATTATTGCTGGACTATTGAAAATTGTTGACTTAGCTTTGAAATGAATGTACTAACATACATGTTCTCAAATTGTTTATTTCACTTGTGTTTCTTTGTTTGAAAATGATGATCTACCTTTATCTTTAATTAGTATTTGTTTAATAACACTACATGAAATTACATGGGAATATGTTTTTGAGAAAAGATTATAGTTAAGTAGCAAATAAATAGACACTGTTCTTAAAGATTGTAGATCTTTAGCTGTAGGCATATGTGTTTCAATATATGTAGGGACTTTGAGTAAATCATAATATATATTACAAATCAAGTTTTGCTGAATTGATTTTATTCCCATTTAGAAATGCATTGTGACAATTGATGTTATGATGATTTCCCCCTTCTCTCTGACTTTCCACAAAAGAAAATTCAGTTGTTATATGCTTAATCTGACTGATATGTAATTTTACTTTACAAGTTATTTATAAAAATAACCAATTTCTAGCATTAAAATGTTAAGTGTCTACTTGATTCGTGTTGCTGCTGTCTAATGCAACTGCTGTCTAATAAGTTTTGAACAGCTTTCTTTACTTTTTGTTTTTCTTGAGGCCCTTTTACCAGAACTTTATCCTGCAGAGTTCTTATGTTCTTGACATAGTACATAAAAATTCCTTCGGAAAGGTGCCATCTTTTCCTAGTTCAAAAGTCTAAAGAATCAAGTTCATGTTCACAAGTTGACACCTTTCAGAGAAGTTACTGCCCATTTTTTTTTTTACTCAACTTTTCCAACAAAACCAGCTTTGTCTTGTCATGATATAAATGAAGGGTAGAGAGTTGGAATCACTGTCGGGCAAGTACTGATCTAGGGTTTCAGGATAGAATGAATCATTTTCTACCTCACAACCTTCAGATTTCAGACTCAAAACACTGACTAATTCGAGTTAAGACAGCAGATGAGTTCTTTTGAGTTCTTTAATTAGAAAAAACATCCTGAGATTGAGAGGTGAAGTGGAGTTTCAAGTAGAGTTGGATTCTATAGAATCCAACCTGTAGAAATAAAATATGCCAGTTTTCTTCTGCAGTAAATTAGGTCACATATCAGAACATGCCTGAATGACATTCTCAGCCATTCTCCAATTTACAAGGTGCACTGCTATTCATTTTTCAGTACTGCTATCACTATCTTCAGCCCTACGCTGTTTTTTTGTTTGTTTTTGTTTTGTTTTTTTTTTCCTGAAGGGCTTCCTGTGGAGTTTCTATAGTGAAAGAGACAAATGAGTTAGGGAGAGTGCATTGTAAAAGGAAATAGTCATATATTTAGCAAACATTTACTAAAGTAGAAGGGCATGGTGACTGAGCATACACTCTAAACCTAGAGTTAAAGAGCCAGATTCCTTGTGTGACTTTAGGCAACTTACATAATCTAAGTGTATCAGTTTTATCATCTGTGAAATTGATATAATGGTAGTACCCACATCACAGTTTTGTGAGCATATTAAAAAACATGAATGCATGTAAATTGCCTGGCATACAGTAAGAACTCAAGTGTTTAATGTCATTATTACATGCTATCATGTTTTTAGGAACCTGAATTTGGTACTACTAACTTACTGGGAGGAAAACATTCTTTCTCAGCAAAGTATAAGGTAAAAAGGCTTCTTTTTCCCCAGGGCGGCTCCATTTTAAAACACTAAAGGTTGATACTTAATCTTTATGGATATTATGGCAAGCATGTGTGTTGATTTTAGTTACTTGACAGATGCTTATTTCATATAATTGTGCCCGCCCTACTATTTTAATAGGAAGTGACCAATGGCATTTTTTAACCAAACTTCCTGATCTTTGTCTACTGGCAAGCTGTCAATCATGACTGAATTGATGGTGTGAAGATCAAAGTCAACAATATAAATTCAGGAAGTAAAGACATTACCTCTAGACTAGACTATTTTAGATTGAACTTCAGGTCAATAGTCTGTACAACCCAGTGAGGGTCAGTATGCCAAGAAAATTTAAATTAAATATTCATTGTCCTATCTTTTCCCAAACATATCAACAATGTGGAAGATGGGGCTGGGGAAGAAATGATTCTATGGTACAAGAATCCTACTGCTTCTAGTATTTATAACCTAAAGTCTCAAACCAGCTACACACATTAAATATCTGCTTCTAACAAAGATATTTAGCTTTAATGTATAATGTTTACTTGAGAAATTATAATTAGTTCATCACAGCCTGTTCTAATGGATTTGTCATAGTTAAATTCAGCTAATTTTATATTCTGTTTTTTAATACTTTTAATAAGAATGAGACAATATATCATGCATTACAAGAATTATGACTGATTTCTTACATACTACATTTTAATGTATATTTTATGATTCTTAATCTTTGGATGGAAAGTACATTACATATGATGGTTGTTAAAAATACTTCTCCATTTTGCATTTTTCCTTCATTTGAGGCAGCACATTTCAACTATAAAGTATGTAACAGTGTCTGCCTTAGCCAAAAATAAAAAGATAAAAAAATAAAAAAAATCTCACCTTTTGGAGCTATAAAATATACAGAATTGAAAGCTGACACCTAATATATTTTTCATTAGATACAGATGTTCAATGTAGATTCTTTCTTCAAGTATTCATGGAAATCAGGATAAAGAAAAATTAGAAAAATTTTCAGGTATAATGCATAAAGTAAAATTCATACCTTTTGGTAAGTTGATAGTAACTTTTTAATGAAAAACATTTTCTTTTTGTAATTTATAAATTCTTTAAAATATTATGATTATCTTGTCACTTAACATCATGAATAGAATCTCTAAATTGCCATAGAGCTTAATGAAATAAGAATACCTAAAAACCTCATCTAAGTGTAGAAAATCTTAAAACTAATACATATTTAACAATTTAAAGTTTACCTTTTTTTTACCTTGGAATTTAATTGCTAATTTTGAAAATATTTCTAATACAAATGTTGTGCACTGGGGGAAAGGGGGTCCCTCAGCCTGGCCTGTGCCCTCTCGAAGTCCAGGGGGTGGGCCTAAGCCAGCAGACGGACATCCTCCGAGGGGTCCTTATAGCACTCCCGCCACCACTACTGCACTTGCCAGCCGTGAGCCTGGCTTCTGGCTGAGTGGTGCTCCCCCTGTGGGAGCACACTGACCACCAGGGGGCAGCTCCTGCATAGAGCGTCTGCCCTCTGGTGGTCATTGCGCATCATTGTGACTGGTTGTTCCGCCGTTTGGTGGATTTGCATATTATCCTTTTATTATATAGGACTTATTTTTCATACTTGTCTGCAAAATAACTTTCTTGTTAGAAAATGCAGGCCAATATAGTGAATGCATGATACAAATTCAGTTGTGCTGGCTTTTTGTTCTTGAGATTATTACTTTAATTCCTGAATTGAGTTGAGCTTCATACAATCTATCTATCTATCTATCTATCTATCTATCTATCTATCTATCTATCTATCTATCTATGCAATGTATCCCCTCCGGAGTTCGACTGGGAAACCGGGAGTTTGCTCACTATGACTTGCGCTGACCACCAGGGGGTGGCCTGCAGCTGACAGCCAGAGAAGGAAGGCCCCGGCCAGCAGTTGGCAGCCGGTGAAGGAAGGCCCTGGCTGGCATCCGGAAGGCCCCAATTGGCCCTGATTGCCAGCCAGGCCTAGAGACCCTATCCATGCACAAATTTCGTGCACCCGGCCTCTAGTTTTGAATTAAGTCATTTTGAATAGGCTCTGTCTGTGGTGAGTAATTTGAGCTACTGATGTTTTGCCACCTGCAGAAGTCATTATTCTAACTGGGGGCTGAAATGTGAACTATCCAGTAGGGGAAAAAAGAACATTTTTAAAGAAAGTAATTCTCTTTCCCTTTTTAACTGCCTTTCCCCCAAATCTAAAAAAGAAAATCATTTCAAACAGATGTGTCTTGAAATACAAATATATTAGGTATTGTGAATTTAACTTTAAGCCAGTAGTTTATCTATTGTTCCATATGGGTTATATTTAAGTGTTCATGGATTTGAGCTGCATGCATTTTTCTTAAGATAAAGGTTAACTATGAGAGACTCAGTATAAAACTTTAAAATACTTCCTTTTATTTTGCCTTAAGCACTTTTCACAAAGATAGTACCCAATGTTTTCTCAGTTTCCCAATAGTTTATTTCTTCATCTGTTAATTCATGTGCTCACTGAACACATTTACTATGTGCCTACTATGTGAATAACATTATGTTTACCTTTGTAGGCGCGCACACACACACACACACACACACACACAGATACAGATTTACCTCAAGAGGTTTACAGTGTATTGAGGAAGACAAAAAATTTATACAAAACATATTACCAGCTACAGAAGTTTGATAATGCCAATGTGAGTGATACCCATGAGTATAACCATACAGAAAAGAGATCATTGTGAACTGGGAGAACCTTTTTCTGGATTTCTGATTAAAGGGCAGCTGGAACTTGGCCAGACAGATAGAAATAGGACATTGCAGGCAGGGGTCATGCCAGAATCAAAGCCCTGACAGCAGGAACTGGAAGATGGGCTAATGGAACTGTGAAGGCAGGGTGCAGACCACGGAGCAGAGTGTAAGGACGTTAGATTAGAAAGGTAGATTAGAGGATTTGGGAAGACCTTTAGATATTGGGTTAAAGTGGACATATTTTATATTTTAAGTAGAGACGAAGACTGGGGACTCTTCATAAAGATGAAGAAGGAGCCAGTGAGGGTGGTGTTTAGCAATAATAATTTTAGCAATGAGTGTGATATGTATTGGACAAAGAAGTTGAGGGTGCAAGGGATAGCTCTTGTTGCTAGAGGTTTAAGTATGGATCAGGACATTTTTTTTTATTAAGATGATGGCACAAGAAGCAGAAGGAAGCATGAATCTACAGGATTTGTCATTAATAACTTACAGGAAATTAAGGCAGGAAGATAAAATATTCTGAAATAGAGAATTATAGAACCAGGAATAGGAGAGAGCTTTGAGGGAGATGAGTTTAGGGGAGCATAGAAGAAAAACTTCAGTGGTTTTATAGGAGCTGGAGGAATAGCGCAATCAGGAGTGATAATTAAATGGTAAAGGGTTTCTTTAGGGTGTTACAAAAATGTCCTAAAGTTGTTTGTGGTGATGATTGCACAAGTCTGTGAATACAGTGTCAGAAGCCATTGAATTTTACACTTCAAATGAGTGAATTGTAAAGTATGTGAATGATATCACAATAAAGCTGTTATAAAAGAAAAAGGAAAATATGCTTTGGGAACATATGAGAAAGGAAAAACAATGGTTAACCAATTAAATGTCAGGGATGGACAGTTGTGAGTCATGTTCAGAAGAGCAGTAGAAGAAGCTGAGAGTGTAGTGAGGAGAGAATGGATAGAGATAGTGTGTGTTTACAGAGAGTTTATCAACAGCATTGATTTTACCTGTACATATTATCTCAATTGGGAAAACAAATGCAATGGGATTTAGAGATGTGGCTTTATGCATTGGCCATGCTATTAAACTAGCCAATGATGGTTGATTTTTGATAGATGATGGCTCTATTTCAAATTAAAGAGGAGAGCAAAGGCGTATATGTAACACAACATACCAGTCTGCTTTATGCCCTTGCCTTGCAGGCCCAAGTAATTGACTGGGCCACTGAGCAAATCTCAGATGCTAAGCTGTACAGTCATTGGTAGAAGCTGGTTCTTTGAGTTTCATTGACTGCTTGATTGCTAAATGGTGGGACTCTTTCACCCAGAATATCCTTTTGTCACTTTTAATATGAAATAAAACACGTATGCAGTTGAAACTATTTTATTCAAATGTAAAATGTTGAGATTCTTGTTACCAAAGGATAACATAAAACTCCAAAGGAATAATTCTTTCCTATCCCAGACAACATAACTCAGCTGGAATAGAAATGTTGATGATAAAACTATGTCAGATATGCTGCCATGAATTGTCACATTTGTGTTTGGGGCATGATTGTGCTTTTGTAATGCTTCTTCTGGTTATTTCAGGGAAGGAGATTACGGCAGAAACGTTTATGGAGAAATTGGACAATGGTGCCTTGCTCTGTCAACTTGCAGAAACTGTTCAGGAGAAATTCAAAGAGAGCATGGATTCTAACAAGCCCACGAAGGTAAAAAAGCCCGTAACTAAGGCAAAATAACTATTAGGATGTGGATCACACTTGTAGTTGCTTATGAGTTGAATTTATTTTGAGTGTTTCATTGAGAATGGATGCATTACTGTCTCTATTAACAACATGGTATTTGTTCTCTAGTTACATAAATTACATAATCCTTTTGGTAAGTCTAATTAAACAAAAGCTTATAGAAATTGACGGTGATTAGTGTGGTATACAAACTAGCCCAATCTGATGCACTGACTAAAAATTTAGCAGAGAAATAATACATGCCAACAGGCAATGAACAAAATCTAGTCAAGAAAGGCTTACTAAATAGGTCTTTGTTTTCAAGTAGATCATTATGGCAGAATATTGGAAAAAAATATTTGGAGTGGGTAACTTTTTGTTTGTTTTAAATAGGTAGAAGCATTGAATTAAGGACTTTGAACAAATTATTTTCTTTCTGACTCCTCAGATTTATTTTCCACATATTAATTCTAATATTCTTTTCTCTTATTGTAAACATGTAATAAAAGTGTGATGTTTGATGTTTTCTGAAGGAAAGAAGAGAGATGATACTTTTCTTAACTTTTAATAGAGAAATGAAAAAAAGTAAGGTTAAAATAATGTTAAAGTCAGCTTAAAATACAAATAAAAAACAACAAACTTTCTGCACTTCTGGCAAAATAGATAAAAGTGATTATTTATGTATAGTTTCTTTATGACTACTGAACTAAAACCCAAAGAGAAGATTAATCTTCCTAAAACACTGTATTTTTTTTTACAGTGCTATACTTAATTTGGGAATAATGTCCTATATCACTTTGTATAGTGCTGTATAATAATAAAATCGTAATGTGCTAATTAGACCGGACGTCTTTCCAGACGAAGCTAGGGCTGCACGGGAAGCCTGGGTCCCAGGTGCCGGCCAGGAGGGAAGTCCTGGTCCCGGGTGCCAGCAGTGGGGGGGGGAGGGGGGGGGGGAAGGAAGGCCTACTCTTACACAAATTTCATGCATCAGGCCTCTAGTATAATATGAAAGCCCCTCCATTTTTTTAATTTTAAAAGTGCCTCCTTGAATGTATTAATGTACTGGCTCCCAAATTTGCTGCACATTGGAATCACCTGAGTATCTTTAAAAATGACAGAAACCTGGCCTGAACATTCTGATTTAATCCCTATTGGGAGCAACCCGGGGATGTCTAAAAAGCTCCTCAGGTGATTCTAAAGTTCAGCAAAGTTTGGGTCCCCCTGCATTCATTTCTTCCTCCCCACCCTCCAATGCAGTTTAGATGCAGACTAAGTGATTTGTGCAAGATCAAGAGTAGATTCACTAAAACCCAGATAGTTAGGCTTACATTGAATATTTCCCATAGAGAACAAGGAGGCTTTCAAATTGGGTATACATAACCTGGAGGCCACAATATTAGTCTGTGTGTGTATGAGTGTGTGTGTGTGTGTAATTTCCTCCTTGGCATCTTGAAATGAGGGACAGTAGTGTCAGAGATAGATGAGCTGGTTACCTTCTCTGAATTAGTGAAACTATGTTGTGTGTAGAGAGATGTTAAAGCAGAATTAAAAAAAAAATCAACAAACTTGATCCCATCTAAATTGATGTCACAGGAAGCCCTTAGTAATTTTCTTCTAGCAACTTAAATCTCACATTTTCATACTCATAGCAATATTTTTAGTTTCCTTGCACGATAGTTAATGTGGGGATTTTACAGCTGTGTAAACACATTTGAGTAGGTAAGTTATGCTTGGTATGTGTGAAGCATGCCTGTGTTAAGAATTTTTCAAACACTCTAATATTTGAAAGAAAATTTAATAAATATGTGAGACAGTTTACATATTTAATATTTTAGTTATAAGTTCATGACTGTTTTATTCTATTCTGGCTTGATAAAATACCCTGAATGAAAATAATTATATTCTATCATATTTTTTTCTTTCCAGGCATCAATAGGTCAATAGAAAAAAATATGTAACCAATGTTAGCTATAGTATTAATTTTAACCTTTGCATGAAAGCGTTGCAGAGATTCTACATAATTAGGCAGTGTTGGTGGAAGCATTTAAGAGTAGTGTGCAGCAATTTAATTGTAATTAATTTACGTGCCATTCACTATAATTATAAATGTTAATATTCTTGGGGCTGAGGATCATTAAAGGCAAAAATCTAAACAAAAGTAATCTTTCTAATATCCTATCAGGATGAGAAAACCAACACAAGTGATAAGCCCAAGGTCAGGTTTTCTGTCCTTTGACTCTTAATTACCTGACTCAAAGTTGGCATGTCCCGACAGACAGAATAATTGTTATATTGATGTATGAACTTTCACTTCCTGGTCCAGATAGAATCCAAATGTATAATTCCTCTGTTCTTTTCCTACCAGTCATGACTTGATTTTTTTTGCATGATTCTCTCAACCACTCAGGCATCAAGATGGTGCAAGATCCCTAAAGTGTTCATCTCTCTCTTTTTCTTCTAACATTCTTCTCTGTTTGTCTCATTTATCTTGAGAGACTGCCCCAGACATCAGAGTTTCCCTGGGTTCAGAGCTTCCTTTGACTTCAAAGAGTCCTGGGTAGTTAGATCAGGTTTGAAGCACATGAAGAGGAAAGGGGAAAAAAAGAGAGAGAGAGAGAAGTTCTGTTATCTGGTAGAATGCTGCATTATGTTCCTAGGAAGGAACTGAACATTCACCATCTAAGTGTAGAATCTCGTCCTTGTTTGGCAGAAAGAACATCCTAGTCAGATAGAATGCCCACAGTACTGTTGCGCATCAAGAATAGCTAGTTCTCTGAGCTGTAAGATAACAATACCTCAGGATGTTGTACCATCCAGGAATTAAATTAAAGACATAAAGATTAAAGTTTTGCCCTTCAAATATCAATAATATGTTTTGTTTAGAGAATACCTTGTCAAGATTGAATTCAGAGAAATCTAGAAATTTGTGTTTATTGCTGATATCTCTGACAATAAGAAAGTATGGTAGAAGTGATAAAAAAATTTTCTTAAAAAGATTTCAGCTGCAGTTAATTTAGAGTTATTCATTCCTGGTTATATAACTAAAATGATTGTATATTCCTCAAGAAATTTATGGTTTTATGATGCAAATATAATGCTAGATTAAACCAACAGAATGAATCAGGACAAGATGGAGGAAATATAGGTGTAATGGTGTGGAAAGAAATGATTTTTAATGGGTTATTTTGCTGTTTGGAACTTAGGGGAAAAGCAAGAAAGAGAGAGAAATTAGTGATAAAGTTAAATTCCCTAGTACTTAAAATAAATAAATATAAATATCTTCAAGTTTTAAATATATTAAATTATTTCCCAGTATAAAAATAAATTCCCTTGTCACCATTTTTCTCATTCCCTGACCACCTGGAAAATTTTTCAACTCTAGATCAGAGATAATGAAATGTCTTGCTTAATGTTTTTCTTATTGGGAGTGTTTATATTTTATACCATCTTAAAGGATTATGCCTAGCTAGGGCTCCATTGCCATAGTAATAAAAGTTAGTCTGTCATGTAGAATGATATGAAAAGAAGCTTTACTTTTTTCCCTACCCACTGTTAACTAGTCATAGGGGATTTGATATGAGCTAAATTATACAGGCTGAGATAAGAAAAAAAGGAGCAGCGTCAAAAAGTAGGTATAATAAGGAGTGCATGATGTACTTATTGAATTTACTTGGATCTTCAGGCCTATTGAACTAATCTTCTATGTAACACTTCTGCTCATTGACAAGAGTATTGCTGGGTATAACTAAAAATATGGACAAATTGATTATCTAGCCCTAATCTCATGATTAACAGCTCAAGTTTCATGGCCTGGTACCCCAAGGTGGAGATTCAACCTCCATTAAACAACAGTAACAGGCTGGGAAGATTTTCATGATGTCCTTTACAAAGAAGGCAGTGTTCCTTCATAGCTCCTATGACTCAGCCCAGAGACTTCCTTTTACTGCCAAAGCCTCCATCCTGGATTCTCATGGCATTCATCTTCTACTCTCTGGAATGCATGTATTTTATGAAACCACCTACTTTGTCTACTATTTCTGCACTTCCATATCAAGTCAGCAATATATTATCTATATATATAAAAGCCTAAGGGACCATTACGACTGGATGACCGGCTGGTAGCTATGATGTGCACTGACCACCAGGGGGGCAGATGCTAAATGCAGGAGCTTCCCCCTGGTGTTCAGTGCACTCCCACAGCCAACCTCCTGCAGCTGGCCAACCTCCCAAGGTCCCTCCCCCTGGCCGGCCTGCCCCGATCGGCCATGATAGCCAGCCAGGATGAGGGACCCTACCTGTGCACAAATTTGTGCACCGGGCCTCTAGTGATACATAAGAGTTTAATGTCTTGTGTGACATTGAAATATCCATTGTCTCTGGGTTATGTCATAGAGGAGGATCTGATATGCAAGACAGTAAATTTTGTGATTTTTGTCAAATGCATACACACTGCTTCTGGAGTTTTCTATCAATCAAGATTAAGAAAATTTTCCAGATGGATAGATGCATGCCAAGTACCAGGATATTTACTAATATACTTCAATGAAAAGACCTCATCTGAAATAGCAACTCTGATTGAAGCTGTCACTACATTTTAATTTTTCTGTTGTTCTCTACATCCCATCCATCTTTTATATTGGCTTAAATTGAGTGGAGATGTGATAGAAAAAATTGTCCTTACAATGTTTGGATCATTGATAGCAACATGAATCTGCTTTTTTTAAAAAAAAATTCTAGTGTTTTATTTGGTCCTTCTACCAAATAAAACATTATTCTATATGTCAAGCAATAAAAACTCTGACAGTTGCTGTTCTCATATCCATGACAATTATTCATTCAGGAAAAAATATGAAAATAAACCTCTGTTGTGTTCAAAGCCACAGTCGTCAGAGTGTGAGGTGGACTTAGGTCAAAAATCTATCTATGGCCTCATCCCCACAAGGTATTTCTCCTTCTCTGATGCATAGTGTATAGTTCAGGTCCCGTTGAAGATTCATAGGAAGCTGTACAGTAAGGACTTGAGATCATGTCTCCTTTCAGTAAGTGGGTCCTGGGTCCATAAATCGGCTCTAGTTTGGGAATTGAGTCATCAAACAGATTTTCTCACTTTGTCATTGTTGCTGTTTTTGTTATACAAGTCAAGCACTTAGGGAGTTGTCTTTCCATGTGCACCTAAAGGCCCCATGATTAATAAATCACAGTCAGATCTCCGGTGGGGCAGATCATGCTAGGATATTGGATTAGCCTGCTTTGTGTTCTGCCAGCTCTATTCATCTTGCCTATGGAAGTTAAGTGCCACCATGTGTTCCTGCCACCCTGAAAATCTCTATTCGCGTTAACATGAGAGAGTTTCTGTCACCTGCATTCTCAATCTGGAGGGTCAAGTCACAAAAAGTTCTAGAACTTTCCTAGCTAACCTGTTCTTTACATCTTAGTGAACAATAGAGCCTCTTTGGGCCCCACTGACACAGTAAAAAAAATATGCTTAGGTGAGGTATACATTATAAATTGTGTACAGTATTTCTTCCCCAGATTTTGAATTCCTTTATATTATACCAAATGATTTCTGGCCTTTTAGTGTCATTTAGTGCGGGCTCGCATTGCATGTACGTTGGTGTTAGCAAAACTATCAGACTTTGCAGGATTAGATGATGGCCTCATCTTGATTGACATTTGGTGAGACTGAAAAAAAAATGAGAGAGGGATTACTTTTCAAAGAAGGGGAAAAGGGATCCTGGAAGAGGAGAGATATCATTTATGATCGCCTCCATATTTATGATTTCCCCATCTGTCAGAGGACCTGTAATATTGTTATACATAGTTGATTGCTTGTTTTTATCCCTTTACTAGATACTCAAGGACATAGTTTATGCTTTATTCATATATAGGTCTATCATAATAGCGAGCATATAGGTGCTCAATAGATATGCTTTTGGATGAATAGATGAATGAATGGCCCAATGTAGATGTATACTTTGTAGACCCAAATGTTGTTATCAGTGGGTTTTAGCAATCCTTAGTTTTTATCCTGAAGACTTTTATTCTCAGCTAATTTGAAATTCCTCCCTCTGCTGGTTTTGCTTAACTCCCAAGTCCTTGATGTTCAAAATCATAAGGAACAAAGTTGACCTTTAAGTAGTGGAGAAGAAAGAGGACTGGTCAATTTCAGGGTGGTTCAGGGGAAGAACAAGGATCTGAGGACATCAAAGGTGCTGACAGGAGATTGGCTGATGCAACAGACCCTGGAAGTCTAAACTAGTTAGGCAGAGAATTCTAGAGGAGGTTGATCATTTTGTTAATTGTAGATGTTATTAGATATTCATATGATGTGTTATTACTTGAGTTCAGAGCATGATCTAAAGATAAAAATAATGGCAAAATGAGCATATTAATATCCAAATGTTTTATTCAACTTAAAGGTTGTTTTTCAAGGTCTGTTTATAGTGTTTGCTTGCCATGGTCCCAATAAAATAAGGAGGCATAACTGTGAATTTGCTCACCATTGAGAATTAGGAAAATAATAATTATAGGGCCTTTCATGTAATAGATATTCAAGAGATATTTTTGACCTGAAATGAGGTATTGTTAAAGTAATTAAGAGTTGTATCTTTCAATTACTGAAGAAGCCCTAAAGATGAATCACTGTGAGTTATTTTGCATCTTTTTTCTCAATAGCTGCCTCTTTTGTCCAATAAAAATATTTGGTGAGTGAAATGGGAATATAAGAGCCATTATTTTTTTCTCAGAGCCCCTAATTAGCCATCTACCAAAACACTATTTAACCACCAAGGTAAAAATACTCTGTAAGAGTGTAGGAGGGAATCAGAGAATTACAGTGCTTAGGAACAATGAGCAATAAATGCTGCTGTTGGCTCTCCAAAAATGTGTTACTTGATTAACCCAGGGATAGCGCAAAAAGGAGATAAAAGTTATCATGGGGTATAGTAAGTTTAACACTTTATCCACCTTAATATAGAATATTATGAATACAAATATTTTATGATAATTGAGCCCTACTTATATATGTTATTTTAAAATTTGACAGAGGACTGATGAGTAGTATATTGTTAGGAATAACAGATAATATTTACTGTAATATTAATGTGCATATGGGTTGGTGGTGAGAAAGGGTGTGATAAAGATATATAGAGTCTACTCAAAAAATTTACTCTCTATTAGGGAGAAATATGATGTATGTGATAATACATAGATTTTGAAATCAAGCTTATTAAGGGGTTTCTTAAAAATTAATTTTTGTGTGGCTAACTTTAGAATTTAAAATGTATAGTGTACATTGAAATGTTTTTATACATATAGTTTTATTAAAATTTTATTTTTTATGTGTCTGATAATTTCTTAAGCAAATGTTGTATTAATTAAAAATAATAGCTGCTGCCGAAACCGGTTTGGCTCAGTGGATAGAGCGTCGGCCTGCGGACTGAAAGGTCCCGGGTTCGATTCCGGTCAGGGGCATGTACCTGGGTTGCGGGCACATCCCCAGTGGGAGATGTGCAGGAGGCAGCTGATCGATGTTTCTTTCTCATCGATGTTTCTAACTCTCTATCTATCTCTATCCCTTCCTCTCTGTAAAAAATCAATAAAATATATTTTAAAAAAAAATAATAGCTGCTTTATAAAATATACACAGAAGGGCCCAGTATGTTCATGTTCTTTATATATGCGCATATTGCAATGATTTTAAGTGGATTTTGGTACATTAATTTGACCATTCCTACTACTCATACACTAATACATCCTTTAATCTTCTTTTTATTATAAAGTCAAAGCCTCATTTAGTTATCCTCAATGAATCATAGAGGAATTGCTACTCTCCCTCTTATCATATAACTCTCTTGCTGAGTGGCAAAGAAAGTCAGTGAACATTTAAGAAGGTGGACTGAGATTCTTGGGAAAATTACTTAAAACAGTATAAAGTTTGTTGAATTATCTATTGATGGAATTAGAAGTTGGACTACATCATAGCTTTACATACTTACTATTATTTGGACAAGCGTAGAGGTCTTGGCCAAATGAAAAATAACCATGTGCAAAGCTTGGAAGTAACCTTCTTGGCAAGCCCTCGTGTCTGAGACAGCTTTCTTTTTATGTACTTGAAGCAAATGAAATGGATTAGAATTATTTCAGAAATCCCCTCACATTAAAGTAGGTCCTCGGGTTACGTCGGAGATTCGTTCCTACATTGAGCAAGCAACGTAAAACAATTTCGCTGTAAGTCGGAACCCACCTACATAAGCACCTACGTCACTCACATGGAGCACATACACAGCAGTAATGAAGTGAAACAGTAAAAAAAATTAAAAGAAAGATAACAATTCCTGACCTTTACTTGTGGCAAATAAATAATAAAAAACACAAAGCACATATGTACATATGTTGAAATGATGGAACTTTTTTTTATAAATAAACTAGTAGCCCTGCGCACGAATCTGTGTACCAGTAGCTCGCCAGTAGCTCACTGTGGCCCTCCTGTAGCTCTCTGCCCGCTGCCCCGCCCTCCTGTAGCTCCCTCTGCTCCCCCCCAAACCCCCCTAATAGCTTACTGCCCTGCCCCCTCCTATAGCTCTCTGCCGCCTGCTTGTAACTCATTGCCCCACCCTCTTGCTGATCCGTGATCCTGTCCTTACCCGGTCAGTTGTTATGCTTCACCGTGTAATGACCATTTGCATATTACATCTTTCTTATATAGGATGGGAGATGGCGACGTAACCATGAAATGACATACCTCAAGTCTGACGTAACCCAAGGACTGTCTGTATAGGAGAGAAAAGTATAATTTGTTCTCATGTTTGGCTCCTTTTTTATCTATTGTCAACAAGTAGTTGCCAACCTTTTTAAATGAGCAAGAGCAAGTCATTATTTTCCCAAATGCTAATGTTGTCCTATGGGAGTTTGTTTCTGATGAGGTCCTTGAGCTGAGATGTGAGAGAGGGTATTTCTAGCCCTATTCAGTTCTCTGCTAAGAACCCCCACATTCCAGAGTGAGGGGGAGAGACAGACCGGGTCGCAGCATTTAGGAATTTGCCAAGTTGCAGACTACAAGTTTATGTGAATCTGCTGATAAAGGACCCTCCTTCAAAACTGTCCAGAAGTTCTTCGCCTGCAAAAGTTCAAGCTGAAGCCCTGGCCGGTGTGCTTCAGTGGTCAGAGTGTTGGCCCGCACACTGAAGGGTCTCAGGGTTCAATTCCAGGTCAAGGGCACATACCTGGGTTGCAGGTTTGATCCCCAGTCCTGTCAGGGTGTATGTGGGAGGCAACAAATGGATGTGTCTCTCTCACGTGGATGTTTCTCTCTCTCCTTCCCTCTTTCCCCCACCCTTCCTCCCTTCCACTCTCTAAAAAGCAATGGAAAACTATCCTCAGGTGAGGATTAAGTAAAAAAACCCAAAAACGTTCAAACTAAGTTAGTGTTTGGAACAGTAAGTAACAGTAAGTATCATTAAAGGCACATGAGCCATAAGATTACAAATAAAACATGTTGAATTGAAATTTCAGAAAGCATGGAAAAATTAATACAAATTCTTGATTAGAAGATGGAGGTCCACACACATTTTTTAAATACATAATTTCACAGAACCAGCAGAATGTTCCCTCAAGCATAAAAGTTAACCTGATCAAATTTTTCCATGACGACATCATCTCTTGCACTTACAGGCTCACATCCTGCACTTAACCGCATGCAGACACATGGGCAAGACAAGATTGTAAGAGGAGTGTAGCTGGGGAACGTGTTCATGATATTTGATAGCACTAATTGCGGTCACTGCTGTTTCAAAGCACTGAGGATATGGAATACCATGTCATGAAAGTCACTCTCACCATATGGAAAATAGAAAATTAATTATTTTTAAATGAGCTGTTGCTAAATGCTTTGGAGAAATTCAGGTCACTTGGACAAATCAATAATGAATATACTAGTACATGCCATTTCTTAAAGGAGAACATTCCAAGATTTTATAGCGAGCTTTTGTAAGGGACTGAAAATGAGGGGGAAAGAGTTCCTTTTCAATTTAAAAATGTCTGCAATTGCTAGGTGATTTATAATGGAAGTACTCACCATATTTGTGTGTGTGTGGTCTAAGGTGGTACTGGTACATTACAGAGCTCTGGCATAATGTTTTTTAGATGAGGTAATTCAGTGTACAGTCTATAGAACTCTTCAACTGTATCTTAAGCTTTTCGAGGCTGGCTACATGAATACCTTCTATTGTTTCACTTAGTTTGAAAATGCATTACATATCATGCATGAAGCCACATAGTATGTATTTTGTGTTTATACTACTCTGCTAGTCATGTCTAATTTCACACCAACTTAGGCTGCTTGTCTAATGGATGCCTTGCTGGCATCCCTGCTCCATGTAACAAATAAACAGAGTAGTAATATGTGTATCTTGAAGCCAAAATATTTTTTTTTTTATAAAAAGCTTACTCTGGCTGGTCCGATGGCAGTGGGTTATCAGAACTTACCTAAAGTTAGGATCACTAACTTACTTAAAAAGCTTAATCAAAAGTTAAAAATATTTAAACCTTTGAAGTAAAAAGTAAGATAAGAATCTCAAAATGGGAATGAACCCACTACATTCTGAATAAATTCAGAAAATCTCTTAGAGTTTCTTTTGTTCTAGATTTTATGAAGGGTGGACTCTCCCTTGTAGGTCAGAATACTTGTTTGTGTACCATGTCTTTAGCAGTTGGGTGAAGCCCTTGACTCTCTTCTCATAATGATGTTTTTAAATATATGAAATAAAACATATGCGATTATAACTACAAAACAAAGGGAATCAATTATATTGAATGACAGTTATTACAATATTAAGAATAAATATTAATGCACCAATTAAAAACAAAGAAGATATATCTGCTTTTTAAGATTAAGCTGGTTCTTAAAAAACACTGTCATTTTAAAATATAGGAGAAAGTAAACCCAATATTTCCAGATATCTACAACATTTATTATGTTAAATAAAAACTTCGACAATTTCTGCCCTAGCCAGGTGGCTCAGTTGGTTGGAGCATACTCTAACTTCAGGTTCAATTCCTGGTCAGGGCACATACTCAGGGTACATACCTAAGTTTTAAGTTCAATCCCCAGTTGAGGTGCTTATGTGAGGCAACGGATGTTTCTCTCTCTCTCTCTCTCTCTCTCTCTCTCTCTCGCTCATCAACAAAAACACATCTTTGGGTGAATATTTTAAAAATCTACAATTTCTATTGAGAGAGCTAATGTATTTGATTATATTCATAATGAAGGAATATATATATATATATATATATATATATATATATATAAATATATGTATCAATTATATAGTTGTAAATGATAAATGAGGAACCAAAGCACATTTTGACCCATGTTGTCATATTTGCTATATTTAAATGTTGCTTAAAGATCAAAAAGTAGATATCTGATCTTTTTTCTCAGACTTAATGAGTGTTCTGTGATGTGATGATAAAGAAATTTATTAAGTATATTTAAACATTTACTATGCACTTCTTCTGTGCCAGTTAGAGTAAGCTTTTAAAATAGATTACATCATCAAATAATTTAAAACTTAAGTCAGATCATGTCACTTCTTAGCTCAGAATTCTCCAATGGTACCTTGACCTACTTTGAATAAAAGCCAGAATCTTTACGACTGCCTACAAGGCCCTCATGGTCTGTTCTCCAGCTACCTATCTAATCTCACTTCCTATGACTTTCTCCTCTCCCCACCTTGATGCAGCCACTCAACAAGCAGTGACCACCCACCACAGGGCCTTTGCAATTGCTTGTCTATTTTCTTTGAGCATTCTTTCCTCAGATATGTGTATGTCTTGTTTCTTCTCTTGAGGCTTTTGTTCAAATGTCATCTTTTGGCCGATACCTTCCCTGACAACCTTATATAAAGTACCTTACAAGGATGCTCTCCTAGAATTTTCAACTGATAGACATTGATGGAATGCTAACTATGTTCAAGAGGTTGATAAATAAAAAAAAGAGCAAAACATTACTGTCTTCGCTCAAATGCCTTACAGTTTAGTTAAGTAAATAAATAGGAACATATAAAATACAGAAATAAATGATAAGTGGTCAATAAATAATATATAGCAGTGGTTCTCAACAAAAATAGAACCAGAGACATAGAAGCATCGAGCAGACTATCCAACCTATAAGGGAAGGCAGCGGGTGAGGGGTAAGAGATCAACCAAAGGACTTGTATGCATGCATATGAGCATAACCAATGGACACAGACAGTAGAGGGGTGAGGGCATGTTCTGGGGGTGGGAGAAGCCAGGGGGGAAAAGGAGACTCATGTAATACTTTAAACAATAAGGAATTTAAATTAAAACAAAACAAACAAAAAATAAAAAAAGTTTGTGTCACCATAACATACATTATATTGATGACATTCAATCAATTAATCAGCACATATTTATTGAACACCTGAAATAGTATGAAATACAAGGTACCTTGCAGAGTAGTAGAAAAGGGAAAATAACATCAAACTAACGCGTAAGCAAACCATGAATTACAGCTGTGTTATGCATATGCATGGGAGAGTCCAATCTCATGAGGGGCTGACCTAACCTACTCTTTTAGGATTTTTACATTATCTTAAAGCAGGATTGGGACCTAAACAGACAGAGAGGGAATTCACAGTGTTTCAAATATAGAGAATAGCACATGTGAAGGCCCTCAGATGTGGCGGTGCATGGTGACTTTGAGGAACTACCAAAGGAAAGTGAGTGTCTGGCTTTTGGTACATAATACCAGAGCATCAGGAGGCGAGACCACAGCTAAGTCTTGCTGGATGTTGGCATTTATTTTAATAACAACATATTGTTTTAAACAGGAGTATGATAAAAATCTTTTAGAAAGCTGACATTAGCAGTGTGGTGAGTGGATAGGAGGGGAGAGATGAAAATGGAACTGAGGACTCCACTTAGCAAACTGTTGCCCAGGTCAAGAGAGAGATGATGACCATCTAGCAGTGGTGCTGGAAAGAAGTAGATGTTTTGAGACGTATTGACACTTGGCAGTGAAGGGAAGGGAAACTTTTTCCTTCTTCCCTTCAGGGTTCTTTGGCTGGTCTAATCATTAAAATGACAGAAGGCCGATAACAGGAGAAAAACTAATTTTATACATATGGGAGCCCCATAAGGAGATCAGAGCAGGAAGCTTTTACACCTTTTAGACAAAGAAATCATAAATTTGTGAAGATTGGAGAAGACAGAGGGACTTGGGCTTTAGATAGTAAATTGGTGAGGAAGTAACAAGGTTTTTTATACAGCATTCTTGGCCCTAAATTCCCTATCTCTGGTGATAAGAATGCCTTCTCCCCTCCTGGTACAGAAAGGGTATTTTTCATGTGGGAGATTTATCTCCTGTTTTCAGGGAGACAAAGGAGGGTCAGATTGTCCTTCCCTTTTTGCACTGATTGTTTCTCAAGTGCTTTTAATTAAAAAATAATTAATATGCCAAAGTGGAATATTTTGGGGTGGCATATCCTACTCCCCTTCAGTTAGCTTAGCAGGATCTGGTGATTAATTGTACAGAAAGGGTAAGGGATATTGGTCTAGGGTTTCATATGTGAAGAAACAGGTGGATGGGGTGCTTTATTTTGCAAATGGAAAGACAAGGGAAGAGTAGGATTAGGGAAAAATCATGCATTCCTAGGCACATGTACCCCTATGGGTACCCAAGGGTTATGAGCCCTGTGGGTTCCTTGTCCCACTATTCCTTTCATTTCTGCTCAAGGAAAAAATAAAAGTAAATGAGTAAGGAACCATTCCAGAGATAACTTTGAATATGCCTTAGTTGGCATAGTCTATAAAAGACTTAAATCTTAGCCAATTGAAACACATCCTTGTGTATTGGCATCTGCTGATATAGACAGTAGGTTCTACAGGGGTTCTGAAACAAGTCAGTTTGTTAGAGTGCTTGGAGATGTTTATATGGAAGGAGTGGGATCTGAATCGCCTAGACCTGGTGCAAATAGGTGGGCAGAGAGAAAAAAAAAGTAATATAAACTCATACTAAATGAGCCAAATATTGACGTTGGAAAAGTACAAACATATTCTAGGGATATTGAATAGACAAATGTAGTCAATATGTGGAGAATGTTGGGCACATGGACTTGTGAAGTTAATGATCCATATTATTGTAAAGCTTATGTATTGTAGTCTTGAGCTGGAGACTGGAGCATTAAATTACGAAAGATTAATATGATGATGATGATGTATAGATTGAATTGGAGAGATTTGAGGAACATTTTGTAAAGTTTTTGCATTTGTTCAGACATAATATATTAAAAGATTTAGAGTAAAGGCATCAAAACTATACTGAAAGAGGCAGGATAATAATTGAAGAAATATTTATTAGAAAATAACAGTAAGTTGGATTGGCAACTTATTGGCCACTGCAGAAAGGGGTGAGAGAAGAATCAAGACTATACTATGATTTTTGAAGCTTGAAAAACTATAATGATGAGAAGACAAAACTAAAAGAAGGAAATTCAGTTTGGAAGAAACAATATAATGACATGATAGATATCTGAGATGGCAAGATATGTAAGTAGAAATGAGGGATATTTTTGAGTTTGTGCCTATGTGTGTCAGTGATCATTAAAATCCTCAAGAGTTTCATTGAATCTCCAGGCTCAATTTTATATCATTAAAAAAACAAAACTTCCCTTCAGTTTTCTAACATAAACATTTTTAAACTTTATTATATGCCAGGCACAATTTCAAGTACTTCCCATATAAACTCAACCTCCCTCACAGTAACCCAATGATATAGGCACTATTATTATGCCATTTCACAGATGAAGTTACTTGCCTGAAATTACACAGTTAATACATGAATATCCAGGATTTAACCCAAGCAATTTAGTTCCAAAATTTGTGCTTGTAACTACTCTACTCTGTTGCCCCTCATTGGAGGTAATATATGACTTAGCTACAGTCAGATTTATATTTATTCAAAAAATATTCCATAAATACTATTTGATAGATATTATACCAGGTTCTGGATATAAAATGGTGAACAAAACCAGACACTGTTTCATTCCTGGGGAACTAAACAGTCTGGAGGGAGAGAGTTGCTAATCAATTAATCACGTGTGAGAACATAGACAGCAGTTGGAGCACTTGAATAATGTGCATTTTAACCAATTACAAGGAAGTGTGTGTGGGGGAGGGAGTTTGCGGGTAAATGATCCTTCATCTGGGATTAGAAGTTAATCGAGCAAAGAGGTATGGGAAGGGCAGAGAGAACAGTTATGTGTGCAGACCATGTCAAGGGAGGAAGGGGGAGAATACAATACGTAGCGGGTAACAGAGCTAGTGTGGGAGAGAGTGAGGGCCATGGTGGTAGGTCGGCAGGTTAGCACCATGGAAGCCACCATATAAGAAGCTTTGTCTTTGTCCTAAAAGCACTGGGAAACTAAATTTGGCTTTTGAAAAGTCTGCTCTGATTAGAGTGTGGAGAACAGACACAAATGCATAGCATGGTGAAAAAAATTAGAAGATGGGTAAAAACAAATTGTAATTAAAT
Source organism: Myotis lucifugus (assembly GCF_000147115.1). Lineage (NCBI taxonomy): Eukaryota > Metazoa > Chordata > Mammalia > Chiroptera > Vespertilionidae > Myotis > Myotis lucifugus. The sequence goes on along the minus strand of NW_005871191.1, from coordinate 1,524,983 downwards.
CACCATACAAATGTAAAACATCTGTTTTAACTTCATTTGCCTACATAAATGTGGGCTTATTGCAGCAATTACAGATGTGATGATGTAACTATTTTCCTCTCTCATCAGGGAATTCTTTGTAAATAGAACTTAAGTAGACATGTATTAGAAATAACATTAAGGGAAGAGAGGCTATCATCTAGATTCTAGAAGTAGTATTAAGCACGTCCTAAAACATCTTAGTTAATCCTTAAAACATGTGACGAACAATGGACCTGAAGTTCATCCCTTACTTTCAAATTTACTGGGAGTCTACAGACCTATTATTAGTCAATCAATAGTCAATTGATGGACACTTCTAATGTCAGAGTGCCCAAAAGCTGCAGTGTAGTGAAGTTAGCAAAAAAGGGAGGGGCAGCTTTTGCTTAAAAAAAAAATGTTTAGAAATCTGTTAGTCACTAAAATAAATTGGGTTTCCTGGAATCCACCTATAAAACAACCTTTAGACTTCTGAAAATGCTTTTCTTTGTTGGATACTTTGCAGATGGGTACCAAAAAAGTAGATTAAACTAAAATATTAGATTCATATTTTAAGTGACTCTGTGAATTCAAAATTTGCTGCCACTATTTATAAATCTTTGAATATATAAAATATTTCTTGGAAAGACAAAATTCAAGATACATTTCAAAAGAATTTTCTTGTCTATTTCCTTAAGGTAGTTCCTTGATTGTAGACGGAACACAGAAAAATGACACATTCTCAAAAATATATTTAAAACCATCCCCAATTTGTTTTAGCTCCTCTAATTCATTAATTATTAGCAGCTACTATTAATTTTGTTGAGAATCAGAGGGACTGTCACGCCTAGTATCCAATATTCCTTTCTCTCAGAAATATTTCATATTTAGAGAATAAGTTTTTCTTCCTCCATTCAAACCTCACTCTTTCAGTCTTGCTACACTAGCTGTGATTTACAGGTGTTCCAAGATGGAAGTGATAAAAAAAGAAAGAAATCACTGTTTTTTGCTTCTGTAGAATTATCTATTTTTTTTCTTTATTCCCTTAATCCATCTTTGACAACAAATGACATAGTTATTTTTCCAAAGCACATACATAATTTGGTTATTTCAGAGTTTAAAATTGAGATTGCAGGCCATCAACTATATACATCTGTCTATAGGATCCAGTGATTCAAATTCGGGGAATATTCACATTAAAATATATGGATTTCCAAATTCTTCTGGAAATTCAGAGGATCAATCAACATTGACACTGCATCTCTTTATGGTAACAGTGAGGTAGAACTAAATGAATAAGGCTGTCCCTCCTGGACATGCTGTGAACTCTTCAGTTTTCCAGTCTCCACCATTCCATTTAGCCCCCTGGAGCTCGCCATTTCATTCGTTATTTAATCTGCCTGGCCTCGTTTGGCATAAAATGCCCTTTGTGATCCCGGCCCAGCTGACTTTTTTTGGACTCATCTTCTCCTCCGCATGCGTTCTGTATTCATCCATAGCACACATGCTTGTTCAAGCCTCTGCCAGATGTTTCCCTTAATGCAATACACTATGCCCGGTGAGCATTTGAGATCCTTCCATTTTGTAAATTGCTTCTCCTTTGTAAGGCTTTCCTATAATGATTCCTAATCAACCTCTCCCCAAAGTTAAATACACACTCGTAAATTTCTCAAAGAACTAAATTTAAGCTTCTATTTAAATACTTAAACTTCTATTGAAGTTCTTACCATATGAGATCATGATTTTTTAAAAAATATATTTTATTGATTTTTTACAGAGAGGAAGGGAGAGGGATAGAGAGTTAGAAACATCCATCAGCTGCCTCTTGCACACCCCCTACTGGGGATGTGCCCGCAACCAAGGTACATGCCCTTGACTGGAATCGAACCTGGGACCCTTCAGTCCGCAGGCCAACGCTCTATCCACTGAGCTAAACTGGTTAGGGTGAGATCATGATTTTTTAAGTCTGTTTTCAAAGACGCTGAGGGTCTTCAGAAATACTATATCATGGCCTTGTCTTTCTTCTATTTCAGTCCCTGATGCCGAGTGTTACAACTGGCATAGAGCTGTGCTTTAATAATGATTGGTTGAGTGGAATCAGGTTAAGTTTTTACTAAACATTTTTAGAAGGCCCCAACATTTAACTGTATTTTAAAGTGTAGGGCTAGACTTTTGGAATTTTTAAGAAGCCAGTCTCTGTCTAGTCATATGTAAACAATTAGTTGGGAGAACAGAAGCTTTTCATAGTAGCAGAGCATTTAGATAATGATTCCCATGTGGATGTATATGTAAAATTAGGCACAACGCATATACAAGTGGAAAGAATGCATTTGTTGTTGAAGTTCCTGCATTTTCTCCTTAGTGAAGCCTTTGGTGCTTCTTAAGCAAATGTCAGTGACATAATTACTTTTTTGAAGACTTTAATTTTTAGAGCAAAATTGATCAGAAAGCACACGAATGCTACATTTGTTACAATCAATGAACTTATACTGACACATCACTGTCCCCCAAATTCCAAAGTTCACTCCTGTCGCATATTCTCTGGGTTTTGACAAGTGCATAGTGACATATACCCACCATTATAGTATCATTCAGAATAGTTTCACTGCCCTAAAAATCCCATGTGATGAATGAATGAATCACATGATGAATCACCTATTTATCCCCTCATCCTCCCAAACCCCTAAATCATTTTTCTGTTTCTATAGTTTTCCCTTTTCCAGAATGCCATGAAGTTGGAATCATACAATATTTAGCCTTTCATGTGGGCTTCTTTCACTTAGTAACAAAATTAAGGTGACATATCTTTTATGACTTAATAGTTCATTTCTTTTTACTGCTGAATAATAGTCCATAGTCTGGAAGTACCACAGTTTATCCATTGATCTACGGAGGGGCATCTTGTTTGCTTCCAAGTTTTGGCAATTATGAGTAAAGCAGGTTTTTATGTGTACATAAGTTTCCAACTCATTTACATCTTAACTTTTATTGTCCACTTCATCTTTTAAGCCTGAAATTTGAGTACTTTTGAGTACTAGGTCTGACTATCACTTTCAACATCATTTTATATTATGCCAGAGATAATTTCAGATAATTCAAAATCCTTAAAATATTATCCATTTTTATTATTTAAGTGACTTTCCTTCGTTTTACAGGATAAACCAGAATTCTGCCATGAGAAATCTCTTTTTTTCCTATATTCATGTGAATGTTTTTATGATGTTATAGCATAGAGATTGCACCAAATTTTGCTGTAAGACCTGTTCTTTCTCAAGTGAAATCTATTGCGAGGGAGGAAATATAATTTTTCTTCTCCTCTTATAAGTCTTCTGGTTGGTCCAATAATTCAATTGACCTAGGCAGATTAATAGGAGAAAAGAACCAAATTTATTATATATTTACATACAGAGGTTTTATAAAAATATGGGGCCCTAGGATAAATTGGGCAGTTGAGGCTTATATGCCACTTTGAGCTAAGGAGAAAGTGGGATGTGTGGTTTGGGACTTCAAAGGGCAGAAAAGCAATTCACAGGGAGAAGGAAAAGCAAATGTTTGGCAAATAAATGTTTGCTGAGCCATTTTTAACAATGGGACACAGAGGGCTTTGATCCAATGGACCTTGCTAAGTTCCTCCCTGTCTATCACACCTCATTCATATTAAACTATCCTTATCTATGATGATTGCTCCCTTCCTGGAGCAGGTCCTCTATCTCATCTTTTTTTAGGAAGTAAGGGGGAAGGCAAAAGATTTCTTCTGAGTCTTTCATTTCTTAACAATAACCAGCTTAAAATATTCAATATCCCAAAAGGCATATTTTGGGTTGGCACATTCTGTTTCCCCTCAATATGTTGGAGGCAAAAGGAGTGGAAAGGCCCATTTTGAATTCAGTCCTAGTGAGATGAGTGGCTACTGTACCAAATCATAGCTCAATTTGTCTGAGGCATGAGGTCCTATTGCATAGCCCCCAGGAGAAATTGATGGTACCAGGAAGGATTTTGCCTTATTTTTAATTTTTACAATTTTTGATCTTGAAGAATATATTTCCATCTTTTCTAAAGTCACTTAGTAGTTATAGTTAGATGTCTTCATGCTGTGAATGTTCATTGAAATGATTTTATTGAATTTTCTTTCAATAAAACACATAGCAAAACTAAAAATAGCAAGGGGATGGAAACATTGATTCCATCATGGAAAATGTGACTTTATTGACTGCGTATTTGCACAGCACATTCTGTATGCCCCTTGGAAAAGGAAATATATTAGTTTTTGGCATTTTCCACATCTTTTATATATCTGTTCTGTTTTATGTCTGAAGTAACTGCAAATCTAGGGGAGTAGTTTCCCTCAAACTTTGTGAAGAATGGATTCTTTTAAACTAGTATTAAATTTTCAACTCACTGCATATAGAGGAGTAAATTGCCATTCTCTTAATTTTTTTCTAGTTTGAATAGTTCAAAGAGAATATATAATTTTTTATTTTAATGTTACCTGGACAAAAAAATGGGAAATAAATGCTGAAATATATTAAGTTAAAGGCATTGGTGAGCTGTCATAAGGCAACTAGAAGTGTATGGGCATAAGAGATGACACGATTTAATTTTAGTTGTGCATGAGTTCATTATTTTCATGGAAAAAAATAGAGATACTATTGGAAAATGGAGATACTGTACCTACCTAACTCATGGTAGGTGATTCATGGCACCATTTTTTTTTGAGATTTAAATTGGATAATCTATATGAATGAAAGTTTTGTGTGCCTAGAACACGGTAGGTCCCCATAATGTTAATTTCCTCTTCCTCCACCCACCATATGATTCAGAAAACAGTAAGTACTGCTTGTGTGTAAGACACAATATTTAGCACTATGACAGAATAATGATAAATAAGATCCTGATTCTTTAGGAATAGATTATTATAAGTTTTATAAATTGAATTAGTCATGACTACCCTTTTGAAGCTTTAATACCCATGACACCATAACTAAGACACATGCATGTTGAGCTCTGCAGCATATAAGTAAACTCCTTGTAAATGACCAACATAGTTGTGTTGGGAGGACTATATGAAGGGAGACTGTTGGATTTGAGGGGAGTTGAAAGAGTTGGGTATGACATTAGTTAGAGGGAAACTAGTCAACTCGTAAACTATTGGACTCTCTTAACCTTCAAATAATGCCTTTACTCTCCTTATTAAGGATGGATGTGCTATCTAATATGAGAGCCACAAACCACATGTGCCTATAAATTTAAATTGAATAAAGTGAAATAAAATTGAAAAATTAGTTTCCAGTCACACTCACCACAGTTCAAGTACTCAATCACCATGTCAATATAATGGATAGTATACTAATAGATATAGAACATTTCCATTATTACAGAAAGTTCTATTGGAAAACTATTCTAAAGGTGAGATTCAAGTTTAGTGTGAAGATAGAAATAAATTGTTTGCAATCTTTCTCTGAGTTCTTGTACCCATTCAAAAAATAAAATGTTTGCAATATGAAAAAAGGAAATTATAGGCAATTTAGTATATTTTACTTGCATTGATGACGATAATAAAGAACTTTTATTGAATACTTCTACACTTATATTATTTAATTCACACTCATAAATGCATAGCCAATGAAATGCATTATTTTCTGTGTTCATTGAATACAAGAGGAAACTGAGACACAGAAACATTAAATAATTTTCCCCAAAGTATCATTGTAAGAAGGTGATATAGCTAAGTTTGAACTCAGGTAATTGGATTCCAAAGCCATAGCAAGTGCCTAAATGGTAATGGGTTGAATTAAAAACTTTTAGAAATAAATTTGAATTTTTTCTTTTTATTTCAACCTAACTTGGTTGTTGCCTGTGGGAATAGCGAGGACATTTTTGATATTCAAACAATTTTCTTGTATGTTAATCATCAAATTTGTAAGTATTTTAGTGGTCATGAGTACATATCTCAGGTTACTTCCATTGAGAGAAAAGGATAAACTGAAAACTCTTGGTATTAGAAAAGTTAATATGCATCTTATCAACTACTTGCACATGATCCCAATGCTTTACTAGTAGTCATTTCTCTTCTTGCTAACACAAATATTGAATTCCACACCATGAAGGCTGGCGTACAGTAGCATGACCCTTGCTTGGTGAGTAAGTGAGCCTAAATTTCCACCCAGTTTCAGTTCAGCTTGGCAGTTGTTCTCTACTCATCATTCTGTATTTAGTAACTTTCAAAAATAGATGTTACTTAAAATTTTCAGTTATGCATTTCTTAATTTATGGGAAACATTTTATGTGTAATTATACTGTGAATTTAGTGAATTTTGAAGGCCCTAGAAATTTATCCCTTGAGAATTTAAAATCTCTAATACAGTCTTTTGCTCTTGTTATCAAATTGATTATGATCTAGTTTGAGGAGTACGGTCTAATTGTTCATTCATGTATCCATCAATCAGGTTTTGAGGACATCTATATATATAAAAGCCTAAGTGACCATTCAACCATTAGACTGTTCGACCCATAGCTATGATGCACACTGACCACTCGGGGGCAGACGCGCATTGCACAGGCATAGAAATATGGAACAGGTGGATGAATCTCAGAGGGAAGGGGAAAGGGAGGAAGGTGGGAAGAGATTAACCAAAGATCTTATATGCATACTAGAGGCCCGGTGCATGGATCCGTGCACAGGTGGGGTCCCTCAGCCTGGCCTGCTGGGATCGGGCTGAAACTGGCTCTCCGACATCCCTCAAGGGGTCCCGGATTGTGAGAGGGCACAGGCAAGGCTGAGGGACCCCACTGGTGCACAAATGCATGCACTAGGTCTCTAGTAATATATAACAGCATTGCCTGGAAAAGCTAATATGAGTAACTAATTAAGGACATTATATAATTTAAAGGAGTTCTTTGGAGAGTTGAGTGGTAAAGGGAAGATATATCAAATGAGCTATGTGTAGAGCTTCTGTAGATCTGAAGAATTTCTCTCCCTATCTGTGATCAGTTTTCAGCTATTCAAGTATATCTACACTAATAAAAGAGAAACATGCAAATTAACCATCACTCTGCCACTCTGCTACACCCACAAGCCACGCCCACCAGCCAATCAGGAGCAAATAATGCAAATTAACCCAGTTAAGATGGCAGCGGCCATGGAGCTGGAGCGAGCAGGAGGCTTGGGTTGCACCCGCCGATGGAGGAAGCCAAGCTTCCTGCCTGACCTGACCGGCCCTGGGCTCTGCTCAAGGCTACAAAGTTTCAATTACAGAAGATAAATTAATCTCAGATACCTGCTTCCAGCCCGCCCTGGCCTCCGCTCAAGGAGGCCCTGAAAAATAAAAAATAAAAAAAATAAAAAAGGAGAGGCTGGGATCTTGGGTCGCTGGGGGGCATGGCCAACCTGAAAATGGCTATCATCCCCTCACCCAGGCTGGCCAGGCACCCCAGCGGGACCCTCACCCTGATCCGGGACACCCTTCAGGGCAAACCAGCCGACCCCCACCCGTGCACCAGGCCTCTATCCTATATAATAAAAGGGTAATATGCAAACTGACCCTAACAGCAGAACAACTGGGAATGACTGGTCACTATGACACACACTGACCACCAGGGGGCAGACGCTCAATGCAGGAGCTGCCCCCCAGTGGTCAGTGCGCTTCCACAAGGGGAGCTCTGCTCAGCCACACGCCAGGCTGCCAGCTGCCAGCACAGCGGTGGTGGTGGGAGCCTCTCTCGCCTCAGCAGCACTAAGGATGTCCGACTGCAGTTTAGGCCTGCTCCCCGCTGGCAAGTGGACATCCCCCGAGGGCTCCTGGGCTGCCAGAGGGATGTCTGACTGCTAGCTTACGCCCGATCCCCCAGGGAGTGGGCCTAAGCCAGCAGGTGGACATCCCCCGAGGGGTCCCAGACTGCGAGAGGGCACAGGCCTAGCTGAGGGACCCCCCACCCCCGAGTGCACACATTTTTGTGCACCGGGCCTCTAGTACTTCCTTAACTACTCAGGGCCATTCTCTATTCTAAACCTACTCTTTAAGATTTCCTTGGAAAGGGGCAAGTTGATTTTATTCAATATTTCTGTTTTTCTTTTATTTACTGATATTAAAGAAGAGATTCCGGCAGAGCTGTTTTTTTCCCAGAATTTTCATGAGAACCTAGAAAAATTAACAAATTAAAAAATCATAGAGATGGAAGATATATAATTGCTAAGTTTTTCAGAACTTTATAACAATTTTTGTGTAAAATGTGTCAAAATATTTTTAAGTCACTAAAGTATTGAGTGCTGGTATTATTGAATCATTTGATCTTTAATTCAAATGAAATTAGACTTCTTCCCTTAGACTCTTCATTATAAATGGCACGTCAACCCTGGGAAGACCCTTGACCCTTGCTTTTTGGTTGACGTGCAGTCAGGAAGAATTTTGGATCTTACAAGCTATGTACTACTGCTCTCAGCCAATGAGTAAAGATCCTTTCTCCTAGTGTGTGTGATGGTACTGTACTGTATATAAGGGTTCACTAGTCATTTGGACTAATGAAGATGACTTTAAACAATTTATAGCAATAAAAAATTTCATCTGGGTGAAGATTGGAAGCTTCCTTTCACACTGTTTACAGTTTCTAGTCTTCAGCTGACATGGAAGCACTGACTTTAACAGCTCCATAACAGAAAGAAATACTCCATCAATCACGTAAAGGCCAGGTTGTTAAATCAGTATTACCGATGAATTTCTTTACACTGAAAATTCCCAAGTTATGAAGTATCAGTAGCTAGCTTTAATTTTATCTGTCCTAAAATAACTTTCATGTCTTTCAATATGAATGAATAAATAAATGCTTAGGTTCTCATATATGATATGTAGATGACTTTGCAAGGACCACAGGCTTATAGATAGGAAAAAAAATGCTATTTTTATTTATATGCTCAGTGCTTGCCCTTGTAAGTTCTTAAAGAGTAGACTGAACAATTTGGGGGCTTGTTGCTGGTGGGTATTCTCTCAAAATGTGTTCCTTGGTGGATTAAGTATCAAATCAATCTCTAGCTTCCTTCATGTACTATGGATATTGTATGCCTTTATGCCATACAAATCATGCTCCTCATGTTCTTTAGCATGCCTTTAGCTATGTCAAATATTTTAAAGTTCCTGGGTTATAGGTCCTGTATTCAAATTCATTTATCCCTTTGAAATGGTTTCACAAGTTATTTTTTCCCCATCCAAGGGAAAGAGATGGTAGATCTTAAAGTGGCTCAGTGTTTGGATTTATTTATGTTCTTAAAAGATGATCTTTGCCTTACCAGTATTCACCTTATGAAAGGTTTATAGTCACCTCTTGGAAATTTTGTTTCAGCAAATACAATTTTAATATGTTTCTATTGATTTCAGAGAGGAAAAGAGAGGGAGAGAGAGATAGAAACACCAATGATGGGAGAGAATCATTGATCGGCTGCCCCTGCACGCCCCCCAGTGGGGAATGAGCCCACAACATAGGCATGTGCCTTTGACTGGAATCAAATCCAGGACCCTTCAGTCTGCAGGCCGCTGTTCTATCCACTGAGCCAAACTAGCTAGGGCAAATACAATCTTTAAAAATGTTTTGGCTGACATAAGTTACTTATTTTGACTACTTAATCTGAAAATATTGAAAAAATCACTCAAAATCCTATAACATATTTTGAAATTATGTAAATAAGAAGTAAATGATCCTCTATGCATCAATCACTTTCCTCAAATATAATTTCTATTGTTTGGATGCATGTCCTCCTTGAGTTTTTTCTAAGTTAACATTATATAAGGAAATACAGTATTCGCACTTATAATACAATATATTTATATGCAACTTAACTTTTTATATGTCCATTTGCATCATATATATACATATATATACATATATATATGCACATACATATGCCAGTGTGTGTATAATAATAATAATGATGAAATAATTATATATATATGTGTGTGTGTGTGTGTGTGTGTGTTTGCAAATTGTTGTTTTTGCTTAAGAGTATATAATGAACATCTTATGGTTCAATACATGTATGTTTATCTTGGTCTTTTTAATGATACATAGAGTTCCATTGCATTTTTACATTATATTTTATTCCACCAGCCCTCTCTTGACATATTCTTATTTCTAGTTATTTTTTTGTTCGGTCACTGTTGCAACATACATACATATATCTTTAAGTAGTAATGCTATTATATCTGTAGGCTATATTCATAAAAGTGAATTGTTAGATTTAAGAATATATGTATTTTAATTTTAATAAGTACTGACTGGCGTTTGTGACTATCTTATAAAGATTATATTATGCTGTTCTATATCTGTTTGTTTTTACTATTCATATAGGAAAGTATTTCTCTGAAAACTATTATTTAACCAAAGTGGTTAAAGGGGTATTGCTATATAGTAATCCCATTTTTCATTTATATACATATCTATAGTACCTAATCTATCTATCTATCTATCTATCTATCTATCTATCTATCTATCTATTCATGCAAAAATTTTAATTATGTCTACCCTAAGTCAAATTCAGTCATCAACAAAGAGATGTAGTGACAGCCTTTAACTGATATAGTAACTGAGTGTTCTAGTTGTCTAGCCATAAAAATCCTTGCTCATGAAGAAGTCTAGTAGTAGTTTGATGTTAGCAGGACTTCACCAGTCCACTCATGGACCATTGTTATATTTTTTAAATCCATCCTTGTATATGGACTCAACAATCAACCACATTTTGGTTATATTTGCTGGTTGACAGTGCATCTCTATGAATAGACATCCTGTCTATGAATCTAAATCACAAAGTGCTTCTCCCTTGATCTTTTTTCTCTTGGAGCTAAAGCTCTATATCGCCCAGATCATACAAATTCATAGTTCTGTCTTTTCCTTAGAGTCTCACTGTATGACTTCATGCTACGCCATGGAAACTGGTTATATTCTATTTAAGAAAAAACCCCACACAACTCTTTATAACACTTGGTATGGTACCAAGAGAGATTTCCTGTTTAAAATTATGAGAAACTGTTAATAGAAAAGTTTGTAGAGGTTCACACCTCCCTTATTTTAAGCATTTTTTTTTATCCCAGAAGAAAAATGGTGTGGAATGTAAATAATATGTTTCAAGATCAGGTAGCAGAAATCCAACCAGAATGATATAACAATACCCTATAGTTTAAAAGGAAACAGTCTAGAAGAAAGATGTTAGAGTGTTATTGTTAAAAGATTTTTCATATTAATTTTTATGATGAGGGTGATGAAGACTTGTGTGTTAAATAATTCCACTGCTCTCTTTTTAACTGTATAGTTCTTGTGTAATTTTTCTAGTGTGTGTACATATGCACCTAAGAATGCAGGTATGTGTTATATATATTTATATACTATATTTGTATTTCATTCTTCTTTCACAAATGAGGAATACATTTATAAATACTTTGTGAGACATACTGATGGAAGAGAAGGCCAAAAATAATATAAGAGAAAGGAAAGAGGTCATTTGAGCCAGGGTAGGGACTTATGTATATTTACCATTAGATACTATAAAGCATGTGTACAGGCACAGATTTTTATAGTCTCTTAATGCCAGCTAAGTTCCATATACATTTCACTTCCTTTCTCTAGTTCTTTACTAACCTATTTATTGACATGAGGTCATCCCAAAGCATTTTGTTGAAAACATAAATGTGTATTTAATGTGTCACTGTGATGACTTTTCCAGAATTCCTTCAGAGTGAGATTTCTTTGTTTTTCAGAATCTGCCCATGAAGAAGATTCCATGCAAAGCCAGTGCACCCTCAGGCTCCTTTTTCGCCAGAGACAATACAGCCAATTTCTTATCCTGGTGCCGAGATTTAGGGGTAGATGAAACATGTCTATTTGAATCGGAAGGTTTGGGTATGTATTTTCTTCAGAATTTTAACTGATTAAAAGCATTGTATTTGTCAGTATAACTACCAAAACTAACTTTTTTGTGTGATGTCATTTCGCAGATGAACTTTAAAAAAGTTCGTAGTTTGGTGTAAATGGGTTTTTGAAGGTAGTAAAATGCATGTCCTCTTACTATTTATTCTCTTGGGCATAAAGGATAGGAACATAAATAGCACAATTACTGTCAAAATAAGATCAAGTAAATACAATGCAAAATTGGGGGATATTTGAAAAAGGCAGGGTCCAATTTACCCACCAGGCTCTAACCTGCACTAGAATGGAAGTGGCTATATATGTTCCAGCCATGGGAGCACGATTGTCTTTTTGCTTCTCTAAAGGTACGAAAACATCATTTCCCGATAGTTCTCTTTGTGAAACTGGAGTTTGTTCATTTATTTATTTAATTTGGTGAGTTAAACATCAGCCAAGCAAGTAGGAGATTGGATTAAAGATGATGAAATAAAAGACAGATATCTCAGTGCCCAGACCTACCCAGATTATTGTGGGGTTTTCTGGTCTTGTTTTGTTTTATGATTGAATTTTGCCAAATCCACTTCCAGGCCATAGGATGAGCTTTTGCATTTCCTCTGGACAAAACATACAGTTTTTGGTGTTTCAGCATTACTCATGAAATAGAACTGAGTGAAGAAAGGAGACATATAGAGGGGGAAAAGCTTTCGTTCTTTTGCCTGAAGCTTTAAAAAATCAATTCACAAAAATCACATAATACCAAATATTAACATCAAAGTAAGCTGAGCATCCTTCAGAGAGAACAAGTATACAAATTGCCTTCCAAACAGTCAGACTATCCTAGCCCCCAGGGCTCACAAAGCAATATTCTCCTGTTGAACCTAGGAAATGGATGGCAACAGCTACAATCTTCATTTTTTGTCCTCAAGGAAATTTGTATTTGTACTAAGAGGAATTGATGTAATATAGAAAAGATTATCGTCAAATTTCTGAGGATTATCTCAGCAGAGAAGAAAAACACATTAATTTAGACTAGGAGAACATTTTATACTTGAAAGAAAAAGCAATCAGAGTAATTGTACAATAGCATACTATGTGTGCTCCTTGAATGTTCATTATATGAATGGGCTTTGACTGTTCTTACCATTTTCTTATATTAAAATAAAACAAATTTGGTGGGAGATGTGTGTGTACGTATATACCTCTTCTTCAGTCCAATATTAATTTTACAGATAGATTTTAACTTTTAGGTTAATAGGGAAACTGTGAGTGGAGGATTCCAAGAAAGGCGTGTGGAAGAATTATTTGTGAAAAAATATTCTTGAAAGATCTAGTGTGGGGCAAAAGTAAGTTGACAATTGTTTGTATGGAAAATAATGCAGTAATGAATAAACAGCAATACAAGAATAAACTCAGTTTCATGTACTCACAACTGTAAACCTACTTTTGCCCAACCCTTTATACAGCTATATAATCAAGTGTGGACAAATAACATCATGATTTAAAATTCTGGAGTGCCCCTACATTACCAACAAATGACACAGAGGGAAACTGCTTTATTATTAATTTATTCATTGTACAGATTTTCATTAAAGAAGCCTTTTTCAGTGGCAACTATAGGCCAAGTGGATTACTAACTATGAATGTAAATGTGATCTTGTCTCAATTTTTTCATTGTCCATGAATTAGTTAAACTAATAAAACTTTTTTGTTAGTTAAACTAATAAAACTTTTAGTTGGAATTGAAGAAGAGTCAATCTAGTAATAAATTTTCTCTGGAGTATATACATCACCAGTGCCCAAGTACCTAATGAGAATTGAATGCATATTATTTACCTTGATGGCTTTTTAAAACCCCATTCAGATAATGACTAATACATTTTATCTTGAAACAGTCAAGCCTAAAGAAACATATGTAATAATGGTTGTAGTATATAAATAAGTATTCTGCAGCATATACAATCAAGTCAAGAAGAATTTTGAGATGGTCTAGTTCTTCACCCTGTTCGAAAAAAAAACAACAACAAAAAACCTTATGAAAAGAAAGTCCATGAGAATTTAAATATAATAACTGTCAAGTATTTTGCTAAAATATCTTTGATTTTTATTACCTTCTATGTTATAACTTAGTTTATACCTTGCAATTAAAATGCATTAATGTATCCATGGAAATTTAATAAGACCAAGTTTTCAAGCTATAAAATTTAAAAATAATTTTTAATTGTTTAAGTAGCAAATTAAAGCAAATAGGCATTCTAGTTTGAAAAGATAAATTTGAGCTTTCTGCTGCTCAGAATAGGACATGAGGTGATATATAATAGGCCTGGGGAGCTAAAAGAAGGGAGCCAATAATACAGCATTGACTTTCGGATTACTCAGAGAAAGGAAACAGCTGTGCCCATAGATGTTAAAGATAATCAAGAGGAAGGGCAATGAGAAATTCCATTTCCCCAAGTGGAACCCTTTCTCCTTGGATTTTTATTATCACTGTAGGTGAGGAAGTGATCGGGCCTCTGCTGATGGCCTTGGACTCTGTACTTGCAGAATTGACTTTCCTGCAACAATAACACTGTGTACTCTGCTTGATGTCTTTTCACACTTCACTTTTGAAAGGGAATTTAGGGCAAGGATTTTTTTCCTTTTTTTTACCTCAAGATTTCATTTCAGTAGCACACAAGATGAAGAGCATCCTTTGTGTCACAGTGTTTTGAATAGCAAATAAAATGAAAAGATGCCCTGATGAAGGGGAAAATCTGTTTGAATGAATGATAAAGTAGATCACTGTATTGAGTGTGTATCAAGAGGCTTCTGTCTTCAGCTGTTCAAAGGCCTTTGCCTGCATAAAGCATTCTTATCTTCATGGCAACTGATATGCTACCCTCTGTTGCAGTGCTTTTTGTACAATTATTTTGTGAGAGGATCTTGATTCACAACTCACTCAATCTGTTCTATTTCCACAACGGCTAATGACAAGAAATCTCAGTGGGTGGGGAAGGTATGCCAAGGGTGGACAGGGGAGTATGGACAGCAACTTATTCCATGTGATCCTCTCATGCTTCTTGTCTTTTGGATTCTTGGCAGATACATTTCTGTGCCACATGATACAATCACATACAGAGTATAACCTGCAATTTATTTTCTATGACATTCTCGGTAATTTTTCCTCTATGAAATGTCATAGATCATAAGTTCATTACTGTACCGAAACAAGCCAATAGAAAGATGGACACAGGTCTTGAAAAGCCTATTCATAAAAGATTTATAAAAATCCAATAAAGGTATGAAATGTTTGATACATTAGCAATGAAGTAAATGCGATTAAAACTATGAAAATTAGCACAGATTAGGAAAATTGTATGTTTAATGCTGAGAATATAGGAAAATAGGATATTCTATAGAGTACTGGAGAAAATTGGAAATTGATATGTCTGCTTTGGAGGGCAATTTGACATTATCTATCAGAGACCGGAGAAGTGTTCATGTCCTCTTATCAGGTTGTTCTACTTCTAAAAGTTTATCCAATGGAAATAAGTGGAGAAAGGCATCAGAATGTCCACTGAAACATTTTTGTAATAGTAAAAAAAATATGAAAATGAATTAAATCTATGACATGTAGTGATAGCTTAAACAAATTACAGTCATCCAGAGATATCAACAAAAGATAATATTTTTGAGACTTTAAGTATATGGGTAACTTTTGACATACTCTGAAACATGAAGTCACACATTTATATCTAGTAAATAACAAGAAAATATATTTAGAATTTGAAAGAAAGATAAACAGTAGTTGGGTTATAAATGATATCATTTTATTCTTCAATTATCTATTAACTAGGCAGTAAAACTATATGGCATATAATCTGAAACATAAACAATTTTTTTGTTAAGATACAATGTGAACCAATTTGCATAGAGAAGTATTTATGGACATAAAATTTATACATAAGTGTGTTATAAGGTATGTTTTGTATCATTGAGATTTCAAGTGATTATAGAATTTTATACTGCTATGGGAACAGATGACATAAATCTTTGTGTGTTCTGTGGAGCATACTTTAGTCTTAAGATTTTACATATAATGCTCATTGACAACCCCAATTGTTCAAACCATGGTGACATAAAAGTGACTGGAGATTTTATTTTTCATGTCTCTGATTTATTAATAAATTGGTTCCATTGGATTCCTTAAAAATAGTTAGGATATGCTTTAAGCTAAAAAAGATCAACTTGAAATGTTATTTATTTTAAATTTAAAAGTATGTAGTCTATTGGTCTAAAAATAAAATACTTCCCCAATAATTATTTTGAAAGAAATGAACTTTAATGTAAAGGGGAAAAACATTTAGAAGGCTCTAGTTATAAAAGCATTTTCTGTTTTCAGTTTGGAAGAGATGTAAAATTTCTTAAACTGTATTAATAATTATTATTCCTAACAGTAAGTGTAATAATTTTTCAAAGGTTAAGTACTTGAACTACCATTTCTAAAATAATGATGAATATTTTGATGTGGCTCATTTTTATTATTTAAATTAAGACCCAAGAATGTATGATTTATTTTCAGTCTTGAAAAGTTGTGTTTTGGGGGGTAAAGGAGGGAATGAGAGACATCTATAATACTGTCAACAATAAAAATATAAAAAATAAATAAATAATTTTTTTAAAAGTTGTGTTTTAAGTCCTAAAATTGATGTTCATATGTGATTTTTTAAAGATATTTTAAGCAAGAAACTAGTTAAATTATTCAAGTTCTTATATGGGAGATTTATTTTTTATAATTTCTCTTAGCACACAAATTAGAAATGTCATGTTAGTTTAATTTTTCCCTGAGACCTGTTTATTTTGTGTTATTTGTATGCATCCCAGTAACCTGGGAGATGGGGGGAGAAAAGGATGGGAGGAAATTCTTTTAAAATGCATAGTTTTTTGCTTTCTGTAATTGTGTCAATATCATTATATTATTGGATGATTATAGGATTTGGAGGCCAGTGACTATTCTTCATCTATTTCTCTGAGAAAGATCAACTCAGCGAGAAAAGGGTTTGCTATCTGCTGTGCTAGCATGCCGATGTGTGTGACTTGCTTTTTATTTTTATTTTTATTTGCTGTGTTCATGTTTGCTGTGTGGCACTGTCTTCTTTTGATGCATGACTTTGATGTTCAGTTTTACAAAGTCCTTTGTCCTTTTGAACATGGGTCAAGCACTGATCTATTTGCAATATTCCTGTGATGTTGCTGTGTCAAAGTAAAAAGGATTGTGTATGGATTTTAAACACTGTTTCCCATTTTATACTTAATGTCACCTGTTGCATCAGAAAAAGAATCTATGCCTGCCTTCCAGTGCTTGGTGAATCATCTTTTGTTGTCTATATTGAGGACTACAAGAGTATTTCTGTAGGAAAAGCTACATTATTTTTATTAGTCTTAATGTGGGATAACAATTCCATGCAGCTCTGGGTTATTTATATTCACGTTATTTCTTTCCTAAGAACAATGTATTTTAGAATCTATTTTACACCTGTTCTTATAATTCTAATTTACTTTTTACTTTTGAACTGAAAAATTCTTTCCAAATTTAGCCATTTTCCTTATGCCAGATAAAACATAAGCAAGAACGGTATGGAAGCTGATTGAGGGAACTAAATGTGTCCTTGGAATTGAAGGTGTATCAGGGCTTGATGGGGTCAGGGTCAAGTTAGGAAAGTAAACAGCTTTCTAATTTTTCCAGGTTAAAACTGTTACTGTACAATATTTAATAATGAAAGCGACATGCTCAATAATGAGAGCTAAATAGTATACATGTGCTACCATTTCTACTCTCCCCAAAACCATCATGTTATAAATGAGAATGCTGGGACCTCGAGAACTGAATAACTTACCCAGTGTTACACAGCTTCTCAATGGCCCAGCTGGGATTTTAACTCGGTGCCATTACCTCCAATGGTCATGTCCTATGTTACAGAAAGTTATGCTTTGAGTTAATTTTAGAAGTACATATGTTTTTTTTTCAAATAAAAGGGAAAATAAAATATACACAAAATTAGAAAAGATTCTTGCCTCTTACTGTTATTCTGAATGGTAGCGACCGGTTCCATTAAATTAACATAGGGTCTGGGTGCTGGGGAAAAAAAGAGTGCTACTTGCGCCAGACAAGGTCGATTTAATGGCAAAGGCAATTAACTATATTTTATTCTACACATCTCCCATTGCTGATGAGATTTTTGAATGAACTCTAACACTGTATGTAATTATATGAATGTGATGTTCTATTTTCATTGTGAACGATGACTCTGAGAAATTTGGATCCACTCACACGCAGCATTAATGAGCTTGCAGGTCTCTTTCTCTGTGGCCTTTTCTTTTGCTCATTAGCCTCCCTCGGGTCAGTTTTTAAGGCACCTAAACTGCTGTGCCTTGCCTAATTGCCTCCTACCTTTAAACTCAAAGATTTCTGGGTCATCTAACTGGGCGTCACATGCTGGCTGAGAGCAGTTTGTTACTATCCCTTCACTTTGTGGGGTGGCATCTTTTGTACCTTATAGATCCTGGCAGGAGAAAAATGCCAGAATACCCATTAAAGGCTAACTGAATGCATGACTTATTTCCTCCTTTATTCTTCTTCATCACCTCATCATCACCGCTGTTATCCTAAATATTTTTAGAGCGTATATCATATATCAAAACACTTTCAAATGGTTTTAACAAAATACAGGGGTGGGGGGGGCAGTAGTAGATTTACAGTTGTTGGTACGGGAAATAGATAATACAAGAATAAATAATAATACAAAAATCAATTCTTGTGTTTCACGTGCTCACAACTATAAATCTACTTTCAACATATATATATATGTATATATATGTATGTATATATATATGTGTATATATATTATGTTTTCTTCCTAAATATAAATATTAAAGCCAGTTTCCTTCAAGACCAACCTGAATGTTATAGCCTCTAATGTATGGAAACTAACAGACAAGACAATTTTTCATGCTTTCATTTCTTTGTTCATCTGTTAAAACTTAATATATTTAGCTAAACTATACATTAATGGCCCAATGCATTTTATCCTTGGGTTGCTGTGACATTGAAACTCTACCCTTGGTTTTAGTGGAAGGCCTCATTTCCTATTCCTGGAGCTCACAGCATTCTATTTGACATTTGATGCCCATGAGATTTTTATAGAATCTAGGTTATAAGATTGAGTCTCTCGCCACATATTTTTGAATAGGGATCTGTGTTACTTTTCCCAGAGGTGTTCTGCATTATACCTTTCTTTGAAATGGCTTTTGATTATTTAAAAAGAAGCCTCCAGTGATTAAAAAAAAACCTTTTGCAAAATAATCACCATTGACTGGAGAGCTTTTATTTGTTGTAAAGAGAATTTGTTCAGAGAAAAGAAAGCAGTAATGATCCCCTCTAATACCTGTAACTCAAAGTGAAAAACCATGTTAATGTTACAGTGATAAAGTGAAAAAAATGTTTCCTACTGGAAATTTCAGTGAAAGTGGAAAGATTTTGTATTTTTGAAAAGATTACTCAGTAAATGCGTTTAAAATGAATAGGACATATGACTCAATACGAAGGCTTTAGTTCACAGGCAGTAAAAGTTGCCTTTCTAATCTACCTGACAAAGACATGCATTTAGCTATTTAATCTCCTAAGATATACAATTCATAATCAATTATAACTTATCAAAAATAGAGTCATTTACAGTATTTTAGTCCCACAGACTGAGCAAAATTAATAGTAAGATGTTTGGTATCTCATAAAATGACATGTCCTAATGTAATTGTTACTCAAACGTTATACTTAGCACAAAATCATAATAGCTTCATGAGATCTGCTTTATATCTAGCTGTATACACTGGCTAAATTGATGTATTTAACTTGAAATTTGATTAAATTTAGAATTTACTGTCTCTGGAATAATATAAATGATAAGATATTCAAATATAGCCGAGGCCGGTTTGGCTCAGTGTATGGAGCTTCAGCCTGCGGACTGAAAGGTCCCAGGTTCGATTCCGGTCAAGGGCATGTACCTGGGCTGCGGGCACGTCCCCAGTGGGAGATGTGCAGGAGGCAGCTGATCGATGTTTCTCTCTCATCGATGTTTCTAACTCTCTATCTCTCTCCCTTCCTCTCTGTAAAAAATCAATAAAATATATTAAAAAAAAGATATTCAAATATAATAGGACCACTCTAAATTATACAAATCTATCAATAGAAATATGTGTGTGTTTTTTATTACAGTTTCTTCCATTGCTTAGTATAGTAACTAACACATTGCCTGGACTGGTGTGGACATGATTAAGTGCACAAAAAATGCTTTAAGAAAAAAAAGTCAATTAATTTTGATTAAAGCCAAATGATGATCATCTTCGAGTAAACGATTTATAACAATGAGAATAAAACGAACCTTCAACAAATCTTCCCTCATGTGCCACACACTGTGTTAAGATTAACAATAAATATTATTCTGTATAATAGTCACAAAAATATCATGTGGTACACAATATTCTTGCCCTCAGAAAACAGATTTCATCGAATGACCTCCTCAAATAACACAACTAGTGCGTGTTAAAGCTCACGCTCTCTCACAGCCACTGCACTCTCTCCATCTATGAACTTAGGTATAATGTAGATAGTACTTAAATTATTAAATTTAAATTTCATAGCAATAAGGTAAGAGAGTTTGTAAATATAATGAAATATATTTAAAATTTCATTATATTTCAGATATAAATATAATGAAATATTTACATAATTTATATCTTGCCTTTTCTAAAAATGCTAGGTAAGATTTTAATCTTTATCAGTTAATTCATTGTCATAATCACTATCATCACCAGGTAATTTAGATCCCCTTAGATATTATGAGCTATTATATTTACTGTGTAGTTACTCTGATCTAGGCACTGTGCTAATTAATGCACCTCTACAGATTTATCTTATTTATTGCTTACTATCAAATATTGATATATTTTGGCTATTATGGGCCAGGCTTGATATGCCTAATATGTAAGGAGTCATCAACATGTGAGACAATATTTTAGGTGCATTTTGAAGCAATTGTATTGCTATATATAGGATAATATTTCCAAAATTACTGGGAAGTAAAATGTTATATTTCTATTAGCATTTTCCTAAGAAGTGATGCTGAGGAAAATGTTTGTTTCTCTAAATTATATAGGCTGGTTCTGTTAAGGATATAAGTGAAGAATCACGCTATTTCTTTTCAGTTTGCCAAATTACAGTTCTAATGCATCCATGTAGAGTTGACATTTGAGTTTCAGCATACAAAAAGTGTTTTAAATTGATAGTTCTGCTGAGGAAGCAAAGAAATACACACTAGTGATGCAGTCCTACATATCACATTGTTTTTCATATATTACCCACATTATTGTTTTTATTCAGAATGATTATTTTCCATAAAATTTATTTGTTTACATACAATTCTTCTATAGCCCTCAGAATATGTACAATAAATTGGCTAAGGAATCATTATAGTTGGACAGGTATTAATTTTTATAGTTGGTTATTGACTGCACATTGACATAATATGATCAGTTCACCGAATTTTTTCATTTTTTGACATTGTTGTCATCAAGAATGCATGTGATTATATCTCAAGCTCATCATGCTTTAACCACTTGCTTCACACAGCTTTCCTTCACTGAAGATGAGGGTATTAGACAGGACTTTAAAATCCTTCTCCTCAGTTTTCATGTATTCTTTTTTTCCCACTCAAAACTCCTGTTTGTCATTTGGTAGTATGGACAGAATTTTCAAAAAAAAGTTCAAATAAAAATAAATTGATTATCTACAAAGGAAGATTGATTTCCATTTGTTTGCTTCTATTTTGTGATGGTTGTTATTGGATGCCTATGTGATATGACATGCCACGAGTTACATTGCTCTGAAGTTGGTTTAATCTAGCAAAAGTTGTGAAGTTTGTGTCATTCGAGCCAGAGACAATTAATGGTGCATTTGACACTGGAGGTGTTAAGTATCTTTAAGACCTTTTAATTAAAAGTAACTTTAGGCTTCCCCAATTAGGATTTTGTGACAGTTTATTAAGGTTTAACTGAAACTAAAATTTGTATTACCAAGATTGGAAATATTCTTTAATTCAGAAATCCCATAATCAGTTTTGTTTTAATGAACATTGCTGATGGGATTAGAATTTATTTTAAAAGCTTTAAAAGTGGCATTTTATAGCAAGATAAAAATTTGTTTCTGTTTAAACCCAAGTGAAATCATATACTTACAATCTAAGTAAGAGTATTTTTCTAATCATCACACATTCCGAACAAATCCTATCAGTTGTCCATGGACCAAGTAGTGCCACTACCTTAATCTGTGTAAATAAAGAATTAAAAGTTTAAATTAAAGGAATGGAATATTCCATTATAAAATTGAATGGGATATTCAATTATAAAATTCTATGTTTAAGAATTAAAGAAATATTATGATTTTTCTTAAAGTGTATTAATAAGCTAATATACTTTTAATCAGGATATTAACTGTGTCTATATAAAGGTCATTGTAATGCAATATTTTTCCAATATCTGTTATCTTTATTAGGTTGTATAAAATAACACTTAAAAATTCTCTAATCATGTTTTGAATAGAGAATAATATAAGCAGAGATACTCCTCTTGTAGGCACAACAAATGCAAGTATGATTTGTCAGCATTACTGACTGTGTCCAAGCAATTGATAAAGATGTATTAAGTAATCAGGTTATATTAGAATAAAAATATCTATGCAAATAGTAGTCTTCTAATTTGTTCATTTTATGAGCAAAGCTGGCAGATGGTATATATTGGTGTATATTTCCAAAATCCATCAGCTGAAAGTGTTTGTTTCTAAAATCAATCAGATTTTATTAGAAGAGGACATTAAGTTTCAGGGTCTCTTTTGTCATCTTGGCTTAAAGGATAACAAACTGTGATGTGTAATTTTTATTCTTATTCATTGCGTTATTTCTGCCAAAATCACTAGTGAAGGTAAAGCCAGGATTTTAAAAGGACAGTCCTTAAAAAAATAAAAATAAAATCAAAAGCCAGTCCTTGTTCCATAATCTTCTGTGTGCTGTATGTAAAATATCTATCAGCTATTTATATCATAATTATAGCTACATATTGACTTAATAAAATTAATTGATGAAAATAATTTTAAGGTGAGATTTACACAGGTTGAGATTTCCTGAGAGTAATGGCTTTGGGGAAGGGGGTTGGACAAAGAATTTTGAAAACTACCTTGAAGCTTTAGTAAAGTGAAGTCTTCTGTGAGGTAGGTAGGCTGTTTTTTGTGACAGTTAGAATGAAGACTAGCTAATTTCCTGGGACTGGGAGAGATGAGGGGGTCAATGGCAAGCCTATTCACCATTGAGCTGCTTTATAATCCCTTCTATTGTAAATGTGTCCACCTCTGTCTTGTCTTTCAGTTCTCCACAAGCAACCCAGAGAAGTGTGTCTCTGTTTGCTAGAGCTGGGCCGGATTGCAGCCAGGTAGGTCAGAATACTGCTACTATGTCAAGACATGAACCATCTCAGCATCTAAGCATCTAAGAAGCTTAATGGCTTTTTATTGCTGATGTTGAGCCTGTTGAGAAGCTATTTATTCAAATATGTACCAACATCTCAAGAGCAGTCATTCAGACTAAAAGCCTGCCACCAATGTTCTTACCATTGTGATCTTGTTGTTAAAGCCACTCATATAGCCCTAACTGGTTTGGCTCAGTGGATAAAGTGTCGGTCTGCGGACTCAAGGGTCCCAGGTTCGATCCTGGTCAAGGGCATGTACCTTGGTTGCAGGCACATCCCCAGTGGGGAATGTGCAGGAGGTGGCTGATGTTTCTCTCTCATTGATGTTTCTAACTCTCTATCCCTCTCCCTTCCTCTCTGTAAAAAATCAATAAAATATATTTTAAAAAAATAAAGCCACTCATATAAACTATATGTGACAATTACTTTTACCTTATCCCAAAGTCTATCCCATTATATTCTTTCCTTAATCCTTCACGCTTCTTCCTCTTTACTCTTTACTAATGTTTAGCCTCCTCTCTTGTCCATTTTTTTTCTCATTTTCTCCACTCAATATCTCATCTCTTAGCTCTTTTAGTTTCTAATTCTGAATAGGGGAATAGTTTTAAAATTATTCTCCATATTTTTATTAGGGAAATATGTAGAATATAATTATTCTTACATAGAGATATCTTTAGAATCTCTTTCTTCTATCAAAATATAAATAAGCAACTGTAGAAATCATAATTATGGTTAAATAGACAGAGGGAGAGACTTTATTAGTTAAGCTGACTTTATGTCATGTCTTCTTTTGTATCTTGCAAACCATTAAGCAGGGTTACAGACAGCCCAAAAAATTAGAAATGAAGATTTAAATCTTTAAGAAGTCTTAATGAAAATTTAAAATTAAGAATAAATTAGATGTTTTCTCACCCAGATCTGGGTATACTTTTAGAGCTGATTTCAGATGAACCAATAAGATCTCAATAAATGACTTGCTGCCATCGAAATGCTAGGTAAAAGAAACATGGGTCATCTAGAGTTCTTCATTAGCAGATGAGCAAACAACTTTTTGTTTAGTTGTTTGTTTTGATTAACTGTCAGAATATTCTAAAATGCAGATTACATATTGTTGCTTTAATATTGTAACTATATGAATCAAATAAGCATCATGAATCTGAAAGTTGAGATATAGAAGTAAAAAGGAGTTGCACTATCTACAGAGTTAGTTGGGGATTGTCATTTTCTTCTTGTTTTGTTTCTATTATTTGCCTGTTTTCTGGATTTATTTATTTTTGTAATATACTTTTTGTTACCTGAACACTTTGAGTAGGAGACCTGCTGAATTGAACATTTTAACTATGATCAAATCATCAAAGGAGAAGACACAATACCCAATGACAAAATCCCTTTAAAAATCACCTTTCCTCCAGCTCTACATCTGACATAAATTGCCCCTTGCCATAGAATATAAAGCAAATTAAAATCTTGGTTATTAAAAAGGAATCATGATGGTCTGTTCAGTTTCAAGGTAAAGCATATATGAAGAATTTGACATTTTCCTTTTCCACCCAAATATTTTAAAAGAGATTCTGTGTTGCTTTTCTTTTTTAAACTACTGTATTGAGATATGATTGACCTACAAAAAGCTGTATGTATTTAATGTATACAACTCGATGAGTTTGGGGATAATTATACATCTGTGAAACCAGCACCATAATCTATGCCATAAACATATCTATCACCTCCAAAACTTTCCTCCTGCTATCTATGATTATCATTATTATTTATGATAACAATGGGTTTCTCCATTTCTCTTTATACTTATGATCATGCAAGCTGACAAAAGAAGTTTTTATTCATGCTGCAAAGAAAATATTACTAATCTCATAAAGGAGTTATCTAAGGAGTAAGATTACCCTTACATTATAATACTTGATTTGTAAATTTTGCTTTTTATTTTCTTCACCTACTTGAGTGGTGTGAAGTATTGCACACTTTCACTGAAAAAGAGGAAATATGCCAAGAGATTGTTCAGGGTGTGCCATTGTACATTTTGTGTACCACATAAGGTTAAACAGTTGAAAATGAATTGGGTAGATGGAACATTTAAGTATCAGAGTCTATTGAAGATTCTCTCAGTACACATTTGAAAATTTCTGTATTTATGGAAGTTCAATTGTGCTTTATAGACAATGGCAAACTGATCAACCCAAATCCCATTTCCTTAGCTCTATGTTGAAGCATATTAGTTAAAGAGAAAAAAAGAAAATATATCCCCTAATCTCATTTTTACTCCTACATTAATGTGTGTATATATATATATATATATATATATATATATATATATATATATATATAAAACCTTTATCTACATCCTTACTTTGTGCTTCTTTCTTGTTTAACTCCTCCATGGAGGTTTATATAAATTATTAAGGTAAGATAGTTTTAGCCAAAACTAAAAGTGATTCTGGGAGAGCTCTCAAGAATCACGACATTCATTTGTATACACAACAGATGAGTTTTGAGCATAACAAAGTTCCCAATACAATCTTGAGTTTTTTATCACTAATAGATGATGCTTTTTTATATTTGATTCTAAACATTTCTCCTTAAATTACATAAATGTCATCTTAAAAGCATCAACGTCACTTCGGATATAATTTGCAAAATGTTTCTGGTTTTCTGCCGTGTTCTCCTGCGTGGGATCATTCAGGGAAGCCCCTTGGGCTTCTCCGAGCTCTGAGATGGGAGGATGAGACCACTTACTTTTGTTCTCATGGGTAAAACTTCCTTTTATTTTCAACCAAATAGAGTTATCATCACTGGAGAGTGAAATCCCTCCATTAACATTTCAGAAACCATGTCAGTTTCTGGGTGTAAAATATGCATGTTTGCCTTCTGAAAAGTAAAACACTCAGCAACGGGAGGTCAATAAAACCTCACAGATTTTTTTAATGACAGTGTTTTGATATTTTTTCCTTAAAAAAAAAGTTGCTGTGAATTTAACTTTTTCTACAGACTGCAGAATTAAGATTAGCTTTACAATAATAGTAAAACACTTGATATTTTGGTTTGGGGCCATAATCAATCATCAGCATCATAGTGAAGCTTTTTATATTTTTGAGAACTTCCTTGATTTTGTACAAAATTTATTACTACTAAAAAGAAATATACCTTATTTATTTTATTTTTTTAATCTTTATTGTTGAAAGTGTTACATATGTTGCCTTTTGTTCCCCATTGATTCCTTATAACTTGCACCCACCCCATGCCCCAGGCCTTTACCACCCTTCGTCTGTGTCTATGGGTTATGCATATATCCATACAAGTTCTTTGGTGGATCTCCTCCCACCTGCCCACCTATCTTCACCTTCCCTCTGAGAGTTGACATTCTGTTCTATGCTTCTATGAAAAAACAAAACAAAACAAAAAACTTTAAAATAATTTTGTTAGTCGTCTATTTCAATCCATGGCCAAACAAAATGTTTCATAAAAATATTCTTTTACAAGGCTTATTAATTAATTCATCCTATTTAAAGCACTTGTCTCTGACTACTAAGAATATCATGTTTTCACATGGGTGAAATTTCCTTTCAAATCTAAATCTATCTTTAAATTACTTTAAGACAGAATAAATATGGGGCAAAAACTATCTTGCAAGAATCTACAAGCTTTAAAAGCTTTTAAAGCTTTTTACAAGCTTTAAAAAGAGGCCGTAGTCAGTTTTCTCAGTGGTTAGAGCATCTGCCTGTGAACTGAAGGGTCCCAAGTTCATCTGGTCAAGGGCACATGCTGGGTTGTGGGCTCAATTCCCGGTGGGGGTGAGCAGGAGGCAGCCAATCAATGATTCTCTCTCATCATTGATGTTTCTGTCTCTCCCTCTCCCTTTTCTCTGAAATCAATAAAAATATAAAAAAGGGGGTGGGAGGTTTTAAAATTTGTCCCTCTAACTCTAGTAAAATTGGCCCCAGGTGTCTTTTATTTGAAAACTATAGTCTACTAAATAGTTTGAGTAAATGTTCTCACTCAGGACTCAGTTTGGGGCTCAATTATTTTATCTAGAACAATCTCAAAAGTTGCGCCACATGCCAGAAAAACGAAGTCCATGTATAAAATCTCATCATGAAGTCATCAACCATAAGACTCTTCCCAAGCAGTGTGTAATATTTTTTAATGGGGCAAAAAAAATGTATTGCCCTTTCAGTATTTACCCTACTTTCTTATCCCTGGGATATACAAATGTGAGGATTTGGTTTTAGTGGATTCACCCTTCTTGCTTTCGTTAGGCCCTGGGAGCTACAACAGCCTCCTCTTCCCCAAAACTCTAAAATCTTGTCCTTGGAATGGAGTAGAAACCAGTATAAATTTGTGAAGACCTCATAGACAAAATAGAAATATGAAGTGGTATAGAGTTAATCATGGAAACCATAACGAAGTGGCCTTTTGGAGCATAGAAAAAAAAAGACTTGTTGTCTAAGTTGGCTTGCAGGTGTGGGCCCCCAACCTAAGGGGAATTTCATGATTTACAGCCTGTTGACATCTCCAGACAGACAGGAAGCCAATGAATCGTATGTAAGTGTGCATTTCTGGACTGGCTGCCTGTACTGGAGGCAGCCTGAAGTAGCCAAAAGCCAATGTAAGCAGAGATTTGGGGCTTAGTGCTGATTTTCTGTGTTCAGCAGCGTAGCTAATTTGCAGCTTTCCCAGATAGAGAAAGCTCTCCAGGGCAAGGTTCTGTGTGTGACTGTGACCAGCTTCATTCAAACTAAGTCCACTTTGTATCAGACGTGAAGTGGAACCTCCTGTCACTCTAATAACATGTTATTTTACTTTGTGAAAAAAGTAACAGAAAAAGTTAGGCAACCTATTCCTGAAAGGTGGCATGAATCCACCTACAATTACAAATGAAATCATATTTTCCAATTGGCCTACTTTATACTTTCACATACGAGGTTTTTCACTCAGTATTGACTTTTAATTGGCTGTGACTCCTAGTGTTTTAAATGTCTCTACGTTCCCTGCCCAGTTTGTTATTCTCTGAAGAATATTAAACATAACAAATTTTTATACCTTGATGGAACCAAGAATTCAAAGAAGCCTAGGGAGATTAAGAACGAGTTGCCTGCTGAAGTTCATGCAGCCAGCTAGTAGCAAAGCTGAATTTATAACTTGGTCTGCTCCACTCCAGCACTGAGATATTTCTGCTATTCCACAATTATAGCAAAATCATTGTAAAGAAAGCCTATAGTAAGGTTTTTTTTGTAAAGGATAAAAACAATAGTAATATAAACATTTTTTTAAAAAATATATATATTTCTTTATTGATTTTAAAGAGGAAGGGAGAGGGAGAGATAGAAAAATCAATGATGAGAGAGAATCATTGATTGGCTGCCTCCTGCGTGCCCCCTACTGGGGATCGAGTCTACAACCCAGGCATGTGCCCTTGGCCGGAATGGAACCCGGGACCCTTCAGTCTACAGGCCGATGCTCTATCCACTGAGCCAAACAAAATTGCCCACTGGCTAGGGCAATATAAACCATCCTAATAATACTACTTCACATCTTAATTATGATGCCATTATATTATTTAATTTGGTGGTATAATATACTTTAAAAGTAAAAACTTTGGCAAAAGTACATTAGTCCTGCAGTTTTCTGGCTGTGCAACATTTGAAACATGAATTAACAGCAATCTCAGAGGTTGTGATGTGTCAGAAGCGCTACGAGTGTAATGGATACTGTTTTAATTCGTTCTAATAATATTCAAATACAAGGATTAGAATGTCCACTTTATATTGAAATAAAGCTGAGGCTCAGTAATAATGTATGTGAAGGTGCCCTCATGGGCCAGACACATGCTGGTGTTCAATAGCAGTTGCTTTTCTCACATTCTTTCTCCCTCCCTGCACTGCTACATCAGACCTCTAGGGCAGGCCATTTTCATCTCTGCCTTCCTGATAGAAAGTAGACTCCTAGAGGTTAAGTGATCTGCTAAATTTAAAGAGGAGGTTCATGACACAGTTAGCTCAGGTCTACCTCAGGGAATAACGATGCACAAATCTCCATATGAGTATTGTTGATACTTACCAATGGGAATGAAATGCTGGGTTGAGTTCAGTGTAATTAATACTAGTATCACAAAGTTTTTTTAAAAAAAAAGGTATTCTCATTTTGGATAGGGTTTAAAATCACCTAGAACATTTTTTTTTGTAAAGCATTGATGTACGTTCAATATTGGCATGTTTTATTAAAGTGATATGCATTTAAACACCCCAAACAGTGAAACCAAATACATAATTGGAACTCCAAGTTATTGTTATATGAGAATACAGGATTTTTTTTTCTTTCATTTAAACAGTATGAAGTACCTACTGTGTTCCAGGATCCATGCTAACTGCTGGGGATGCTGTGTATCAGAGAGTGGTCTCTGCTGTTAGAGAATTTGCAGTCTGGCACATGTTTGAACTCATGTCCCAGTATGTGGCTAATATGATTGAAAGGTTAAAAATATGATAAGTGGTGCCTAGGTCTTTGATTTTTGTAACTAAAAATTACTCCATTCATAGAGGTAGTTCTCAAAGCAGCATTTGTTCCGTTGAGTTATGCTAGCTTGAGCTGTTTTGTACTGAATTCTAACGTTTTCTAGCACTCAAAAGGCACCTGACACATACCACCCAACCTTACCATCTAAATTCTGAAAAAAATTAGAAGATAAAGGAGTGGCAGATAGAACATCAATCATCCTCTTTGTTGCTGATAAGGTCCGAGTTGACAGACATGCTTATTGTCTGTAACGGAACTGCAGAATTAGGCCAGTTAGCCACCTAATTACAGGCAAGGATGAATCAGGGTGGAGGTTCCTGTAGAGACCTTCCTGTGGGCAGTTTCTTTTCTAGATGAAGAAGGGTAAAGTAAGTCAAGCATGTTCAGTTTATTCTTAAGCCATGATCTGCATGGTGGGTTCAGGATAACCTGTAGGAGGGCCGACACACAATGAAGACACTATTCAAGAAAAATGAATTTTAAAGGCCTGGGCGGGGGCAGGTGGAACCTCTTTCGAGAAGAGGAACCACGAGTCCCAGTCTTGCCTGTTTTTTATTCAGTTTGGTTACACATTTGTCCCTTAGCAATGCATGCAGGCAGAGCAGATAGAATCAAAGGTCAGTGAAGTTTAGTGAACAATGTGAAGATGATCAGGTTAGGAAATCACCTCGAGCCATCACAATCACAGCGCTGCAATATTTGCATTCTGATTAAGTGATAGTTTTTCACTAAAGGGATAACATCCAAGGTAAAACCTGCTGAGATCAAGGTCCATTGGCCTGCCAATGTCTCTTCTGCACTTTCAAGCTAATGCTGTTATGCGCTGGTCCTCAGCATGCTTAGACTTACTGATTTGATAAACCCTTTTATGTAGTTGGAGAGGAGAGAATAATGGAGGAGAGAGACCAGAAATTAAATGAATCGAACACCCTCTACAACAGCAGTTCTCAACCTGTGGGTCGCGACCCCTTTGGCAGTCGAACGACCCTTTCACAGGGGTCGCCTAAGACCATCCTGCATATCAGATATTTACATTACGATTCATAACAGTAGCAACATTACAGTTATGAAGTAGCAACAAAAATAATTTTATGGTTGGGTCACAACATGAGGAACTGTATTTAAAGGGCCAGAAGGTTGAGAACCACTGCTCTACAAGAACAAAACATCAAGAGTGAGGAAATTGCTTCGCCTTGGGAATGTCTACTGAACACATGCAATGATGTCAGTTAAAATAACAGGCCATTAGAACAGGTTAGTATTTAGTAATCTAAACTTTTACATTTAATACTGTTTTAATGTACAGCTCACTCTAAGGTACTAGACATACCACCAACATACTTATTCTCTATCTATAGATTATTTACTTGGTAGATTATCCATGATCTGTGACTTTTCCCTCTCCTTTCTAACTCACAATCACCTGGTTAAAAGAGAAAATTGGCTTCAGTCCTGAAGTCAGAGAACCTGGCTTTGCATCTTTGGGCAGCTCCTACTTAGTTCTGTACCTTCTCTGGATCTGTGTTCTTAGCTGTACAGATGAAGTGTGTGATAGATGATCCCAGAGGCCCTTCTCAAATCTTAATTTCTGGAGTTACCTTTGGCCTCCTCCACCTGGGATGGATGCTGTGATTGTGATGGCTTGAGGTGATTTCCTAATCTGATCATCTTCACATTGTCACTGAACTTAGATGTACAATTGATGTACATCTAAGAAAGCAAATCAATTTTAAGTTTATCCTAAGAAAAATATGATTATGAGAGATAAAAATGCTAATAACTATATCTATTTTTAAAAACTTCTATGGCATTTATAATTTAAAACACAGAAATTTAACATATTATTTTAAATTGTTTTTCTTTCTTCTCTTCATTTTCTTTCCTAGAAACACTAGACATGCTTTCATTATATTGTTTTTAAGACTATAACCCATAGTCCATTGTTCCTAGGCCCCATAGGAGGTATACAATTAATATAGAGAATTTCTTTTCTGTTAAATCATTTAAGAATGTTTATTTGGGGGGATTATTGTTTTCAAACTTGGCTATGACTGAATTTATTTCTATCTTTAACAAGCTTGTGTCCAAAATAGGAGTTCAGTTACATCACTTATATCATTTCCTAGTAAATATGAAAACTGAATACTAAATGTTATATGGTTATTTGTATTATTGATTCATTAATATATTACATGTAGCATTTTATTTAATCTTAGTATGCTATTTGTTATGTGTTGATTCATATATATGTACACACACACACACACACACACACTCAGCAGATACGTTTCCCCCTGTTTAAAAGGTGCCATTTAAGAACCATTCCATCCCAGGAAAATTTAAATTGTTTTAAAAAGTTATCTCCATCCCAGGAAAATTTAAATTGTTTTAAAAAGTTATCAGTTTGCTCTGTAGTCTTTATAATCAACTATAACATACTAGAGGCACGGTGCACAGATTCATGCACTGGTGGGGGCGTGGCCTATGGGGATCAGCCCACGGTGGGAGTTCCGCTCATCCCAGTCAGCTGAACACCTGTGGACCTGCCCTCTGAGCAGCTGCTCCCACTGTGGGAGCACCACTCATCCCGGTCAGCCGAGCAGTGCTCCCACTGTGGGAACACACTGACCACCAGGGTACAGCTCCTGCATTGAGTATCTTCCCCCTAGTGGTCAGTGCGCATCATAGCAACTGGTTGACCAGTCGTTCTGGTCATTCCACCATTCGGTCACTGGGCTTTTATATATATAGATAGTAAGTGTATCGTTGTAAGTTATGCATCTACATTGATCTTGTATCTTTTAAAAGGTATGGTGTGGAGCCTCCTGGTTTGATAAAATTGGAAAAAGAGATTGAACAAGAAGAAACACTTTCTGCCCCTTCTCCTTCACCTTCTCCTTCATCAAAGTCTTCTGGAAAAAAGAGTACAGGAAACTTACTGGATGATGCAGTAAGTAAAACTGGTCAGACTTTATACTACATAGACTTTTTTTAATTTCAAAACTCATCTTGTTTTATTTATTTTTTTAATTTAAATTCCTTATTGTTTAAAGTATTATGTATGTCTCTGTTTTCCCCCATTGACCTCTCCCCAGCAATTCCCACCCCCCAGCACATGCCCTCATCCCCTACTGTCTGTATCCATGGGTTATGCTTATATGCATGTATACAAGTCCTTTGGTTGATCTTTTACCTCCTTTAACCCCCCACTCCCTGCCTTCCCTTCCCTCTGAAGTTAGACAGTCTGTTCGATGCTTCTGTGTCTCTGGATCTATTTTTGTTCATCAGTTTATATTGTCCATTATATTCCACAAATGAGTGAGATCATGTGATATTTATCTTTCTCTGACTGGCTTATTTTGCTTAGCATAATGCTCTCCAGGTCCATCCATGCTGTTGCAAATGGTAAGAGTTCTTTCTTTTTTACAGCTGTGTAGTATTCCCCTGTGTAGATGTACCACAGTTTTTTGATCCACTCATCTGCTGATGGGCACTTAGGCTGTTTCCAAATCTTAGCTATTGTAAATTGTGTTTCTATGAACAAAGGGGTGCATATATCCTTTCTGATTGGTGTTTCTGATTTCTTGAGATATATTCCTAGAAGTGGGATTACTGGGTCAAATCATTCCGCACAATCTCTTATCAGTCTAACCTATATCTATTTCAATTTCATTGAAATTCATTTTAAAATCTTGTAAAAAAAAGTCTGTACTTCTACAGTTCATTTTGAGATTCAAAACTGAGCCAGTCTTTCAAATAAAATGTCACTTAGTTCTGCTGAATAGTATCTAACAATGTAGGACAATAGATCAACTCCTTAAAAGTTGACTTTGAAAACACTTAAGATCGTTGCCAGTGGTTTGACTCCTCATTTCACAGGTAAGAAGCCTGAAGCATGAGATCTGGAGGATTGTTAAAGAGGGAAAGCAAACACCACAGAGAAGATAATTGCTCTTTACCGACTGCCTGCTGTGGTCCAGGGTCTAGCATTGTTTTCCAAGTGCTCTAGGTATCTGTAAGGCAGTTTCTTACTGAGAAAACACAAACAGAAGTTGAATCACCTCCTGAGGAAAAAAGAGGAACTCAGATTCCAACCCAATTTTGTCTAACTCTGAGGTCCCCATCCCTCTACTTAGCAGAGTCCTTGAGTCACAGTCTTTGGCAGATTAGCAACTATTGTCATTATCCCTCATAATCACAGAAAACATCCTGGGTGTTACAGCAAAAGGAATGAATTAAAACTCTCTGGCAACCTCTGTTGCCTGTTAAGTAGTTCTTGGTGATAAGTAGTGTGTTCGATGATGTGTATTTACCTCCCAGAACATGTGTTTTGCGTACAAATCTTTAAAAAAATGGTTATTTGTTTTATAGCAAATAGTAACATCATTCAGAGCTGTTAGAGTGAAGTATGTCTCCAATGCATGGGGAGAGTCCTGAGAAACTAGCAGCAGCCATAACTCCCATTCTAAGAAGACAGGACTAACAAGGACTGCTGGCCCATGGCTGAGGGTTTCCTTCGCCAGGGGCTGAGCTGAAAAGGCTGGGACTGTGGCTGGCTGGCACTACACAGTGCAGAAACAGGGTTTCCCATCTTTTGCTTTCCTCCATGTGGCACTCTAACTTACACTGCAGGTTCGGATGAGCAGAAATATAACTTTTTCTGGCAGATTGAGAATTCCCATTTCTGCTAAGGGCAGCAGACTTAAACTTAGCCTGTTACAGTATCTAAGCCAATAACAGTTTAATATAGTTTTCTTCTGTTCAGTCCATTCAGGAATTAAAGAATAGGCAAGGACATTTTTTATCCTCACCATTGACTTGTGAACTAGGAGGTCATGGTTCGATTCCAGGTCAGGGCATATGCCTGGGTTGTGGGCTCAATCCCCATTGTGGGGTGTGCAGGAGGCAGCCAATCAATGATTCTCTGTCATCATTGATGTTTCTATCAATTTCTCCCTCTCCCTTCCTCTCTGAAATCAATAAAAATACTTTTTAAAAAATTTAAAATTATAGAACTGTTTTTAAGAATCAGTGACATGCCTTGCTTATCATAGTATTTCATATTTATTTTATAAGTTAATTGAATAAAGTATTGTATTAATAGTAGGTAATAGTGCATTATTTATATATTGATGAGAACAATTTTCCCCGATTTATTTTGGGGTAAGATGTTCCTTTAGTCTTTCTCTTATAAATGTGTATCTCTGGGGCAACTGCACTTGATTTTAATCTGTTTCCCCTCAGCTGTCACTTCTACTCATTTTCTTTAATGCTTTATAGTCAGAGCTTGGACAGCATCTTAACCTCCTAATGAATTAATTTCTGAATCAAATACATTCTTTTAGTTCTCACATTATGAGGCTTATTTCTCATGTTTGACATTGTTGAACAATGTGTTCTTGACATTATTACCCATAAACATTATTGTTACCTAGGTGCAACTCAGATTTGATGAAAATTTATAGGGGTTCCCTTTAACATCCAAGGTAAATCCCAAATCATTTATGTCACATAAGTCTCCATGTGCTGGCCTATTTTGTCTTTCCCCTCTAAACTCATCCTAGCATTCGGAGGTACCCATTGTAAAGATGCCTGCTAACCCCAAATTCCAAAGGACATTTTATGCTCTGTGTTTTTCCTCATTTGCTTTCATCACCATATGTATGCCTATACATTTTTTAAATCTACTTTTAAACACCTTTTCATCTTTTAAAATTCAGGCTGTGAACTTTCCTTGGCATCTCCCATTCCAGGTGATATTGACAAATTAGTCCTCGATGCCCCAAGTGTTTTTATCTATTTCGTGAGGTATTTACCTTATTGGGCATAAATACCCATTATTCTCTATGCGTAGTCCTTGTTCTCAAAGACATAGGCCATCTTTTATTAGTCTATGTCTATTAGTGCCATTTTTGTTGAATAGATTATCAATGTGAGTATTAAGGTTTTAAAAAGCTTCTTCCTTGTTCTATTTATCTGGAATGGCCATGTGCTCTGGAAATGGGCTACTTTGCAGAGGGGGGAGATGTTGCCCCTTGAATCCATTTACATGAACCTGGGAGAAGTAGCTAGAATGGTTCCCTTTCTTCACCAGCTTGTCCCATATGTGGTCGGCCCTCATCCTTGAGAAGTGGAGGAAAAGGACAGGAGGGAGGAGGTGGTGAAATAACTATGAGAAGGATTTTGGAAAAGTTTCTTCAATATTCCAGTCCAAGCAAGACTGTCACCCATGGTGGTTCTCCCTTCTCCAACTTCTCGTCCCCCAACTGGAAACAACGAGGGGCTCTCACAGGAGCTTTAAACCTCTTTTAAAGTTTACCACAAATTTGGGAACGTAACCATCCATTTAGTTACGGGGTTTTAACTGAATGTGGGAATGTGCAAACTGGATATTTCTGTACCATTGCCAGCTAGGATACTACGTTCTGAAAGGTTTTAAACCAGCATTTCTCCAAGAATGTTTAGTCAAGTACTGATACCCCAGATGCCTCGCAGGGAGAAGAATTCCATGGTTAGGTTGGTTTGAGAAACACAGCTCACTGTATTCCCTGGGTAGAGTTTGGCAATTCACTGTGATATATTAAAGGCACTCGTGAGTTCCATAAGATCTTGTTTTACCTGGAATTTTCCAAATTATTTGGCCATGGAAGTTTCTTATCGTCTCTCCTTCATACTTTGTTGCTGAATTGCATTGCAATATTTGCATTCTGATTAAGTGATAGTTTTTCACCAACTAATTTATTTCAGGGACAGTGGAACAGAGAGAAACATCATTTGAGTCTCACTAATGATGTAAATCAGAGATTCGTATGTCAAATATGAAAATTAAGTAGTCCCTATGGCAGTTGCTTCACTGCATGTGAAACATATATAGCGGTGGGAAATTGAAATTCATGTACCCCAGTTTGTGTTTTAGAATGGGGATGTGAAATAGAGATTACTTGCAAAGTTCCTGTGTTCAGTTAAAAATATTGGCTATTTCTGCTCTGACAAAATTACCATTTGTATCAAAAAAGTAAAGAAGAAAGAGGATAAAGAGGGGGAATAAAACAATAAAGAGGGGAAAAAGAGAAAAGAAAAATAAAGAGCAGAGTAAGAAAAGCAGACCTGTGTTAAGATATCATATTGCAGAGAGCAATTTCAACAGGAACTGCCAGTTTTGAAACTGTCAATATTTCCTCACATTTATTTGTTTGCTACTTAGGGGGATTGAGGAAATTTGGAAAAAAAATATAGGTGACCTTTTCTGTGGATAATACACCCTACCTTCTTTAATCAAGATATCATAAAAGAATACACAGTGGTGTCCATTCAGATTAATTTATTCTCCCGAGGGCCTGATAGAGCGATTCAGCTGCGATAAAGTGGTGGGGTCGGGTTCAGTTCTCTTTGCATTCCCTCATGGTGAGCTGGTTCCCACACAATGAGTTGAATCCAGTTCTAAGAAACCATTCTTACTTTCTTCCTCTTCTCCATCAACTTCCTCAGTCTGGGGATGAGAGATAGTGTAATTCTGAGTAATCAGGCTCCTCTTGAAATCCCATTTCAGCAGAATACTGGCTGGGTTCCTGGGCCAAGCAGAACACCTGCCAGACTGACTTATCCCGAGGTAATGTAAGACGCACAGATGTCATCGGTCACTGTTTACTTAACAATCTATTTTCACCACCCTGCAGTCTGGCCTCATCTCTTCCATTTCTGCCCCCACCTCTCACACAACTACAAAAAAGCCCTTGATTTTTAAAAAAAACAAGTTTGTTTTCAAAGCTCGGAAGGCCCTGGGAGAAGGGCGGGCCACTTGAGGAAATGCATTTTGTATTTCACTTCCTTTGACTCCCACAGTTTCTGTGTTTTGTCTAAGAACACTTCAAGATGGAAACACTTTTACCCATACTTGCGATTATCATTTTTTAGCAAAGGAACAACTTGAACACCAGTTTACCCTTTGCTCAATTACCGTGTGGCAGGAAAGCTGGGCCAAGGAGGGCTCTCCTAAAGTTTGGGCCACGTGCTTTCATAATGCTGACTTATTGTTCTATCATCACCATCTTGTTTAAGAATATCCATTCAAAAATGTCTCTAGGGACAGAATTCTGTTAATATTGTGGGAGGGTGGATGTACCTATGGGTCAAGTATCATATGATAGAAAAAATTCAGAACTCAAATACACAGACCTAATTACTAGCTTAATGACCTTAACAGGTTTTTTTATTTATTTGTTTGTTTTTTCCATTTTTCAATGAAAGCCATTTGTAACATTCTTTGAATCCAATTTTAATCTGTTGCACGATTTCCCCCCGTGTCCCGTATAGGATCATGTTTTTATTTAGCCATTCATTTAGTTACTCAATATGCATTTATTGAACACATAGTATATGCCATGAAGGGATTTTGTTTTATTTGAAGGATTTAAAACTGTAATAAGATACTATCTTAACCCTTAAATAACTCACAATCCAGCAAAGAGAAATTAGTGTTAACCAATAACTGATATACAATTTGATATGGTAAGAATAAGTATTAAGAATTATAGGTTTATATGTTGGCAGAATTAGGGATTCTAGACAGGACAGATGAAAATATGTATCTCAAAGTTGGTTCCCTCTTCCTCAGCTATAGTGTCAGTTTTTCTTTATGGTCTTCACTGAGGCATAATTGCATAGCACTTAATGTAAGTTTTCTTCGGGATTCCTTCAATTTTTTTCTAGCTTTTTCTCTAGTTATTATGCTTCCATATTTTCTGGAATCTCTCAATCTGGGAAAACCAAGCTGTTTAAGTTCTGTGCACCAACACACAAGTGAATTCATGTGTCACTCTTTCCACAGGTTTTGTTTAATAGAAGGCTGATTGAAGTCAGACGTTGCTTTATTTGAAGGAATGATTGACTATCTTTGGTGATGAAACTATATCTTTGTGGAAGAAAGAACTTAAGTGGGAGAGACCAAGTCAATTCTTCAGAAACTAAATTTATTCAGTCTAGCTTCTCAATTGCAGGGTGCATGTTGTTTAGATCTGTGACTCAAAACACAGGAAATTGTTGCTTTGGTTTGTTTGGTTGGT
>NW_005871191.1:1420802-1458523 GCF_000147115.1 Myotis lucifugus | reverse complement strand
GTCTTGCCAGGTGGGCAAAGGGCTGGAATTAACACTTGTCCTGGGACCTGCTTGGTGTGAACTGTTGTTCTCTTCGTAGCAAGATTATCTTTTCTGCCTGCCCTTGATGGCACGTCTTAGATCATTTCACTCCCAAGATGCCACTCTTTTTGTTGTTGTTAATCCTCACTTGAGGATATTTTTTCTATTTATTTTAGTTAGAGTGGAAAAGTGGGGGGGTTGGGGGTAGAGAAAGAAACATGGATATGAGAGGGACACATCGATTGGTTGCCTTCCGCATGCATCCTGACCAGGGCCGGGGATTGAACTTGCAACCTAGGTGTGCGTCCTTGACCAGGAGTCAAACTCACAACCCTTTTGTGTGTGGGCTGACATTTGGAACACTGGCCAGGACCCAAGATGGCACTTTTGACTTCCTTCCCACAGCAGGCTATAGAAAACGTAGTAAGCATTTTAACCATTTAGATTACAGCAGTTTCCACATAACCAGAGGCTACTGAGGGAAGTGTTGATGTACTTAAAATGCCTCCACCCAGGCTTTGCTGCTCAGACATTCCCAGTCAAATACATCAAGGTAGTTTTTTTTTAATTTTACATGTAATTTCATACTCGGTAATCTCCAAATCTATTTATTATGTTATAAGTATTTCTCCAGAATAAACTAGTGCTTTCTCATATTACTGCATGTTGGATCTACTAAAATGGGCTTATCTTCAACCATGTTCTCTCTCTGATTTCCTTAAAGTGAGGGGCTTTCGAAACAAGACATATTTTTGAGTAACATGTATTTAGTGTGCTATATTAGACAGAGACCTTTGACCATATTTTAAAAGAACAAAACATTTGAAGATTTATCTAAGGGACACATAGTTGAGTTGCTTGGGAGAGAACTTAAAGCAGTACTTGGTATATTGACTCTAAGGACTTAGATCATGTTGGGAGAGACATCAAAGTTTAATTTAGACATCTACTTTTCATTAATCTTTTATAGGAGACATTCTTCAGATTTGGAGTTGGAATTCCCAATATGATTACCTATCATAGGATTTTTCCATTAATCTGAACCTGTGGAACCAAGAAAGGCTATTAGGAGAAGGAAGTCTGAGATGAGGCTCTAGGATGCTAAGGAGGAAGGAAAGCGCTTCAAGTAGAATCAGAAAGGAAACAGCATGCACGAAGGCTCGGAAGCATAGAGAGAAGGGACACCTTCCCTCTAGTGTCCTCTGTGAATTATTTAATCTTTTTAATGGGCTCTTCACTCTTCCCAGTTCCATGGAGGATGTTAGGAGTTCCCATACACGCATTTGCTGAGTGAAAGGCATCAATATTTCCGTATGTAGGAAACAAAGAAAAATAATTCTGAGAAGGCAGCTTCCGCTAGAGGAGAGGTACATTTATTTATTTATTTCTGTAAATGAGAAGTATTGGGAACAGAGGGGAACAAGAAGTGTTCTGTTGAGAGGAATGACTTGCATATTTTAGCTTGGTCTGTTCATTCTCATATAAACTAGGGCAAAACAATGGTCCCATTAAGTGTTATCATTTATCACTTCAGTGTTTTTTCCTTTGAGGGGGAAAACAGCCTGGAATCAGGGAGTGCTTTGATTCTGTGGTGTGGGTTTAAATTCTATCTGCTCACCCACAAGAAAATTCTGAAGCATGGGCTCTAAAATTTTCCTCTTCATGAGCGCTAGTCATCTTTCTCAGTTTTTGTCCATCCCAGTAGTTTGGGAGGTGATGGCGAGACAATAGAGAATAGAGTGAGAAGTTTTGGACCATGCCCACCTACCCTCCACTCTATCTGTCATCTCCCTCGCTCAGCTCTAGCCATATTGGACTTCCCTTCTTTCAGCACGCCATGCTGTTTTCTGCTGAACGGCCTTTGGAAATACCGCTTGTCTTTCTGGAATGCATATCCTTTCTCTGCCCATTTCCTAACATCTCATTTTTTTAATCCTTATTCCTGCTGTCCTTCCTCCAAAAATCTTGCCTACCTCCCCACATGTCTGTCATGGGTTCTGATCCGCAGTGCCTCACCCTTCACTTGCCTTCTTCATCATTAAGGTCCTTTAGGGTGTGACTGATATTGGAGTGGCTCACAGATTCCTCTCAGTACCACACAGTCTCTGGTCCTTGGTCTTGCATGTGAGTGTTGTGTGATAAATACAGGGTGAGGCAAAAGTAGGTTTGCCATTGTTCCTATTGAAAATGATACAATAATTAAGAAATAATAATATAAGAATAAACTCTGCATCTTGGGTACTCACAACTGTAAACCTACTTCTGCCCCTCCCTGTGTTTGCCAAATGTATTGTACTCGAATAAACATACTGTTGAGACAGTGCAGGGTTTTGGAAAGTTGAGGGACTCTGAAAACACGGATGTGGAAAATGGATTGCATTAGTTGGCTGTGAGTAACAAAAACCAACAAGACGTCAGTGACTTAAAGAAGAAGGAAGTCTGTTTCTCCAGCGTGCAAGTCCAGGGCAGTTGGATGACTGCTCCTCAGAGTCCTCAGGGACTCAAGGTTTCTCCAGCCCATCACTCTGCCATTGCTAGTGCTGGGTCCCAGACACATGGCCCTGGGCAGAACCATGGAGGAAGGGATAAAGAAGGGACACAACATCTGTGCCACTTAAAAAAAGTTCCTGACTCACTTGACTCTTCTGCTTACATCTCCTTGGCTATAACTTAGACATGTGGCCGCATCCACCTGCAGGGAGACTGGGAAAGTAGCCTTTTATTCTAGCAGCTCTGCCCCCACTAAACTTTCTACTGCCCTGGAGAAAGATAGAAGGTACTAGGAATGGTCTGTCCTTCCCAGGAAGTCAGGGTAAACACCATGAAGATCAGATGTAAGCCAAACTGCCATGTGGCAGATCATCCAGCGTTAGTTGTGGCCTTGAATTTAAGACTTTGACTCTGGAATTTGTAATAAAACTTAAAGGCACAAGAGTTACTGATACTAAAATGATATATTCTTTTGAATAGCGGTTTTTGTTTTTGTTTGGCTATTTTTGTGGAATTCTTACAGGAGACAAACCTATCATGGCTGGTTTTAATAAGGAAGAGCATGCTTTTCTCATGAAATGTATCAACTTGCAAGAAGCTTAATTCTAACTGGATGCAAGGTTGAATTCAAGCCATATAAGTCTTTAACTTTCAAGAGGAGAGTAAGCATGGTTTAGAAAGAAAGAAAGAAAAAATAGTCACAGGCCCTGTTTATTTCATGCTTGACTATTTACAAAGCACTTTGAATTAAGGACATTTGGCCCTATAACAGCCCCCAGAGCTAGACAGATTCACAGATGAGAACCTGAGCAGTGAAAATCAGGCCAGAATCAGACAGCTTACAAGTGATGAAGTCAGGACTGAACCACGTTCATGTCTTATTTTTAAGTTATTCCTCCTGTCTCCAAATGTGTGTCAAAGCCTGATGAGGGAACATGTGGAAACATGGATAAGAAAAGACGCGTCTGCTCAATGTCTTTCTGGGAAAGCAGGCAATAGGAGGACTTAGGAAGTGGAGACGGATACCTGGTATTCTTTAGTCATAATTCGTAGAGACATTTCACATGGAATCCTCCGTGGTGGGGACTTTTCATGATGTAAGTATTGCACCAAAGGTAGCCATGTGGAGTGGCAGGGAATACTGTCTTTGGATAAACAAGGGACAGCACACACACACGGAAGACACACTGTGGTCCACACGCTGGTGTCACTAGGCAACCGAGAGCAGATTGCTTTGTATTCTGAGTTGTTTCCTGAGCGAGGGGAGTCCCCTAGCAGGCCCTTCAGAGCTAGGCTTTATGGAGAGCTGGATTAAATGAGATTCAAGGATATTATGGCTGCCCTCTCAGGATATCTATTTCCTGACGCATGTCCCCGCCCCTGCTATTTCAGCAGGTCATGTATGAGTGCAGCTGCCACTTGGCCTGGTTCAGAATGTTTCACTCACAGGTTTAATTAAAATTTCTGGCAAGCACCATCTATCATTCCTCTTTTGTAATTTTTCTCGCCCAGAGAGAGAAGCGCAGTGCTCATTACCTCTTGCGTGTTTCCAGTGCCTTTGTTTCTACAGGCAAAGGTTCGGAGCCGCTTTAACAGCTCACGGGATTGCATTGGGAACCTTAATGCAAAGCAAGGCACAATTGTGGATCTGTGCTTCTATCTAAAAATGTGTGAGTAAATATGGGGTTTATTATTTAACTCTGCG
Source organism: Myotis lucifugus (assembly GCF_000147115.1). NCBI lineage: Eukaryota > Metazoa > Chordata > Mammalia > Chiroptera > Vespertilionidae > Myotis > Myotis lucifugus. Next base: position 1,454,307 of record NW_005871191.1, on the reverse strand, counting down.
AAATATGGAGACCCAGAATATAAAATCAGCAGGAATTATTTTGTATAATAATGTAACAAAGTAATCCACCTTGAGATAGCTGACCCCCAGGCCTTGTAGAAATGAGGGCTCATAGGCTAATTTCAGTATCTCAGAAAGCAAAATGATACTTGTACCTTCACCAATGGCCAGGGTGTGTGGGCACACCAGAACATCAGGCTTTAGGTCAAATTAGTATAATAATTATTTCTTTTTTTGTTGTTAATCCTCGCCTGAAGATATTTTTCCATTGATTTTTACGGAGAGTGGAAGAGAGAGGGAAAGACAGAGAAAAACATCAATCGGTTGCCTCCTGCACAGGCCCGGCCAGGGCCTGGGCTGAGGAGGAGCCTGCAACCAAGGTACGTGTCCTTGATCAGAATCGAACCCAGGACTCTTTTGGTCCACAGGCAATGCTCTAGCTACTGAGCCAAACTAGCTAGAACAATAATTATTTCTTTATTCTAATCAATTGATGTTTTACATAGCATATATATCTCTATATCTATATCTATATCTATATATGTTTTTGATTAATTAAAATGGGGAGTAAGTTATCTCTTAATAAACAGATTTTGCAGGCAAATTCTCTCAGCATGATATGTAAGAAGAATGGCAAGGGCATTCTCACTGTTGGAGAATGAAAAGGGGCTTGGGGGGGGGGTATAGAGAAAATAGAGCCCTCCCTGGTATTCTTTTATCACTTGAAGTCACGCAACAACTGTGAGAATGAATTCTATCATCGATAACAAAGGGGATTAATGATATCTATGACATATTTGTTAATGAGAACTAGAAAGGATACCCAGTCGAGTAATGAGCACACAGTAGCCTATAAAGGTTGATTACCTATAAAAGTCATTGTACCTATCATCACCATCACCATCATCTTCATCCTCATTCCATCAAAACATGGACTTTAAAAGAAAAATGAAGTAAAAGGGATCCTTAATTGTGAACTGATTGGGGAGCACCATTTGAGGTCTCAACAAGGTTAAGACTCAGCTGATCCTGGCAAAGCCAGCTTGCGCAAGTCATGTCAATTAAGAGCCCCCTGTCATCATCTGTGAAAAGCAAAGCATTGGATTGCTATCTAAGGTATTTTCTGGCCTAGATAGTTCATATTTCTCACCGCCCCACCAAGACCTCCCCTCCCCAGCTCTGCCATGACTAGCAGTGTTGCCTGGTGAGGCACTGCTCTCCTGGGAGCCTGTGTCCTCATCTGTAAAATAGATATAGAAATGCCTGCCTTCCAGGTTGTTGTGCAGTAAGAGTGTGGCCTGGAGCAGAAACTGCTTAAACTATAAGGGGCAGCTGATCACTCTGAGGAGTTCACTGAGCCCATCCCACGATCCAGGTCTGCTGGGTTCTTCACCGTCATGGCCACACCATCTGGGTGTGCTCCTCTTGCCTGTATCCTTCCTCCGTGGGCCTGGAACTCACACCTGGTCCTGCACACGTGTTCTCACAAGTGGTCTAGGCCCTCTGCTTATCTTCATCTTCACTCTCACGTAAGAGCGTTTAACCTGCATCTGTAAGACATCCCTCTCAGTGTTCTTTCTTCCTGGTGTTCTTTCCTTGGTGTTCCCTCTATAAGGTCTGAAGTCATAGGTTAGAGCCAGTGATGGCGAACCTTTTGAGCTCGGCGTGTCAGCATTTTGAAAAACCCTAACTTAACTCTGGTGCCGTGTCACATATAGAAATTTTTTGATATTTGCAACCATAGTAAAACAAAGACTTATATTTTTGATATTTATTTTATATATTTAAATGCCATTTAACAAAGAAAAATCAACCAAAAAAATGAGTTCGCGTGTCACCTCTGACATGCGTGTCATAGGTTCGCCATCACTGGGTTAGACTCATTGGCAGACCACTTTGCAGCTTCTGGCTTGAGGACAGAAGGCTCCAATAAACCTAATGAAAGTAAAAGCCTTCGATTAAATGGCAAGGGCATCCTCACTTTTGGAGAACAAAAAGGGGCTGGTGGGGGTGGGTGGGGGAGGAGTAGAAAAAATTCTAAAGTTCCCCTATCACGCTCTCCATGCTCTATCCTCAGTGATTCTGAAGGTCAAGGACAGTGTTTGAGTTGTAGTTGTTTTGTCAACTAAGCCCAACCTACTCTATGTATTATTGCTGAGGAGGAAAAACAAAAATATAACCCACGGCACTCAGAAAGGGCATCCTTATAGATTGTGTGGACAGTAAGGTCTCACTATCCTGAGTGGGTGGTATTGTCCTCTCTCACACTCTCACCTAGCTTCTCTGATTCACTCTGACACATTGTCCTCATTGGAAACTATTTTTCCTTACGCCTGACACATTCTTACTATATAGGAGCTGTGCTTCACCAGGAAGTGCCAGATGGCACTGAATCACCAGCTGCTTAATATTCAAGAACAATTTTTTATCCAGAACAGAACAATGTACTTGCTGATTAAAGGACTTTGCTGATGTCTTGGGAATCAGAGAATGTCCCAGTCACCTCCACAGCTGTGCCTGGACAGTTTGTGTGGAACGCAGTCTTCTTGGAGGCTCTTTGCTAAGTGCGTCTCCACCTTTCCCTTTGCTACTGCGGCTCTTGGAGTGTTTGCTCTGAGCTCCCTGCCACTCACGGTACTGGGTGACATGCCCCCATCCCGGAAGGGTTGTTAGAAAGCCTCCGAGTGTTAGAAAGCCTCCTCTGTAGGATGAGGAGTCTACAGGAATATACTAGTAAATGACCCAAAAAGACCCCAGAACTATTAACATTGATGGTTTTATTTTTATGGGAGAATTGCCATTATAATTCGAGAACATGTCAACATGTTAGCGTGTCCAGGAATTGCTTTCATGCTAATATTATGAGTTCCATGTCGTGTTCTGAATTGATTCTGAGCGTAAAGGCTGACTTATTGGATAAGTCCTGCAAAAGGAGTTCGTTTTCTATGGGGAACTTCGGTTAAAAACCAAAGGGGGAAAAAACAACAGCGCAAAACCCATTCTCTTATTATTGCATCTTTCCAAAGGCAAGCCACCTTTGCTGGGGCCACCTCAGAAGAGCATAAAATGTTCCTAATTACATCTCATAGTTATGTTAAAACAATCACAAATCTTGCCAGACTTCCATTATTTGAAAGCAGATCTGCATGTACATCAGTTGAGTTTTTTTTTTTAATTAGTGAAAAGGAGAACTTTATCTGAGATGTCACCATCGGTTTTGACTATTTTGTAAACAATTGGCTGGATAGACATACTGGCAGAGACTACTTAGGAATGCCTTGAAGTGGATTTTTGAAGCTCAACCAATAAGACCAGCCTTAGATCTCATCACTTAACAAGTCACTCTGTGTTCCCATTTATCCAGATACTCATACAGTAAAAGGTTATCACTCACCCATTATGTGCAAAGATCTGTGTTCAATAATAGTCATTTATAGTTAGCACTAATAATAAATTACCTCTCAAGATACATCCTGGACATTTTGCTGTGGTCCTAAAAGATAATCAGTAATGTAGGACGGAAATGATTCTGTCTGCCACAGACCTCTATGAATGCTGGCCTTGTGGAAATACTGTTTATTTCAACAGGCAAACATAGATTCCTGCCTGTCATTGAAGGCACACAATTTATCACAAAAGGAATAGAACACCAACGGTGGGACGTTGTTGGTGCTGGTGAGCTGCATACCTGTATCTCTTTCAGTGCCAAGCATCACACCCATAACCTTCTTCCTGGCTATTTGGTATTTTCAGTTCTATCTTTGAGGATTTATCAACAAGAAGTGAGGAAAGGCTTCTAAAACTATTAAAAACTTACTCGTAGTCACCATCCTATAGATGCTCAGCAATAGCTATATAGTAGAATTACCTGGAGAATTTTAAGAAAACTACCCTCCCTGAGAAAATCCGATTAAATTAGTCTGGGATAAGGTCTGGCAATCCACATTTTAATATGCATCCTAGTAACTGTCTTTAGTTTCCCACATGAATTGTTTTTTCTTAACACTTTGAAATGGGAACAAGCTGTTTTTACAGCTGATATAGCACATTGTTTGAGCATTTATCAGCCTTTGGTAAGGGAGAATAGAAATTAAGACAAAATCCCTGGTCTCAAAAATACCACAGACTTAGAGTTCTGTGAAATGTGTAACATAAATCCCACTCTGTGGCTCATTACAGTGTGTGTCCCTGGCCAAGTCGTTCAATCTCTGTGTTGCTTGGCAATTAAATTGCAAAGGGAGAAGCTAATACCTTTTACATAAGGTTGTCAAAGGTATTAAATGAGATAAATCGCTCAATGGGGAATCACTATTATTTATTATTGTATCATGTTCATCATCATTATGTATTGCATGTAAGAATTTATACAATTAAATGTGATATATGTAATCTATGTACATATAACATGCATAATTATTATGTCTATAATTAGTTTGTGTGTATATATGTGTATACATACAGACATATAAACTAAATGTTACTCTCACAAATATTCTACAGTGAAATGTAGATTTATGTAGAAAAAAAGAAGCTTAGTGCTTTTTAAGCCCAGTAAAATAAATACAAGGCAATGATGAGAAATGTTGGAGAAAAATATGTTTACTGCTTTCGTTCCAGTAGAATTTTAACAATGCAGCACTAATTTTTATTCGAGGATGAGCCCACACACTTGTGTGCTGCTGCCACCTAGTGCCGAGATGTAAGAACGTCAATTTTGCTACATTTTCGTTGACAGGTATTGAAGGTTAGAAAAAGCTTGCTTGGTACCTTGATAGCGATTTTGAAACAGACATTACATAACGTTGAGATGTGTCTGTGGGAATTTACTTGTTCCCTTTATCTCTTCAAGTATGAAATGGTTGACCCAAGTGAAATGGTTTGCAGGCTTTTTGCTCGTCACACGGCTTGTCTGTCTGAAAGGCATCAGGGTGCCTTTGCAACATGAAATGGTGTACATTTCCTCCTCTGGTCTGTATTTCAGCACTGCACTGCTGCCCTATGTAGCCGCTACAGCCCCTTTCTTGTTACTGTTATTATTCCTATAGCAAAATATTTTGTGTCTTGCATGTTAAATAATCTCGTGGGTAAAAACAACACTAAAAGGAGAGCTCAGGTGACAGGAAAAAACAAGAAATTACAGCTGAGATGGGGGAAATAATTCAAATGTTTCTTACAGGAATGGTTTCAGTTTAATTTTACTTTGTATGAACAGTCATATGGTGTAGAAGAGGGTTCCTCAAATCCGGCATGGTTGACATATTGCACCAGATAATTCTCTGTGGAGGGCACTGTCCTGTGAGTTGTAGGAGGGTTAGTAGCATCTGTGGCCTCTACCCACCAGACTCCAGTGCAACTACCCCTCCATTTGTGAGGACCGAAAATGCACCCAGAAATTGCCAAATGCCTCCTGGGTTGAGAACCACACATGTAAAAGCATGCTGTGGTCATTACATATAAACTAGTGATTTTTATCATTTTTAATTTATCTAGGGTTTATAATAATTGATGACAAAAATGATGCAATGCCTAGTGAATTGTAAGCAAATTCAACCAATCTATTCATTCATTTATTCAGTCATTCATATATTTAAGGGGGTGGCTGTAGATGGTAATTTTGTGGTGTGAGTTTGTCAGTCGTATTGCAAGCACGGACACCTTTCTGTTAGCAAGTTAGGGCTGGAGTCTGTATGTGAGGTCTTATATAAACAAGTACACTACTGGAAGTTTAGCTGAATTTGAAACAAAGTGTTAGGAAATATAGGTTAGATGTGTCAATGAGGAGTGGGTATTGTTAACCCTTCGACATCATTATTTAACTTATAATAAGAGGGACACAGGATGGTGTTTTAGTTGAAAAACTATGGTTTCTTAGTGACCTGCAGATATTGCTATGCATCTAAGTCCCCCAAATATGTGAAGATGCTTGTACAAACAGGAACTTATCATGTCCAACGGGCGTTTGAGCAAAGAAAAGGAAGTGGCCAACGGACCCACATGGCTCAGCATTTGTTCTGTGGATTTTGTCATTTGAGAGAATTGGACTATACAGATAAACAAATAGAAAATTATCCCAGTGCTCTGGCCAGGCCCTAGTTAGTCAAACAGTATCCCTCTTAACAGTAGGGGAAGGAAGACAAGACACAGGGATGATGGTAAATCCCAATATGTATCAGTATCAGATGGGATAAATTTATGTAAGTTATTTCTCTAATCATGTGTATATAACACACCTGTACACACACGCGTGCACCTGCACACACACACACACACACGAAGAACTTTATAAAATCATGAACAGAAATGAAAGTATAGAGATAGAAAATTATGGAAATATAAAAATAGAAGATGGGCTGGTGAAAATTTTAGTGTAAACTTTGACAAGAAAAGAGATACCAGAATTTTTGAAGGTAAAAGTAAATTTAAGAGCCAGGAAAATCATCAGGGAAACTTTGTGAGGTTGTGTCTGAAAAGGGGGTGGATTTGAGGGGCAGTTTTGGTTGATAACTTCCTAGAGCATTAGATATGTGTGACTTTTACCAAAAGAGTGTGTGGCCCCAGAGAACAAAAGACTCATTTATAAGTGAGCATGTGACCAGTCCCTGAAGCAAGAATGGATAGACACAGTAGGTTATGAATTGTTTAATTCTTCTGGACTTCATCTTTATGAAGGCCAAACAGTTTGGAAGCTTCTAAACTTCACCTACTCATATTGGAAAATGAATGATGGACATAGAACATTCAGTAAATTTTTTAAAAAAATTCAGAACAAACCAATCTATTCACAATGTGTAGCAAAGAGAATAGCTGTGTGGGGAGATACAAACAAAAGATTTTTTAAAAATCCATATACAAATAGTAATATTTTTACATATACATTGATAGGTGAGATTGGTTTATATTTTCCCTCTATACTCTTGATCTGTTCACACAGCATGGGAAACGGAGTTAGGGGAAGAGCAAGCCTTTGGTGCCTCAGAGAAGGTTTGTGGAGCCAGTTAGGATCACAGGGACCGCAGTGATCGAGCTTTGGAGAGGGTGTGGCATTCTATTAGAGTGCAGGGAGAAATAAGAACCAGGGATCGTGATCTTGGAAAGAAAGTTTCTAGAAGAGAAATGCTGAGACGTATGATTGTTCAAGAGTCAAGAACATGTTATAGAAAAGGGGGAGATAACTGAAAGGGAACCAGTACATAGAAGCAAAGTTAATGTCACAGTCTTACCTGGAGATACTATGGTGGTTTTGCTTGGTGTTGGGAAAAATCCAAATATGTATAATATGAAAATAGCTTTAAAAGTAACATTAGAGGATAAAATGAAATGAGCCACTAGGTACTATTAAAATGTTAGAAAACCCATTTGAGATTTGGGTAGCCCAGAGGTACCTAGGATCTGAATACTCTTCCATTATACACGACTCCTGAAGTGTCTCAAAGTGGGGGAAAAAAGATCATCATTAATTTTGTAGTGATTTCAGATAAAATTACATCCTTATGCAGTGACGTATATGAGAATTTGCCAGTTTGGAAAAGAAGAATATGATTTTTATAGCAATAAGTTGTTTTATGGATGATGAATTATATATATTTCCTATGTTGATGTTTTAGAAATTCTATTTTCCCCATTTTTCTTTTGTTTTCTTAAATAGAAGAACTGAGCATTTTAACTTTAATTTTTATAAAGAAATTCATGTATGTCATTAATAAAATGGTGCTATAAGATGTCTGACCCCAAAGAGCAAACTTGCCTCCTCCCTTTCCTTCCCTTCCCACTCCTTTCTCCTGAGTTCTCCCTGGAAGCAGCTAGTTTTACCTCTTGTAGCTGCTTCTTTTGTCTCCAAGTTTTCAAACCACACAATGATGCTGATGTATCTTCGTTTTTAAATTTCAGACATTTTCTATGGTACACTCATGAGCTACCTTGGGGCTTAGCGTGTACCACAGAAAATGTCTAAAAATCAGTACTCAGCATTTACTTTATTGTGGTCATGTAAACATTGTAGTGTGCCACAACTACTTTTCCTTTTATAACAATTTTTACTTTCCTTGAAGTCAATAATGTCTCATTTTGTTGTCATAAGTCTGACTAAGAAGCCCCTAGCCAGAGCCCCTTGGAGAACTGTAAAAGCCATCACAGTGATGTCACAGGAAGACACACCAGTTCATCTCGCAGTTTCATTTCCGGTCCTTGCACATCTCCCCCTTCCTCGGGTTGGCCTCACTGTGTCACCTGAGTCTTTAACTTGTTCTTACACTGGACCCTCTATTTCCTGGATCACACGTCTTGAGCTGTTTATTCCATTGTTTTTGCAGAGGCCATCCTGAGAAAATGTGTAATAATTCATTAATCTAAGACATATTTATTGAACATATATAATGAAAAAGCAGTGTTATAGGGGCTAAGATATATTAGAGAACAAAACAGTAGGTTCCTGACTCCCTCGAGGACTTTATATTCCTGTGTATATGTATTTGTGTGTGTGTGTGTGTGTGTAGGGTTGCCAGATAAAATAAAATAATGTTCAGTTACACTTGAGTTTTAGATAAACAACAATTCTTTTTAGAATGAGTATGTTCCAAATACAGTAGGGGAAATACTTATTCTAAGAAAGTTCTTCATTGTTTATTTGAAATTTAAATTCAATTGGATATCCTGTATTTTTATATAATAAAAATCTGGCAACCCTAGTTAGGAGTAATTATGCTTTATAAACAGTAAACATCAATTGTAAGTTGTAGAGCTTACTAGAAAGCAGCAAATGTCATGGTGGGTGGAGAAGGAAAAGGAAGGCCAGGTAAGGCAGATTGGGAGTGCCAGGAGCAGAGACTGTGATTTTAAAAGAGTGATTGGGGTAAACCTCATTGAGAAGGTGAGAGATTAGCAAGAGCATGAAGGAGGTAAGGAGTTAGTTCTGCAGTTACCTGGGGGTAAAATGTCTTCTAGACAGAAGGGACACCAAGTCAGGAGCATGCCTGGAGTGACCCTGGAGTGTCTGAGAAAAAGCAAGGAGGCAATGTGGCTGTAACAGAGCATATGGGGGCCCAGTGCTGAGACAGGAAGTCAGAGAGGTCACGGGAGTCCAGACCACACAGGAACTTGGAGGCCGTTGGATGTGGGGAGCCTGCAGGGTTTTGAGTAAGTTGCAGCATGAGTTGCCTTCTGTTTTAACAAGATCCCTCTTGTTTCTCTGTTGAGAATATACTGTGGGGCAAGGAAGGGCAGATGCAGGAAGAGCAGTTAGAAGGTCATTGCAGTCATCCAGGTGAGATGAAAGAACCTGGGACTAGGGAGATAGCAGTGGATATGGTGAGGACAGATTGGATTTGGGTGAATTTTTCTCGACCATTTTATTGTGACCATTTTCAAAAACGCACAGAAGTCAAGTCAATACCCGTAGAAGTACCATTTGGGTTGTGTAATGGACACTTTGCTTTCAAAGGAAGGAAGCTTATGTTTTCAAATATTTTGTCAATAAAAAATCTGAATATATTTGAGTAATACTTTGTTTTCCATTTTAATGGGTTTACCAATATGCTAAAGGTACATGAAAAACAGCAGTGAAGTAATAGTTTTTCCAGTGTCTGGATTACAGACAATATTATTACTTTTCAGGACCCAAGATGACACAGGTTGGAAATCGCTGGTGTGTATCATCACAAAATAACATGTGGCTCCCTGAGGGCTGATTCCTGTCTGTTGGGTTTTGGCACCAGTGTGTAAAAGAGAGAATGGGAGTGCAGACTGAATCAGACAAACGTTTGATGAGTGGAAGGAATGAGTTTCCATTGTCCCTCAGATCCCAGCTTTCCTTCCTGAATAGTTACTACGTTTTGGGGGTGGATGAATTCTAGTTTCCATCGGACCAGCTACAAATCCTTCCTCTGGGCAGCTGTTCCTTCCAGCACCAGCCTCTTCCACCTCGTTGCTCTCACTGTGCTGAGTGTTCTATGAAATATTTACAACTTTGCCTTCCCTGTCTGAAGTGATGCCATAGGTAGTTAGATTGTGGTGAGGCACCTTAATTTTATTTGGCGCAGGGCTGGGGAAATGGGGGCCTAACACCACAGTAGGTGAGAACTAACCCGCTGTTGGAATCAGGTGCTCCTACATACGTTTCCAAGCAGATGCAAATGGCACTCGTGCCAGTCAATCCTTGCATTCTTTCGTTAGCCTCTTCTCATGTTTGCTTCCAGAAAGGAGCTACTAAGAGTCATTAGTCTTCAGTGAGACTTGGAACTGAACTTCCTCGGAAGGAAACAACAAAAGCAGCCCAGACATTTTTTTCTGACCAACTTCAGTAGCCAGAAGATCTCTGACTCAAAGCCCTGTTCCAGTTGGGGGGTTGGGTATTACCATTTATGGTCCTGTAGTAGTAGTTCACCCTTCAAACTAGAGTTTGAGGATTACATTTGCCCTAATGTATGTTTTATTACTAAAGACAACACATGACAGAACTGGGAATCAGAAGAGTAAATCTGTGTTCTTGCTCTGTGTTCGTGAGCCACTCAAACCCTTTAAGCCTATTTCTCCATTTGTGCAATGGGAATAGTACTGAGCAGGGGTGAGAACAAAATGACATGAGACAAGAGAAAGTACTTTGCAGACTGACAGGGATCTCTCCCCTATATGATTCCTTCAACATTTTTTTTGTTTGGGTGAATCAATCAGGTTCAAATTCAGATATATTTTTCCGAGCATATATTAAACATCTTCTTTGACCTGTGGCTGGGGTATGTGCAGACTGGGCAATATGATCAGCAATGGCGACATCATAAAAATGTCAAAATGCATTCCCAAGAAAATGTGTTATCCATGAGAAGACAACCATAGAACTCAAGACAACCAGGACCCCTGGCAAAGCTCCTTTAGCAGGTATAGTTAAGTAGTAATAAGTATTGTCTTTAAGTCAGAGAGAATCAGATTCAAATCTAAATATTGTCAGTTCCTAGGTAAGTGATCTTGGGAAATTTTCTTAATTTTTCTGAGCTACCATTTTCTCATATGTAAATGTAGATAATAATGCAAACCACTTAAAAGTTGCTCCAAGAATTAAGTAAAATCTATAAGAAGCCTATCAATATCATCACAACAACAATATTATTGTTTTAATAATAATAACAACAATGGCCGGCTACTATTGAGTATCATCTGCCAGGAAGTTTTGCTACATGCTTACACATATTGATATCTTTGTCCAAACAACTCTAGGAAGAAGGAATTGTTACAATCATTTTACAGATGAGAAACTGAGGCATAGAGAGATTAACTAAATGTCTCCGAGTTGTACAACTAGTTAGTAGGAACCATATTTAGGCAGTCTGGTAAAGAGAAAACAAATGCTTACTGTTAAGCCATCCCTCAGAAGCCTTATCTAAGAAAAAGGCATCATTATTAAAGGACTGTTAGGGAAATAAAAATGAGACAGTAGATATGAAACATGCTTTATGAACAGTAAAGCAATAATTCCAAAATATTTATTTTAGTAATATTTAACCCTTTATCATTTCAAATAGCTAGAGATGATGACAAACGAGTGTGCACATGTCAGCTGTGGTTAACAGAGCCTCAGTTGCCCCGGGAACAGGTAACCTGATCACTTACCTGAAAAATGCAGGTATCAGGCTTTCAACATGGCAAACCAGAGATGGAACACCTGCCCTCTTACTCCTCCGTGTGGCAGGGTCCCGCAGGATGAGAGCTGAATTCTCAGTTGCCCAATGTTGAACATATGCCATTTTAGCATAATATTAGATGGTGACAGAGTCTGTTGTCCTATAAATTAATTTAACACTCGTTCTCTGGAGAGCAGACGCCTGCATTCTAAAAACAATATTTTCACTCAAGTTATGATGGCTTGTAAAAACACACTGAACAGGGTTGACAAGGAGGTATTAGGAAGCATATGATATCCCAGGAGGCTGAACTGATCTAAATTAAGGTAGGATATCTCTTCTAGGCAATCCGTGTCAGAGATGGTTGTCTCTTGAAAGGATGGCTGGCTGGAGAGTGGTTAACAGAGTGGGCAGAAATGTGAGCCATTGTGGTCCGCTAAGTGGGAAAGGACTTAATGAGAGCTGGAGTTGTGCTGAGTGTACCAAACACTTATGAATTAAAAGATAAAAGGAAGGGGGTGAAATTTTTACTAAGTAATTTGTCACTATAGTGAGCGATATTTTTAAAAATGCCAGGTGTAATGAGGACTTGTGAAGAAGTTCACCAAGAGAATAGTATCATTAATTAATTCTGGATTCATTCTTCCTCTTTCCTCCCTTCCCTCTTCTCTTTTTTCTCTTTCCTAGCCACTTAAAAAAATTATTGGTTAACTTGAAAGAGGAAGAAACATCCATGTGTTTTTCCACCCATTCATGGATTCATTGGTTAATTCCTGGATGTGCCCTGACCGGAGTTCAAACCTGCAACCTTGGCATATGGGAATGACGCTCTAACCAACTGAGCTACCCAGCCAAGACTCCTGTCCAATTTTAAAAATTGATTCGCAAAAGACTTTCCCTTTTTCTTTTTTATGTGATTCATTCATTCTTTGACCTAAAAGCTCTTTCAAGCAATTCTCTAAACAATAGTTGATGTGGATTATTTTTCACATCCCAGTTTTTTCTCTCTGTCTTCTAAAGACAAATAATTTCCTCTTTTCCCTTTTCTTATCTTTCCAAAAATATGCAATGTCAGCTACTTATCACATATTGTAATTGTTGACAGGTATGCAAACCATGCCACCCTTTCGGGAGGTCACAGGGAATTAGAGAAAGATAGATAAGTAAATAAGGCAACAAAGTATTAAAGGCACTTTGCAGGAAATTCACAAGGTTCAAAGAAGGCAATCTAAAGGTTAGAAAGTACAAAAGTCCTATATAATAAAAGCATAATATGCAAATTGTCCCCTTGACCTGGAGTTCCTCTAGGAGTTCAACCAGGGGTGGGGCCGGCTGGGGGAATGGAGGGAGGCCCCAGAAGGAGGGAGGCTACTGCTCCGGGAAGGGAGGGAGCACCCAGCGGGCAGCTGGCAGCCCCTAGGGACCCTACCAGTGCACAAAATTCGTGCATTGGGCCTCTAGTATTTCATAAAGGCATTGCTGCCTGGGTGAAGCATTAGTAGGTGTTAACTTTGTTCATTCACTCATTTAGCAAATATTTACTGAGTGCCCATTGTATACTTGGCACTGTGCTGGGCCCTCTGGGGATGAAATATCACAAGGAATAACTTTGCCCGGCACTTAACAAATAAATATTTGTTAAATGGCCAAAGGAAGGGACTTCATTTGAATTCACCTGGTGAATGAGGAGCATTTTTCTGCATGCAGAAAAGCAAAACACTTTCAGGGGATTCCAAAGAATCCAGAATATTTATGGGGTAGGTACTTTGGAGGGTGGCATGGGCACAGACAAGAAGGGCACAGTATAGCTGCACAGGTGTGCAGTGCACAACCTGCACAGTTGTATGTGGTCATTCTGGCATAGAGAGAAATCAGGTGGGGAAGGAATTCTAGCTGGGCCATGAAGTGCCTGGTGTGTCAGACTGTTGTTCTCAAGGGGGTTGGTGGGACAGAGGTAGGTGAGGGGTATCAGGTTTGCTGGTGGATTGTTTCTCCAAATTATGTATGCTTTTGCCCTAACCTGGAGGTACAGATTCCACCCAGTCCCAACACATACACAATACTGATCTCCCAGAATCTTTGACTTCTTGTGGGGATAGAGTCCTATTCCTCGGGTGGGTTGGAGATAAAAATAGCCGAGAAACTCTGCAGAGAACCACTCACGGTGTTTAGCCATGGCAGTGGCATGATCAGATCGTCCCTATAGAAAGACCACTCTGGCCCTGGACTACAGGGTGAATCAGTGGAGAGTGAGAGACCACGAGGGCACCCGCTGGAAAGCTTTACATCCTCAGGGTCTAAGGACATTGGTATTCAGAGCACTCGGCAGATACTCCTGCTTGTCTCTGTTTTCAAGGTCACCCACATAAGATTGGAATCAGAATGAAACAGATTTGTCAGTGTTGTCCTGACACCTGAAGCATTTCACAGGGATTATGATTTAGGACAGATGTGAACATGCAAGCAGGTCTCTGCTGGGGAATTAATGAAGGAAAGCTACCAGATAGGAGCATGAAGCATTTAGCTTGAATAGCATAGAGGTATACAGCTTGATCACTTCAAAAATCAAATGCATTACCAATAAATCCACAGTAGTTTCTGGCTGTTCTGTGAGACAAATGTATTTGTTTCTTTTTGTTTAGTAAAACCTAGGATAGTCTGTGATCTCTATAAATATTGGCTATGCCTCGTCAACAAAAAATGAAGTTGATGTATTTGTTTCTAAAGACTAATTAATTTTCCCAAGAGAAGAAAAAGACCTATTTTTTCTTGCTTTAAGCTCTTAGTACCTACTCTACATAATGTGATTCTACTCTGTCTCTCCAAGCTCCCTAATTAAGCGGGAAAACATCTCTTTTCTGAAATCCTGTTGTCATATATGAGAGCCAGAGTACTGACCCCCGATACCACAGTGACATCAGACTTGTAAGGAGCTATTGATTAACCACTTCTACACCTTTTAAATTTTCCTGTTATGTTCTAAACTGATATGGGAGAATTAACATTTCTTTTTAACCCATTTTTTTTCTTTGAATTCAGTACCTGGGTGAGCTATAGCACTTGTTGGTTATGAGACAGTTTTTATCTTATAATGTCAGGAAGATAAGATTAAAAGGTGGTACTAGAAAGCAGGCTTTAGGTCAACACATACTAGCCTAACCAATTGTGCATTAAATCTAGTTAAGACAAAGGTAGGGCTGATCTGAGGTTGCAAACCACTGCTGGGTCAGTATAGTAAGCAATCCACCCACCTTTAAGTATTGAATTAATTTTGAAGCAATAGTTTTTGGATTAGTACAGTTCAATCATAAATCCAAGTATTTGGCTGGGAATAAAGCGGATGTGATTTCTAGCCTGGCTCTGGGGAACCCCCTCTGTGACCCTTTCTCTGTCTGTCTGTACATCTGTGAAAGGAGAGTATTGCCAATGACCTCAATGTTGTGTGTGTTTTTTAATGTTCTTTTTTTTCCCCAAGGCATATTTGTGGATTACCTGGCCCTTAGTATGTCCTCTAATATTACGACTCTATGTCATTTGAGGGAAAAAGGTTCCCTTTTGCTGGCACATAGGAAGAGGCCTTCTTTGAAAACTACACATAATTAAGCATTAGTATAGGTCCAAGTCGTTAAACAAAATGTGTTTGATAAGAATGGGAAGGCTTCTTCCCATTACTGAAAAAAATTACTAAAAAAACAGCAACATAACATTGAGGCAGATTGATTCTTTTCTCTGGGGGGCAAGAAATGTGACTCAGAGACATCAAAAAAGAAAATGCTTGCAAAGTTTGTAACAACCCAGATCTGCTTACAGAACACCATTAAGGCCATTGGGAGAAATACTGAGGCAAGATTTTTGTTATTGTGTCCCCTTCCTCCTTCCATACTAAGAAATGTTGTCATCTGCAGGAATCTCTTTCCCTTTGTTGGGATCAGGGGCATAGTGAGAAATGAGGCCGATTGTAAAAAATAGTAACCGTCAGAATAGACCTAATGTGCAAAAAACACTGTGACATGCACTGGGGAAGATTTATAACAACTCTAACTTATTTTTCTTTACTCAAGAAGAAATGCAACCAACAGCAGCATAGAAAATCAATATTAAATACCCAATTGACATGTGCATTGATGCTCCTGGGGTCAAGAGAAGTTATGTTTTGGAAGGAAGAACACAAAATTGTTCAACATTGTGAAGCATCAAAAATAAAAGAGCCGTAGATATACCCTCATCAGAGAATCAAAGCCCAGTCTTGCTTATGCCAACAGATACCTGGCAAAATATATCCTGTCATTACTTGAGACATGCTTATTTCTGAAATAATTAGGGCCGCTAGGGGATAATCTTCTGAAATTCAATTCAATGTTTAGTTAGGGTTTACTAGAACGTAAACACTATAAATCATTTTACATGAGCATTTAATCTGCTTAAGCTACTTATGACTATTTCTGACATTGATGTTCCATCCCCTGCCTGTGATGAATTATCACAAGTAAGTAATTAAGCAGACACATGAAAAACCAAATCTAGGAGTCTGACAGAATAACTGGGTGTGGTAATAATGAACCGGTTCTGCCCTGATTTGCTGAGTGAACTTGCACAAGCTATATAAGAGCATCAGCTATTCTCCCAAGAGCATCCATTTTTCACAAAATGGGAGTAATACTGATAGTGATATACCAAAGTAGAGCCTGTGGCAATATACCTGGAAGGGACTACTATATGATTGCAGTATTGACACTGTTCGGAGCGCCCATACATGAGATTACCAAAATGAGAAATACATCACCACTCTCTTCAGAGAGCCCACACATTATTAAAGGGGTCATACAGGTAAAGTAGCAATTGCAATATGGTAGAAGGAGTGAAACAATAAAATAAGGTGTAAACTAAACAGAATACAGTCAGGAGTACTTCCCTGGTGAGAGGTGTGATCATAGATTTTTCAGGTGGAGGTGATGTTTGAATTGGGGAGGTTTGTGGTCATGGTAAATAGGGAGAACAAAGCAGAAAGTCCACAGTTAGGGCAGATGTGGAAAATGTGCCAAAAGAAAGAGTATGTTTTCCGGGCACAGAAATCTGAAAGAATTCATGGGTCCCAGAGCTCAGGGCAGGGCAGTTGAGGTTTCAGGGCTGGTCATGGAGAATAATGTATGCAAATAAAGGGAACCAAATCTCAGCCTACTGGAGAGAGGGAGCCAGTGAAGGTATTTAGGCAGGAGACAATCAATTTTGCATTTTAAGGAATTGTTTTTGGTAGTAAATTAATAAATGGATCAAGAGAGGGGAAGGCTTGAGGCAGTCAGGCATTTACAGTAGCCCAGGGAAAAGGTGAGGCACTGAATGAAACAGTAGCAATGGTAGCAAATACCCTGAGAAATGTTTAGGAAGGAAATGAATGTGTTTGGTTTCTGACTCATTACAGAGATGCCCATGCCATCAACCTTACTAGCAAAGGCTTGAGGGACCTTCCAGTGTGAGGTGATGGACAGGGATGTCTTTGCATTTTGATTCTCAGGGAAGAGGCAGGGGCTAGAGTTACAATTTGGAAACAAGAGTAGGTTGGGTAGTGAAAACCATAAGGTTGCAAATAGAATGAGAAAAGCCGTGGAGAATGGGTAAATCCTTCAGGATCCTTTAGAGCAGCAGAACTTAAAAATAGCAGAAATCGCACCTATGAAAGAGGCAGAGGGAGAACAATCAGATAACTAGGG
The DNA here is from genome assembly GCF_000147115.1 of Myotis lucifugus. Classification (NCBI taxonomy): domain Eukaryota; kingdom Metazoa; phylum Chordata; class Mammalia; order Chiroptera; family Vespertilionidae; genus Myotis; species Myotis lucifugus. The sequence goes on along the minus strand of NW_005871191.1, from coordinate 1,436,990 downwards.
AGCAGGAGATCCAGGGCAGAGAGTCCTGTCAGAGAGAGTAAAAGAGTAGGGAGATTCAAGGAAGGAATGGTGGATACTATCAGAGAGCTTACTTGAGTGATAAAAAATTATAAGGATTGAGGACCATCTATTGGAGTTGATAATTCTAGAAGCCACCTGGTTCCTTTTCCCAGTGCAGTCAGTTGAGGTTAGGGGCAGAAGCAAAGCCTACTGTGGGTTGGACAGTGAATAGCAAGTTAGAAGTGGTGACACTGAGTGAAAACTGAGCTATCAGGAATATCAGATGTAAGGAGAAAGCATGAGAACAGAGTAGATGGGGTGGAAGAAGAGTTTTGCTTTGGACACGAGTGGGAGAGGCTTGAATATGTTTATTTCCGGAAGGTTATGGACCATTATATAATAAATTGGACAGCGAGAAGAGAGAGGGGATGTTCCATGCAGCAAGGTTCTGCATGAGTGGCAATGGGAACGGTGATGTGGGGGAGGAATTGACCTTGGGCAGAAAGACATTCTTTTCTGTAATTAGAAAGGTGGAGGAAAGGATAAATGTAGGATGAAGTAAAATAGCCAGTGAAGGTGCCAAGAGAGAGGAAGCCAGGCCTAATAAAGGTGAAGCCATCAGAAGATGGATGACAATGGAGAGAGGAAGGGTGAGAAGAAGAAGAGAGGAATAGGACATGGAGCCAAGTAAAACAGAAAGGAAATTAATTGCAATTGGCCTTGGAGTTGGAAAGAGTTCTTCGGCAGAGCTCAGCAGCTGGCCCCTGGTTTAGAAGGACAATTTCTACACTGATCCAAGATTAGGGTTTTGTAGGCAAGCACTGGTGGGGAGGGAGAAAAGATTGACAGAGATCTGGTTTATAGCATGTTGATTTGCTTTTAGGTTAAACAAGAGGGGTTTTGTTTAGGGAGATGAAAGTGGGTGTTACATTTTTTTCTTGAGACTGACCACATACCAAGAAAAGGCAGGGGACTTCTACAGGGCTATGAACCCCAATGGTCCTTATTCCCAGGCTTGAAACTGTTGCCCACTGGTCCACTGACTTTCTTAGCAAATTATAGGTTGCTGATTTTCTACAGGAAGGATATGGAAGAGGAGGTGGTCAGACATTTAATTCCTATATTATGCACATTCAGTATGTCTGTTTCATGTTGGATCCACTTTGCTTGGGCCTATGGATTCACTAGATTCTGCAAAGAGAGTTTGCACTTAAACATTTCTTTTACTGTTTTTCAAAGTTGTTAACTAATTGTTTAAAAATGATTCTTCTGGTTGAAATAGCCTCACACTGAAATGAACTTGGTCATTCTGCCAAAGATGTTTAGAGGCAATTCTAACTGTAATTTTCAGGGCTAAGAGATGCCAGCAATTCAGCAATAGGCAAAGCCACTTTCCGAGAACAGTGGGAGGAAGGGTCAAAGTAGGATTTTGACACCAGCCTTTGTTCCAGCAACTCCCAAGTTTTGGAAGCAGGCAGTACAGGCATACACAGGAACTTGTGGGACTGGGAATAGGACAGCCTAGTTAAGCCCGGAGGAATTTTATATATACGGAGGATTTGTGTGGGAAGAGCACTAGATTGGAAGTCAGGAAACCTGGGTCCTATTCTAAGCAAATCACATAAAAGATCTTGGCCTGAGTATCTTCATCTGAAACAAAACAAAACAAAACAAAAACATGATGCTGTGGACTGCACCAGGGGAGGCAAAATAGTTAAAAGCCAAATCCTGACTCCTTGTACCTGCTTTATATTTCAGGGGATCCCACTGAGATTTTGTTTAACATGTAGAATCTGATGCTAAAATAAGTTTAAAAACTCTTAGCTAGAATGTGTTCCCTAAGACTTGTCTATTCTAAAATTCCAATATTCTAAATGAGAATAACCTGTGGTCCTACTTGATGTAACTCTCATGAGTCTAACAGTTTTAATTATTGACACTCAGCAGGTTTGTTATTTGCTTTTGAAAACAGCTTCGTGCCAACCACGACTTGGGATTTCTCAGCTTGAGTCTGTGGGTGGATTTCTGGGCTCTGTGAAACCCTTAAGCACACATGCAGGACTTGGTGGGTATGGGCACACAGAAAGATTTCAAAACTTTCACCAGATCCTCAACAAGTGGATGGAAGCAGTAAATGAACACAAGCTATCCCCAGCTTGAAGGGAGTCAAAGACATAGAACATCAATTTTAGGGATAATGGGTGCTGAACTGGCATTTTCCACTTTAAAAAGTCAGCTAAACGTTTCACTTTCATGTTACACAGTCGGTACCATTCACAAGAAAATTGCACAGGTCTTTCCAATAAAGGGAGGAGAAAAGACCAAGACATACTCTGAGAAAAGCTGTCCAGATCGCTAGTTGACACACAGATTTAAATAGAACGGATAGTTCCTGCAATGAGAACAACTTCCCAGATCCCCAAGATTACATGGCCAGTATGTCTTCACAACATTGTGGGCCGGGGACAGGGTCAGCAGGGTCTGGTGATGGTGCCGCCTTGCCCCGTGAGCTTACATTTTCCGATAGATGCCAAGTTCAAATTCTGTGGCTCTCCATGCCAAACCTCAGTTCTGACATGTTTTTGCGAGAAAGAACCACACATTCTTCACCTTTTCAACCTGTAGCCTTGTTAACCTGGAGTTCTGAACGGCTCACGGGCCTGAAGGTAAGTTTTCTTAAAAAGATGTATTCTAAAGTAATAAGGAAGCATAAGAGTAGAGGAAAACAAACATACATGTTTGGGCCAATTCAATAACATCTTGCCTTGGAAGACTTCTGTTTTCCTGAGTGCATTTGCAGTTCTATTTGGCATCAAATATTTGTGTGGTTATTAGTGTTATATTCAATAGCAGACATTTCCGTAATCTTCTAAGTCCCGGTTCCAAGGCGGATACCCTGGTGGGGAGAATAGAAGCACTGATCTGAGGCAGCAGCAGGAAAGGGGGGCAGAGATGGGCCTGTAATGGACTATCAGGTGTCAGAGAAACGCCTCCTGACACATTAAACCAATCCAGGGATTGGACACAGACCCATTCACTAAGCCGGGCGAGCCTGGCTTCTGGGATGTGGACCCGGGACCCACTCGCGTGGCATAAACGAAGCCTCTTTCATAAACGGTTCGCTAAGTCAGTCGCTATGACGCCCCGAGCAGATAGACAACCGGGCGTGAAAAACAAGACAGACCAAACGCAGTCACAACACTTAGCGCTGAAAGTTAACTCGAGATACTGTAAGAACGCTCGGAATGTAACACCCTTGCTCTCCTTTCATTTCAGATGCTGCACAACAAACACGTCATGGTCCGCGTGGGAGGAGGATGGGAAACGTTCGCGGGGTATTTGTTGAAACACGACCCCTGCCGGATGCTGCAGATCTCCCGTGTGGATGGCAAAACGTCCCCCATCCAGAGCAAATCTCCAACCCTTAAGGACATGAATCCAGATAATTACCTGGTGGTCTCTGCCAACTATAAGGCTAAGAAGGAGATTAAGTGAAACTAGTGGGTCAGGACCAGGGGACTCTCAGAATGGCCTGTATCCACTTCTCCAGGGTAGTCAGCTTAGTTCACATGCTCTGAAAATTACTTTGGAAAAAGGTGTCACCCACAGGAAAGTGTCATCATATTGGAAAAGGTTCACAGAGTAGCACTATTTATTTTAATGCTTCTGTAGAAAATGACCTATGAAAAGGCATTCTAAACTCAGATTTAGATTAGACAAACTGGAGGCAAGTTATTACTTCTCAACAGGCGAATACAGTATTTAGAAATACAAATCTAGCTAGAGGTAAAAAAAACACCAACCTGTTATTAGAAGAAAAAAAAAATTTTTTTTTAGGATTTCTAGATAAAACAAAGTGCCTGCTTTATGTCTACAGAGTAAAAGCACCCCAGACATTTTTTTTAACTGCCAGATTTTTAACAAGTGACAATTAGTGTGATAATGTGCTACTAAAAACATCCAACAGCACTATCAGTAAGTACAGAGTATTCACAACAGTAAAACTTTACTGGAAAGGCCACTTTAGAAAAGTTTGCATTCACTTGGAAGATTGCCTTAAAGTTTATCCCTTACCTTGACCAAGTATCTGGGGTACTTTTGGAAGTTTTCAGTACACCCACTAGAGAACCGCTTATGAATTGCCCCACACATTCCTAAGAAACATGGCTGTGTTGAGGCTGACAGTGTCATTCACACACATAAGCTGACATACATTTATATTTTGACAGAGTAAATTGTACAGTCCAATGTTCATTGACTTCATGTTATTTGAAAGCATTCTTATTAAAATATATCTTTAGTTAATCCTACTTTGCTATGCTGTCTAGTAAAGTCTATTCACTGTAGCTAATCATGTTACAGACTTATGTATACCCTTGTACACCCCGGACAGAGCTGTTTTGTACCCATAAACAGCAAAATATTGTCCTTGCTGATTCAAGAATTAAAGAGATAAATTGAAAAAAAAATGTGTCTCAATATCAATGCTTTATTCGGAAATGAAGATAATCTTCAAATGGCATCTTTCCCTGAGAGTTAAAGGAAAAGTCAAATTTTAGTTAGTTGGTACTTCCTGTACTGGTGTGTGTTTATCTATGCCAGTGGTTCTCAACCTTCCTAATGCCGCGACCCTTTAATACAATTCCTCATGTTGTAGTGACCCCCAACCATAAAATTATTTTCATTGCTACTTCATAACTGTAATTTTGCTACTGTTATGAATCGTAATGTAAATATCTGATATGCAGGATGTATTTAGGTGACCCCTGTGAAAGGGTCGTTCGAACCCCAAAGGAGTCGAGACCCACAGGTTGAGAACCGCTGGAGCAGAGTCTAGGTTTTTCCATAGGTGGCCCCTCAAGTGCTGCTACCTTGAGTATATACAGTCGGAGTTAATGTCATTTCCTCATTTTTCAACAACAAACGCCCACTTTTTAATTTTTTTCTCCAGAAAGTCAGGGAGGAAGTATCTGTCTGCCACATGACCAATTTAATCAAAGCAGACACAACCTGTTAGTAGGGAAGTTGTTTTGTGTGTGTTTTTAAAAAAATATTAAATTGATTGGGGTGACATTGGTCAACATGAACATATAGGTTTCAGGTGTGGTTTCTTTGTTACAAGATCTGCATATTGCACTGTGTGTCCACCACCCAAAGGCAAATTTTCGTGTCACCTTATATTAGGACACAATATGGAAGTTGTTTAATAGGCATAGTGTAATTTGGTGCTGCTGGAAGTGGTAGTAATCCTTATGGAGGGAAAAAAAATTAAAGTTTTGTAGGAAATGAAATCACCTTGGAACAGTGAACAATTGTACTCTCTCAAAAAACAGATATTGAGTGATAGGATTTTTATGTTACTGAACTAACACTGAATTTCCCTGTATAGTAACTGGCAACAGTATTTCCATCAAAATTTTCTCCTGTGCTTAAATTTTTCCTGTAAACATATTTTTAATAATTAAAAATAATTTTGTTTAGTTAAAAATATCTAGGTTAACTAAACTATTAAGCTCTTCATGAATTTTGTTTTCTGATGTTAACACCACAAATGTATTGTTATAGTACTGCAGTCAGAGCATGAGAGGGTCTCCTTGGGCTACCACGGTGTCAGAGGACTGTTCCTTTCTGAAGAGAGAATCCATTTCTTTGCCTTTTCTACCTTCCAGAGGCTGCCTGATTTCCTTGGCTCAGGTCCCCCTTCCTGTCTTCAGAGCAAACAATATAATCCCACAAGGATGCTTCTTTGTTTACATCTCTTTGACCACAGGTTGGAAAGGTTCTCTGCTTTTAAGGATCCATGTGATCACCTAATCCGATATCATTTCCCCATGTTATGATCATTAACGGAATCACATCTGCAAAATACCTTTCGCCATGTAATGTAACATGCTCCCCAGATTCCAGGGATTAGGATGTGAACATGTTTGGGGGAGAGTGGCATTCTTCTTCCTGCCTATATCACATTATTTAAGTGTCACCAAGAACAGGGTGACAGATGACATTGGGGTCTAGCTGCTAGCTGGATGGCACTCGACACCAGGAATATGGACAATGAGACCACATTCAGAAGGAAATGGCCAAATGCAGATGGCTCTTACTGACTCCCTACTGAAAGTTACTGTTCTTTTTTTCAAATTTGTTTTGGCTATTATACATGCTCGATCTCCATATAAATCTTAGTATCATCTTGTCATTTTCCCCGAAAAACCTTGCTGGGATTTTGCATTGAATTCATTGAGCAATTTGAGAATTGCCCTCTTGACAATATTGATTCTCCCAGTCTGTGAACATGCAATGTCTCACCGTTTGTCATAAAAAAATTATTTCAGGAACATTTTGTAGTTTTTAGTTCAGATCTTTTACTTGTTTTTCCTAAATATTTTATCCTATTTGATATTACGATTGGAATATTAATTTTCAGGTTATTTTAACATTCAAATAGAAATAGAATTGACCTTCATATATTTAGTATTCTGCATACTTGCTTAACTCATTTTATCTTGCGTAGGAATTTTATCTTGTGTAGGAATTTTCTACATGAGACACTTTATATTCTTTTTAAAACCTATGCTAAATAGTTCTAATCTCCAACTAAAAAATTTAGAATGAGAAAATGGTACCTTAGGAGTTATTAGGTAGATTGAGGAGTTTAGGATAACTCCTTGACTTCTGACTTATGGGATGAAATAGATTCCAAGCAATAGCCTACAGAGAGCCAGTTTCTGTGTAGAATTAGTTCCATTTGAGATAAGTTTGAAGTACTTACAACAGATTGCTCAAACCTGTTTTTATGGCTGGAAGACATTAACTCAAAACTACACAACTCAAGTATTGTGCTACAAGAAGAGACAATGCAATTCAGGATATAATAAAAATATCATATCCAGGTCAAGTAATTGATGAACATTCAGTTCTTAAACCACAATGATCATATTTGGAGGCAAGATTTGCAAAATGATGCATATCTAGAAGAGGGAGAACAAGACAATAAAGAGCCATGTCATATGAGAAATTTAAAGGGTTTGAGTTGTTGGGACAAAAACATCTCTGTGAAATCAGAATTTTTTCAGTCTGCTATATATATAAATGCCTGTCAGTGGCTTTTGAGAAAATTAAGGAAAATGGCCACAGTACCACATTTGAGCCAACTTAAAGCACATACAGCAGTCATGGGAATCTGAGATGCATGCTTGGAGATGTTGAAGGGAATACACTTCAAACCTCGACACAGATAGGCATGCATATCTACTGACCTCTTACTGACTTAGTTATGCAGAAGTTATTATTCAAATTAAAATTGACAAGTTACTCTTTCTTCTAAGGCAGTGGTTCTCAACCTTGGCTGCACATTAGAATCACCTGGGAATCTTTTTAAAATTCTGATTTCTGGGCCTCATCCTCCAGGATTTTAAAGAGATTCCCAGTTGATTCTAATGTGCAGCCAAGGTTGAGAACCACTGTTCTAAGGGCATAGCATGATTCTTCAGCAAATAAACAAGTTGAACTATTGGAAGAGAAAAAGAAAATTCAAGTTTTATGCCAAATGCTCCCGGGGTACACCAAGGATGATAGCTGGACCCTCTTACAGTATTATTTCTCTAAGGAAAGAGGAGACTAATAATATTTCCTTTTTTGAGTATTGGAGAAGAAACATGCCTACTTATAATTCAGGGATTGTATGAACACACCAAACGACTCTTAGCTCTGTTCTCATTAATCCCAAAGAGATGAAAGCATTGCTGAAGTTAACCTAACCACTAACCCAAGTTCTAATTATTTAAGATGTAGTGAGATAAAATTTTGTTAAACAGAGAGAGCCAAGGCCAATTTTTACATGGGAAAAAATGTATATTTATAATCCTATATGGCAATACAGAATTTATAACAAAAAATTGTGTGGGAAAACGCAATCGGCAAAACAAGTGTCCCTCACATATAGATGCTTTAAAAAATCATGCACTGTGTCAACAAAGAGGCCATGTAATACACAACTTTTTGTTACCAGCCATACTAATATAAATAGTTCGGTGACTAGAATAAGAAAGCAGTGATTCAGGCATTTTACATTTTAACACAATAGTTACATATGCATTTTACTGTTACATTTACATTTTACTAATTTGGTTGGGGTGTTTGGGTGCCATATTAAGCATTGTTTCCCTATTTAAATTATGAATTATGGTAAATTGGCTCCAAAATACGGTTTTCATTAGGAAGTGATGCATAACTTTGAGAGATGCCCTGTACATGGCTGCATCTGTACGTGTGTGTACAAATTTTCTTTAGTAGTAATTTAGTCAGGTTTCCCATCAGGCATTTAGTCTCCCCCTTTCCCTTCCCCTTCGTGACACTATTCCTAACATTTGAGTATCACCCCTTAGCCCATGTAACTTAGGTGGTTTTGGGGAAGCCATGAAGGCAGGTCATGGTTGGCTGGAGCAGGACATCCCCCTGTTCCATAAAGCAATATACCAGCCTATCATGTGTGGTTCAACAGTTAAGTAAGTGTGGTATATGGAAATAGGGCAGTATCCCCTAGATGTAGACCTTTTGTTTACACTAACCCAAGTGGTAATTCTTTTGGATGTAGTGCAAGATAAAATTGTTCTTTCTGTATTAAAACTGATGGATTTGCACAGTCCAAGGACGATACGTCTAGTTCTACATCCATTCAGCTGTTAATGATCCTTTTTCCTTTTGGCCTTGGAAAAGTTAATCATGTTCATAAAGTCAAAATTTTATTTCTAAAATGCAACTCAATGATTTCACTATCCTTTATGAACAAAAACACCACTAATCCTCCAAGAGATGAAGGAAATTGAGCCTAACTATATGTTTGCATGGATATCATGAAATACTTCATGCCATAATAGAAAAGGTAATTTTTCCAATGAGTAGTCAAGAGACCTATATTATAGTTCAAACTCATTAAAATTAACATACACAATATATTGCAATATAACACAAGTCTTATGGTAGGGATGAGCGAGACAGGGGCTGTTTTCTTTCTGTAAATCAAATAAGCTGGTCTACAATGAGTGGCCAGATTATTATGACCACCCCATCAGTACTTCATTGACACTTCCAAAAATACTGAATATTGAAAACTTCCTAAGCAAATACTCTCAAGGTTCTATTATTATTATTATTATTTGCATAACTAATTCACTTCATTGTACTGATGGGGTGGTCATAGTAATCTGGCCACTCAGTGTATTTTGTCCCTATTGACAGTAGCTGCAGACTCTACTATAGGGCTCAGGTTACAGTCTTGCCATCCAAAAGAGCGACCACAATAGCTCATTAAAATATACAGTGATTCTTCTATTTTAGCTCATTATATATTAAACAGAAATATTCAAAAAACAAAAATGCGCCTAGCTGGTGTGACTCAGTGGTTGGGCATCAACCTATGAACCAGATCAGTTTGATTCCCTGTCAGGGCACATGCCCTGAGTTCGGGCTCCATTCCCAGTAGAGGGCATACAGGAGACAGCCGATCAAGGATTCTCTCTCATCATTGATGTGTCTCCCTCCCTTCTTCTCTGAAGTCAATCAAATATTTTAAAAAATGCTATAAAACTCATGTTAGTAATAGAAACCTACAAAGTTTATAACTATGCATCATACAGAATTACCTCATAATATTTTTATGTTTAAAGTAGTCCTTTTAAAATACAGTACTTTCACGTTTATCTTTCATACATTTATATTTGTCTTGGCAAATGCTTATCTGTATAAATCTTATGACCACTTTTTAATAAATACAAAAGAATACAAACATCTATGAAATCTGGACAAATACATTGCCAGTCAGTATGATCATCTAGATTCTTAGTTTAACTCATTCAGTTACTATAAAGATCTCCATGGAGCTGAATTTAATATTGTACAACAGCACATCACTGCCCTCTGATGGTACCACACTAATATATAACTTTAAACTCAAGCAAAAATAATTATTATAATGTGAAATATCTGTTAAAGTTTATAAAGCTACACAAGTAAAAAATAAATTAAGAAAAATTAAATCTTTTCTACAAATATTCATTATAGTAAGTTATAAAAATTTACAGTGTTCCTTCACATAACCCCTTCAAATGATTTTTCAAGATTTTCCCTGATGATCAGTTTAAAGGCACTAAATCCATACAGTTTAAGCAAAAGTCTTCATTACATAATGAAACAAAAGGAAACATAAGGCTAAGCAGCACAACTATAAATAGCTAGGAGGAAAAATGAAATTGTAAATTTCAATATTTGAGATGTATGCAAAATCTTCTCATGCGATGCAGATATATTCACTATTTAAATTTAACTATTATCCACCTCTTGCAAAAGAAGCAAATGTAGGAAAGTAAGTATTCAATGAAAGATCTGGCCATTTTCTAAGTCTGGAAATCAAAAGCATGTTTAATATTTCCATACTGAAAGAGCACTGCGTTTAATGGCACTAACATTACAAAGACTAAATCTCCATTTATTCAAAGAGAATAAGTTAAACGGAGGATGTCCACTTGATTGCAGATACTAGTTACTGGCAGGAGACTCTCACTCATGTTATCCTTTATGAAACGGTCCACTAGAAAATAAAAACATACAGAGAAAAGTAATTTTATTTAGGGTTACATAATATGTAATATGTGAAGAAACAGGCAAAGAGAGGACGATGGGATATGCCAGCGATTTTCAACCAGTGTGTAGCGGCACACAGGCGTGCCACGAGAATTTTTAAGACACACGATACCTGACTATTTCGTCGGTGGCACTGACCTCTTTTCCCGTAGACTGTCAAATAAAAAAATGACAACAGCCAACACAATAGCCACCCGGTGTGAATGAGTCAAAATTTTACTTTTTTTTGTCTTATTGGCAAAAAATATAATGTATTTTTTGATGTGCCACAGAATTTTAGTAATTCGTTTATGTCCCATGAGATGAAAAAGGCTGAAAGTTGCTGGGATATGCAAATGCAAACTAACAGCAGTGCTTAGTAAAATTTCACTTTGCAGTCAGTGTCTGAAAGAAGATATATGATCATTTAAAAATAGAAAAATATCTGGTCAAATTAATGGGTAGCTAAATTCGAAATATCCAATAATCAGTGAAGGAAAACCCCCCACAAAAACATCCACCAATCAAAAACAACAATGAAGTTACAAAATGAAAATAAAGGAATTCTTGTTTGAGGCACAGAACCAAGAAATAGTAGAAACTATTAAATAATGGTTTGGCAGTCTTTTCCTTGAGTTGAGAAATTATTCCACTTGTTGTTCTGATTAAATCCGCAATAATAAGTTCTAAAACAGCCACTGGGATAGGACCAGAGATATTTTAAGTCTATTGGGTAGTATTTTCCAAGTATATCGAAGATCTATTATTGGGGCTATATATACGTTTAAAAAATTAAGGTTTATTCCAAATAAACTTGCTTTCCTTTATTGCAGAATGTCTTAGAGATTGATTACCCTTTTTAATTTTCAAGAAAGGGATACTGTATACAATATAGTATTCAGAATTTTAAAGAATTTTTTAGCACGGGACTCTCTTTTTCGCAATGCATCTATCTCTTAGGACTAGAGTTAAAAACACTAGAGCAGCGATTCTCAATCTGGTTTGACATTAGATGACCTTGGGGAGCTTAAACCAGTACTGATGGCTACACCCCACTCTCAGAGATTTTGTCAGCCTTGTTTGCAAGCTCCTCCTACGACTCTAATGTGCAGCCAGGGCTGAGAGCCACTGTACTCGAGGTCTGCCATTACTCCTGTAGCGGTGTAGCCTGTACTGATGCTAGTCTGCATCCTGATGCCATCATCACCTTGACTTCTTAAGATAAGACTGCCTTCCCAAAGGACAGTGCTGAATAATATCCTGGGAAGAGGCAGAGCTAGACAGGAGAGGACTATGTGGAGGGCAGGCAGACAGGAAAAGAACATTTTCCTCATACCATGGAGTCGGGTCAGATCAGGAGGACTCTGTCTACATTCCAGGACATTCCAGGCCAGCCTGAACAACAGGCCTGATAGCAGCCCTTAAAGAACTCTAGGCCAAAGGGATTGAGAATTAAAGTTATTCTCTGCCTTGCATTTTCCCTTCTGTTATCCTTGAGCCCCTACATTTTATTATGAACTTAATGGAATACTCTGGATGAGCCATTCATGTGGTCAAGGGGAAAGCAGTATGTCCCTTAAAGCCAGTGTGTTGATGGCAGAAGTGGTTAGGAATATTCCATGGAGAAATGACAGTGGCAACGGTAGTTGGTTCATGAGAATGAGCCACTCTTACTGGGAAAATCTCACCACTGCCCAGTCTGATGGCCTTGAGGGCCATTTTTATTAGGGAAGCCAGAGAGATTTCCTGTAAGAACAACATTCAAAGAAATAAAGGTACTAAATTTACATTGGGATGTTTTTCATTGTGAGCTCTTCTGAGGGGACCAGAAGCGGTATAAAGCCTAATTTATGTTTAATTTATAGGCTTCAGGGCATGGAAGCTTTAGGGCTAATTAAGACAGTCCTTTGTTTCGTAGAATCTAAGAGCTGATGTTAAATTTGTTAGCTGAGGAGTTGTAAAATAAGTATCTTCTTAATTCTAACGAAATATAAAGTATCATTTTCTTATAACATTGTATGTGGCTTTAAGTCACTTAGTAATTCATTTTTTTAATACTATGAAATCAATCTCAGCATCATTATCAGTCCTGTAATTTAATTTGCACAAATTGTTTTTGAGAAACCTCTATGAAGTAAAACTGATGACACAGATCTTTATCGCAACAGAATACTGAAAGTAAGCATCTATACTTTTCATAAAGTATTTTACCTTCTATCTCCCAACTGTTTTACCTTATATTAAATTTATTCTATTCTATTGTCAGGAGTATTTTAAAACACTAAGCAAAATGGTCATGGCTATTTACTTTAATATTGAAACCAATTACTTTATACATTTATAAAGTTAACAATCAAAAAGTGTTTTAATTTCATTTAAGTGAAATTAGATAAAGTCTCATACAGTTATAAAACACAGGTAAATCTTCTCTCTATGTGACATTCCTGAGCCAGAATCACATCTGCACTTAGAATGCTCCTAAATTGCTTGCCCCACAAACATGTATGTATTTATATATAGTTTTGAGAGTAAACTGAATTGAGTGAATCGGCTAAATAAGTGGTATGTGAACCCTATTTTTCTAAGTCTTAACATGTAAAATAAAACCCAGATGCTCCTAATAGGTTGCAAAGATCCCCAAGTTCAAGGGCCTCGTTTAATTTGTCCACCATTATATTTCCAGTGACAAGAGCTGCAACTGTTACACGGGGAGGTGCATGTGTCACACTCACTCGGGTACACCCTACTGCCCAAATGAACATTTCCATAACTATGGTATGAGTGACAAGGAGAAGAGCAAAAACATCAAATCACCGAGTAAACACATTGTAGGTTACAAAAACAAATTTATAGTGTAACAGAATTTAGTAGCATTGATGTATGAGTGGAAACGAGAAATGATGTTTCAAAATGACACTGAATTTGGTTGATTTTGACTCCTTTATACTTTTCCATAATATTTGAGTTTTCTACACATTTAAGATTAGTATTAATTATATAAAGTATTAAGATAATCAGGAAAACACCATTTGAATTTTGGGAAAAAGGACGTAAACCTACTCCAAGTAAATGTATTATTCATGCTTTTAAATTAATTCATAATGTTCTGGCAACCCATTTCAACAGGACGTTATTGAATGGATTGCTACTTAAGTTTTTTAAAATTCCAGGTCAATTTAAATCTTAACTAAATTTTAATACTTACTCTAAGTCCACCTTCAGGTGGAGCCCCAGATGTAGCGATTTGTTTTTCTATTTTTTCCTTCCGCTTTCTCTTTTGTTCCACAGACTGAGCATCCAAAATGCCCCGAGATGCAGCCTTTAAGAAATTTAAAGGGTACAAAAACAACAATAAAAATTAGTATCCAAGCATTTTTTTTTGTCTGTTTGTTTGTTTTTTGCTTTGGAAGCGGGGTGTTGGTCTATTTTGGTAACAAAGAATTAGACTATTTCTACAACAGCTTTATGTAAAAAATATTATCATTTTTTCATTTGGTATTTTGAAACTGTACACATTTTTCTCCTAAACTTATTTCATATCTGTCAGTGTGTTATAAGGCATGGTCATTTTATCCCAGGGAATACTGCCATTAAAGGGACATCTCACATAGAATACATATGTATAATAATTTTCATATATTAGATAATACAAGTGCATTGATATAGCCTATAGAAACACAGAGATCGTTTTGAAAAATAATTACCTTTAAATATAAATTTAATAAATATGGATAGTGGATAAATACTACTAGTCATAGACATCTATCAAGAATAAAGTACTAAATTCTCTAAATAGGTAAAATTTCATTTTTAGTCTCACCTCCTTCTGTCTTCTTTCTGCAGCCTCTGCAAGCTTGGCTCTTTTCTCTTCCTAAGGAAAATATGTAACAAATATGTTTTAAAATAAAACCAAACATTAGCATTGAATTTACATACCTATCTATATCTTATACGTAATATAACAGTTCATAGAAAAATATTTAGTACTGCCCCAAAATGTTCTAAGAGTGCCAGTACTTACTTTTAGAAAATAATCGACTTTCTGAATCTCATTCTCACAATTAATGAACACACCTTCAAATAGGAGCATGCTAAAACATATATGTCATATATTATATGTACAAATATACATACACACACACACATATAACACAACACAGGTTGGTCTATAAAATAATCTATTTCCTTGGGCTCAAAAAAAAAAGGCTTACAAGCAAGTCAGGACAATAAAACAAATAACCTTTAATAATACAAGGTTTAATACTGCCAATTATAAGGGAGTTTGAAGTAGGTTGGTGTTTTTAAGAAAGGTTCATGAATGAAGTGGGAGAATCTCACTGTGTATGATAGGAAGAACTGTAGGAAATGATGAAAGCTACTGTTCTAGGTTGGGAAACAATAATTTTCTATATCATGTATTAATTATAAAATCTTTAAATAATAAGACAGTAAGTAGCATTCTCTTGGGAGCTATGCTAGTAATTCCCTTTTTTCCCCATACCAATTCATTCATTCATTGTACAAATACAGTATTTACTGAGTACCTGTCATGTCTACGGAACCTGCCTTGGTGCTGAGGATATAGCAATGAAAAACTCAGATAAATGTTTCCACCCAAATGAAACTTAAAATTACAACGAGGGCACACAGTCAAATATAGTCAAGTAAATACGTACCAGGTGGTAGTAAGTAGTTGGAAAATAGGAAGGATAAGAAAGAGAAGGATGGGTGGTATAGTCGGGGATCTATTTTATTTAGTGTGATCAAGAAAAACCTCAACAATAAAGTAGCACTCACTAGTGAACCAGATGGTTATCTATGGGGATGGGTGGGGTTTAACAAATACTGACAGATTAGGATTTTATCAACAGCCAGATAAACAAAATTAACAACATTTAAAAGCAACTGTAGCAAGAAAGACAAGGTGAACTTTCTGGTTCCAACTTCCAGGTCATTTTTAGTACCTATAATCAAATGGCTGAAGAGTTAATGCTCTTTCTTAAATAACTAATGTCTTCCAACGAATTTTTAGCTAGACAGGAATGTAGGTTTTCTGTTATCAATTCCCAGTAAGGAGTATTCATGTAAAGATACTGTTAAAAACTGAAAGCTACGAAAAGTATAAATGCAGTGTACCACAAACCACAAATCGCTGTTACATTTGGATTTCCAATAAACAACGAATAATTCCTAGAATAAGTAACCCCCATGACAGTGTGCGAGAAATCTACTTTTAAAGTGCATTCCTTGTTTATCTGACAATTTAAACGGGCGTCCTGTGTTTAATTGCTAAATATGGCAACTTTACAAATTATAAACTCTGTACCACATAAAATAATCGTTTTGTTTTTTTTTTTAAAAAAAAAGGACGTAAAGAGATTACTAATACAATATCCAAGAAAGCTCAGGAGTAAGGGACTTTATTAAGCACCTTCTTTAAACAGTTGATACAGACACAGGAAAATGCACATCTCCCACTAGAAGACGCAACACTCCAGTTCGAAAAAAAAGAGGAATTTCATTTGCACCCCCGTCTCCCGCGTCGCCAAGAACGGCCCGCCCCCCACACCG
>NW_005871191.1:1412228-1420455 GCF_000147115.1 Myotis lucifugus | reverse complement strand
GCGGCCTTACTCACCGGGTCCGGCGAGGGAGGCACGGGCTCCCCGAGACAGGGCAGACACAGCCCCATGGGGACGGCGGCTGCAGGTCCCCCCGCCTGGCCGGTAAGTGCGCAGGGCACGGCGCGGGGACACGCGCGTCCCACCCAGAAGGGCCGCGCTCCCGGGCCCCCGCCGCGGCCGCCGGTGTCTTCGCGGCTCGGCTCCGCCCCTCGTTGCCACAATCCTGCCGCTCGCGACTCCGCCCCGGCACCGCGGCTCGCTTCCGCCCCCCGGAGGCGACTCCGCACCCCAACCTCCTAGGGCCCCGCCCGGCCAGTGCCCGCGGGCGGACCGGGCCTGGGTGCCTGGAGACGCCTGCCGCCCGCAGCGAGCTGGCCCGGGATGGAGAAATGGGATTCGCGGCTCCCTTTGCCTGTCCATTTATGAATCAGTGCCCCGACACGGATAGTTTATGCGACTTCTTCTGTGAAATGGGAGCCTGGCCTCCTAGAAATCAAAGTTTAATGGAACTAAGCTGGCTGAAATTGCAAATGGACTTCAGTGCCATTTTCTGCCTTCTAAGTGGCTCAGTATTATTCCCATTGAGAGAGAGCAGAGTGTGCATTAGAAGCCAGCCTCGTGAATGTGGCATTAGTTGAGGTGCCCATTGGTTTCTGGTGTTTAGGGAAATGATGGAGGTTGGTTTATTCAGAAATATTTGGGTGCTCAAATTTTAATAGGCATAAAAATCATCTGGGCGTCTAACATGTAGTTTATAATTTAGTAAGTTTAGGGTAAAACTTGAGATTCATTTCTGGGAAGCAACTGGGTAATGCTGAAGTTGCTGATATCTTCACACAATTGCTTTTGATATTTTTCCTTGCATTGTACTAGTTTTTCTTGCTTGTTGGAATATCTTCAAATCTTAAAAAGGTAGGGTGTGAAGTGACAGCTCCTCAGAAAGAACCGTTATGTGGTTTCAGGTCTTATGTTTAAGTCTTTAACCCATTTTAAGGTATTTTTTGTGAGCTGTGTAAGATTGGGGGCTAATTTCATCCTGGGGCATGTCATTATCCAGTTTTTCCAACACCATTTATTGAAGAGACTATCCTTTCCCCATTGCACATTCTTAGCTCCTTTATCACATAGTAGTGGCTTATTTCTGGGCTCTTGATTCTGTTCCATTGGTCCATGTGTCTATTTTTATGCCAGTACTCTACCATTCGATTACTATAACTTTGTAGTATCGTTTGAAATCAGCAAGTGTGATGCCTCCAGCTGTGTTCTTTCTCAGGATTGCTTTGGCTATTTGGAATTTTTTTGGTTCCATACAAATTTTAGGATTGTGAGTTCTATTGTGAACAATGCCATTGGAATTTTGATAGGAATTGCATTGAATCTGCAGATTGCTTTGAACACAATGGACACTTTAACAATATTAACTCTTCTGATCCATAAACACGGCATATCCATTTATTTGTGCCCTAAGGAAACACAGATTTGCTTTTTGTGGCTCTAGAGTGACTGTATTTTATAGTTTCAGATAATTTGGATCATGTTTACTTCTTCAACACGAAGTTTTAAAATTCATTAATGTTATTGTGCGTGTGTCTTCAATATATTCCATTTCTATAGATGAATCACATTTTAAAAAGGAATTTACCTATCCATTCACATATGGGCTGTTTGCATTTTGAGGCTATGAAGAACAAAACTCTATAAATATTGGTGTACAGTTCTTTGTGTGAACATGTATATTTCTCTTTAGAGACACCTGAGATTGGAATAAGTGGGTCATATTTCACATGGAAAACCTGTTAGGATTTTTTGTTGTTGGTAATCCTCATTGAGGATATTTTCCCCATTGATTTGTAGACAGAGTGGAAGGGAGGGGGAGAGACAGAGAGAGAGAAACATCAATGTGGGAGAGACACATAGATTGGTTGACTTCTACAAGTGCCCAAATGAGGACTGGTGTCTGGGATCGAGCCTGCAACTGAGATACATACCCTTGATGGAATTGAACCTGGGATCCTTCAGGCCACGGGCCAGCAGGGCAACCACTGAGCCAAATTAGCTAAGGCTTTTAGGAATTTTTTTAAGGCAAAGTACTTAAACCATTTTCATTTATATCAGTGATGTAAGAAAGTACTAGTTAGTTTTCATCCTAGCCAACAGTTGGTATAATCAGTCTTTTTCATTTTATGAATTCAAATGGACATATAATAGTATTATTTCGCATTTCCCATGTTTTCATGTACTGTACTTGGTTACTTGCATGTTTGTTTAGAAATGTCAGTTCATATATTTTGTACATTTTATTGGATAGCCGGAGTTCAAATTTTTAAAATATATTTTGTGGTCAAAAGACACATTCAGGCCTATATGACATTCACTGAGATTGATCTGGAGGCCCAGCAGATGGTCTATTTTCGTCTTCCAGTGTACACTTGAAAGAATAGGTGTTCTGTTGATGTTGGGTGGAATGTCTTATAAATAGCAGTAAAATTCTTGAATGGTAGTGCTATCTTCTACATCTTTAATAATTTTCTATTTGTTGCATCAATTTTCAAGAGAGGAAAGCTATGGTTCAGTTATAATTGTGGATTTACCTATTTTTGAGTTCTAGTTTTTGCTTAATGTCTTTTGATGCTTTATTATTGGGTGTATCTATTTATGATTATGTCTTTGTGATGAAAACTGAAACTTTCATTATCATAAAGTGTTCATCTATACAACCAGTAATATGATTTATTCTGAAGACGAATTCATGTTAGTAACATAGCCATTCTAGTTTTAGGATTTGTGTTTTCATGGGACATAGTGTTGCATCTTCTTATTTTTATACCTATCAATGTTCATATGCAAAGCATGTTTGCGGTAGACATATTGTAGTTCTTTTTGCCTTTTTTAAAATCCAGCTTGACAATCTCTGCCTGTTGGGAGAAATTTCTCCATTGGACTTCCATGTTTCTGTATGTTCTCTGAGCAAAGGTTTTAATATATTTTCCCCTATACCCGTGGTCGGCAAACTGCGGCTCGCGAGCCACATGCGGCTCTTTGGCCCGTTGAGTGTGGCTCTTCCTAAGCCTTAGGAGTACCCTAATTAAGTTAACAACAATGCATCTACCTATATAGTTTAAGTTTAAAATATTTGGCTCTCAAAAGAAATTTCAATCGTTGTACTGTTGATATTTGCTCTGTTGACTAATGAGTTTGCCAACCACTGCCCTAGACTGTCTTTTTAAGGATGTTATATAGTAAGTAAACTTGGATGATAGTTTACAGCAGATTTGTTTACTGTCCAGTATAGTGGAGATAATATCTTTCTCTGGAGCAAAGTTGGGCAAGTTTCTTAGCAGCCCCGTAGGTAAGATTGGGGCTTTCTTAGTTGTACCATGAACCCAGAGTGTACACAGTATCCACCTGGCACAGCTCTGCCTCTCCTCATGGGGCTTGGCGAGTCAAGGGAACCAACGTAAGCATGGGTTTGATACTGCCCGCTGTGCCAGACATAATAAAGTTATTGTTCTCCACCCAGTAAGTCTGTTTTCAGCCAGCATCTATGAAACTGTGACAGTCTAACTTGTTTCTTCTAAGTAGAATAACATTTTGAATTCTTCACAGTTCTTGATACTGCCTTTTAATTGGAGTGTTTAGACCATCTAGGTTTAATGTAGCTATTGATTATTTGGGATTTAACCTATTATTTTGCCATTTGTTTTCTTTATTATTAAATCCATTCTTTTCTTTTTCTATCTTCATTTGGATGGATTTTAAGTATTCCATTTTTATCACTACTTAGTTATATTTCTCTGTGTGTATGGTTTCTCTAGTACCTACAACATGTCTTTAACATATCCAAGTCTACCTTCAAATAGTATACTTTTTCTCCTAAAATATAAGAAATGTTTGATGATTGTACTCTCCCACCCTTTGTTATTGTTGTCATACATTTACCTCTGTGTGTTATTACAGCCATAATAATTAATTTTGCTTAAAAGAGTCAGTTCATTTTAAAATCAAATATTAGAATAAAGTGATTTTATATTTACTTGTATGTGCATTATTTCCAGAGCTTTTTATTGTTTTGTGTAAATCTAAGAATCTATCTGATACTATTTTTCTTCCACCTAAAGAGCTTTTTCCTACTGTTGATATTTTTTTTGGCACTTCTGAAAAAAAGTCTGAATTTTTTGCCTTCAGTTTTGTTCCATATAAAACTTTAGTTTCACAGGTTTTTCTTTAATCAATTCTTTAAAGATGTCATTCTGGCTTACATAGTTTTTAATGAGGTTTGTGGATGTTTATGCTTGTTTCTCAATATTTAATGACCATTTTCCCCTGCTGTTTTCCTTTCTCTTTTCAATTATTCAGCAATTCAGTTATGAGGTAATTTGATAAATGTTGGTCTTTATATTGCTTGTTTATTAAGCTTTTTGGATCCATGGGATTAATTTTAATTAAATTTGGAAAAGTTGTGGGAATTCGTTTTTACTCCCATCCTCCCCTATTTAGACATTCTCAATTATTCATATGTTAGACCACGTGATATGGTGTGACATGTCAGCGAGGCACTAATAAATTTTCCAGTCTGTTTCTTTTGTCTCAGTTTGGATTATTTCTCTTGCTATATCTGCTATATCCTCAATTTCATGACTTTTTTTTTTTTTTTTTACAGCTAATATACTGTTAATCTCATGACTTTTTAAAGTTTAGATTTTTTCAGTTATACAAGTTCTATTTAGTTCTTTTAAATATTTTTTATTCCTCTCTTTGTTCATGTTTTTCTTTAAATTACTGAACATAGTTAACATATATTTTATTTAAATTAATTCTTCTAATTATGTAACTTCTTTTCATTTCTGTGTTTCTTTCTATTGACTTGATTTTTCTGATTATGTGTTACATTTTTTCTGCTTCTTAACATGCCTAGCAATTTTGATTGGATACTAGACATTGGACATTGATAGTGGACTAAGATTACACAGATCTGACTTTGTTGAGTTTCACACTGTGAACATGCAGTTTAGCATTCAGCAAAGACTCACTGCAAGCCATGTAAGAGCTACAAAGTGCTGTGTATAGTTCCTTATGCTCTGGAAATTCCGCCTACAACTTCCAGCTGCCCCAGACTTCCTGAATTGTTATCTCTGTTGCTCAACTCATCCTCAACCCAAGAAAATTGCCGTGCTCTGCTTATAACTCTTTTTTCTGCATCAATATCTGGATTGCTCCCCCACCCAGTAAATGGGTAGTCTTTGGGTTCACCTATTTCTCCTCTGTTAGGGATCACAGCCCTTTTTTGACTTTTGTCTTATATCTGAAAACCATTGTTTTACATATTTTTTCCTGTTTTCTAGTTGCTTAGTGTGGAAACATAATTCTGGTACTTCCATCATGCCCAGAAGCAGAATCCCCTGTATTTCAAGTTGTATTTTGGAGGCTGCAAATGATCACTGAATGTAATGACCCTGTCAATCTAATAGTTGGCAATTCTTTAGTTCTAAAACAATTGTGATAATTTTATTTTTTGTTAATAATTATGTAATTTAGCAAGGATTTTACAGAGGCATATGATTATCATCCATATCATACATAAAATTAATATTTAATTCAATATTCACATTTTACCTTGAATGAAAATTATAATTGCTCTATAGCTTATTTTCAATATCAACCCATAATACAGGTTTTAGTTAAACATTTTGTTTAAACACAGGTCATCATAAATATACAGCAGAGGAAATCTGTTTTTCCTTATTATTAAAACATAATTTTAAATCTTTACATAAGTCATAAATCTAACTAAACAAATTTCAAATTTCCAAAAAGTGGTAGGGAGATATGCTGTTTATTGAAATTCTAGAGCCTGTGGCTTGGATGTGAAATGGTTGCATTCTGTTTATTTTGCAGAAAGTGCAGAGTATTGCCTTTATTTTTCAAATGGAGTAAAACCTGGAAATGCCACTTGGTGTCAGAAATCCACAGATTTCTTCCATACAGGCTCCAGCTTTATGGCCACTAAGAGATCAAAATACACAAGAAAAAGAAATTCAGTTTGTTTACATGAAGAAATATTTATGCAACTATAAATCATCTGCAAAAGGTATCAAAGGGAGAAGCCTTTCTTCTGCTAAGAGAATTATGTAAGAACTAGAAATGCTATTCCCAGTTAAAGCTGCATTCAGATACAATCCAGATATGAAAATCACTAATAGCCAATATCACTAATATCTGGGGGAAATTTGATAGAAACATTTTTTTTTTCTGTGAGTCAGGCAACAAATACTAGGAACAGAAAGAATTCGTGGGAGATGAAGATAACAGTTTGGCTCAAAGTCATTTCTAAACATAATGGGTGTAACAGAAATGTTAAACATGGGGATTTTCTTTTCGTAGACTTACGCTCTGTTTGGTGTAGAGTTTTTTGATGTGTTCAGGCCTAGTCTGAAAAACCATCTGGCAGAAGATTTTGTCATTTATTTTCCAATTAATATAATCCAAAATACTTAAGTGAATAATTTTGTCAGATAGTATATGGCAAAGCAAAAAATGGAATCCAGAACATGGTTTCAAAGACCACACTCTTCATTAAACCACAGCACCTCCAGGGATGATTACAAAGGAGATTTCAATAATAGATGAGAATTTCATTAGAGGAGCTTTAAGGTACCTTCCCAGACTGCAAGTACACATTTCTCAAAGGAAAGTGGAAAAACACAATTTAGAGTCTTACATAAATTAAGAATGAGGATATCTGGTGCATTAAGGGCCCATTCATTAGATGGAAGTCTTCATACTTACTAGGAGCCCTGGTTCTGGAACAGGAGCGGGCTTTGCAAACCGCTTATTAAGTTTCATCTTCTCTTTCTTTAGGGCTTTCATATTCTGAATACGTTTATTTATGGACTTGTGGAAAATAAAAAAATAAAAAATATTTTTATAACAAAAAAGTAACATGCTGATTATATTTTTGGTTTATGTCAATAAAAAAGATGAATCAATCAGTGCATATGACTTACAAAGCTACATAAAAGTAGGAAAAAAATCTTCTTTTCAAATGTGTGGTTTATAGGTGAAAAAACATATGGAACTACCAGTAGAATTTTCAAAAGAGACTATTTACTCTTAATCCCTACTTTACCAACCATTTAGCACATTTAGATAGATCCATTAAAGGCCCTAAAAGGGCATGGCCAGTATGGCTTAGCGGTCGAATGTCATTCTAGGAACCAATGTTCTATTCCTGGTCAGGGTACATGCCCAGGTTGCGGGCTTGATCCCCAGTAGGGGGCGTGCAGAAGGCAGTGGATCTATGATGTTTCCCTCTCATTTATGTTTCTATCTCTCTAACCTTCTCCCTCCTTCGCAAAAAAAATAAAAAAAAAATAAACATAAAGTAAAAAACCCAAAGGGATTTTTATAGTAATTAGAGAACAAAATCCATGCACATTCTTTAGTTCTCTTAAATGCTGCATATCACACAGAGCTTTTTTTATGTCCCCGCTGTATGACATCTATAAGTAGCAGGTACCTAAGGGATCACACTAGGATGCATTGAAGATAATGAAAGAATATTAAGGTGAAGAGGATATGAATAATAGGAACTTTTATATACTGCCAATAGGAGAGTATTTGGTACAATTGCTTTGAAAACAATGAGGCCTTACTTCATAACAATGAAAAACTCTCTTTTCCTATGATCCAATTATCTACTCGTGCGAATAATAAAGCGAAGCTTTTGTTCACTGAGAAAAAAAAAGACATACTGGAATGTTTGCAATAGCATTGTTTATTACAGGCAAATGTGCAAACTACCCACTGCCCATCAACAGTAAGTCACAAGATTCCAGAGTCCCCAGAAAGATAACACAGAAGTGTCTATCTAATAAAGGTTCTCTCATATCTGGACCATCACACATAAAGGAACAAGATAAAGTCACAATTTTGAAATACCCAGAATGATTTATTTAAACATTACCTGCCTTTCAGTGACATCTGAAGGACGAGAAATTCTTGGTCCTTCCTACAAAATATATGCAATAATTAAAAAAAAAACACCTATCAAGTCATGAGCAAACAGAAAGATTAGTTATTATAACAGGAAGTATATGGGTACAGTTTTTTATTAATATACTAGAGACCCGGTGCACAAATTCATGCACTGGTGGGGTGCCTTGACCTGGCTGGTGATCAGAACTGATCGGGGCTGTCTCTCCCAGTCCCAATCAGGCCAATGGGGCCA
>NW_005871191.1:1408523-1410083 GCF_000147115.1 Myotis lucifugus | reverse complement strand
TCTTGCTCCATTCCCTGACAATAGCAAACACACGTAGAACTAGTGCTCAGCATTGTTAGATGAATTTGTACATATTAGCTCACCAACTCCTTACAACAACCCCCAAAGGGTCAGTATGTGTGGTGGTTATCATCTGGGAAACAAGGCACTGGTGTGTTAAATCACTGGTCCAAGGTTATACAATTAGTGGGTGAGCTGGGATTTATCTACACAGCTGGCCTCGGAGCCTGTGCTCTTAATCACTGTGCTTTGCCACCAATAGCTTTTAAAAGCCCAGAGGTGCTAGCTATCTCCACTCCTTGCCACGTATGAGCGTATGAGCGTGTTTGTACCCGCATTACCCTTTTCCTGTAATCCTATTGGGATTGAAAAAGTTGCCCCCCTCCTCCTAACTGAAATAAATTTCTTTACTTCTGTTCTCATGCCATTTCCCTCCTAGAAACCTCTTCAGAGATCTTACTCCACATATTGCTTCCTCTTCTTGTTAGCCTCTCTCTATTTCCTTTCCTTTAAACATTTAAAATCCATATACTCAAATCTTCTCTTCAAATGAGTAAACCAAAACCCTTGAACAACAACCGATTATAACTATTGTCCATCACCTCTGTTTACAGGAAACTTTCACAGGAGTTGTCTGCAATTCTCACCTCCTCTTCTTTACATCCAGTGTAATATTTGGCTCACTGTAACCTTCTTCAACCCTTACTACCCTATGGGTACTTGTTTCGAAATGGTCACTAATGGTCTTCCTGCTGAATTCAATAAACACTTGGTACCAGGTGACTTTTACATTGTTAGAAACTGTAGCGATATCTTGAAAGATTATCTTAGGAAATTTACTCTTCCCCCTGTTTGCTCTGCCTTTTTATTTATGTTGGGAGTCTGTGCCAGGCCCAAGGTTTCTGTGGGGCTCATGACATCTGCTAGCTCATTCCTATATGCAGCCTCAATTAGAGTCCTGACTTATCTGCTGGTCCAGAAGGAACTTAAAAACCAGAAACAGTGACATATCATTTATATCATACCAAAGAGGATATATGATTAAAAGTACATAAAGATATTGCCAAAGACAATTTCTCAAAGGTAATAATATGCCCCTCCCCAAATTCTCCCTGTTATTTCCAGCATTCTAACTGCAGTAACTGGTTATCTGCGTTCCTTGCAGTGGCTCAGTGGCCTAGAGACACATTAAGTGTGGCCCTAGCTAGTGCTACACCACAGAGGTGAGACGTTACAGCTCTAGGTGGTGGAAAGAACAAGCAGGTCCTTGGGAAATTAACTCCTATCCAGTATCAGGTTCAGGTATATAGTAGCCCTAAGAATGAAAGTGTATAATACCCTTCCTACATTTATTTCAAAATTGAAGGGCTAGATTATCTGTGGTAGGTTAATAACTGTTCTCAAAATACATCCAAGTCCTAATGCTTGGAACCTATTGATATTTCCTTATTTGAAAAAAGGGTCTTTGCAGATATGATTTCAGATATGATTTTGAGATAAGATTATCCTGGATTATCTGGGTGACCCTCTATACCATCACCAGTGTCTTTATAAGAAAGG
>NW_005871191.1:1404050-1406045 GCF_000147115.1 Myotis lucifugus | reverse complement strand
TTTTTTTTTTTTTTTAAGTTGAGCAGCTGGCGCATCATTTCGGTGGACTCCTGCCAGATGTGTGGGCTAGACTGGGTCGGGAGGGACGAGCACCTGAGCATCGATGAGAAAAGTCTCCCATACGGGCAAGTTAATTGCCAGGAAGCTTAGAGGCTCAAAGCCAGAACACCCATAACGCCCAAGTCCACCCGAGGCTGAGAATGGAAGATAAAACACAAAAGATCAAAAGTCCCTGGATGGGTGAGCAGAAGCAAGAGCATGGGTCAAGTGAGGGAATTACGGGATTCATGAAAAGGACAGGAGCCCAAGGCTGGTCGTTGCTGGATGCTTTCCTGCCCCCTCAGGAGTGTGTGATCCTGGCTTAGAAGCATGACTTCAGAGAGATAAAGGAGCCCTTTTTCTCACATCCCAGCATCTCTTCTATCCCCCTTTCCCTAAGCTCTGAAGCACGGAGGGCATCTTATGCTAAGAAGAGGCTTTGTAGGTATCCGAGTGAAAAGTTGTGCTATGTGATTTTCTGCAGGATAGTTCCTATGCTAAAATCACCAGCCACAGGAACATTCTGTTCAGAGAGTGGTAAAAATGCAATTAGGGGATTTTCACAGAGTGTGCTTTGTAAAGTCAAGTTAAGAAGCCTTTACTTAGAGCCTTTTATGAGCTGGGCACTGGACCCGTTGCCATCTTCCAGGAATAACAATGCCACATTGTACAGGAACCTTGGAAAATCCACACAAAATGTAGCAAAGGACACACTTTCTCTTCCAGTCAAGCTAGTTTTGCTCTTTGTAAGCAATCTTGATCTAGCAGAAGTAGAACCTTTTTGTCTCATACGTCATGAAATACCTACCTGTGATGTTTCTTTTCCAGCATGTGGACATCAGGAAGGTCAGCCTCTTTAAGGGGGAGGACAGAAACATTCACTTGGAAGCAAACTTTGTATGTTTCATAATCACTTGTCAAAGCTTCCTGAAGCATTTGAATTTATTCATTAGCGACTATATCAGTCAGAATTGTTAAGTGCAAGCAACGAGCACAGAATTTATTGAAAGATCACTGAGCAGTTCTCAGAATCTCTAAAAAGGCTGGAAACTGTAGCCAGGAACAATATCCCAGATGACCTAAAGAACTGGTCAGGTCTAGATACCACAGTAGACACTGTAGCATCATTAACACTGGCCCATGGCGCTGATACAGTCTTACTTTTGATGCCACCTCTGCATAAGGGACTCTGTGCAGGTGCTGGAGTTTGCATTCCTAACATGTGGTTCAATATTCAGGATGGCTGCATGTGGTTAGAGGAGACTGGGTTATGTCCCGAGCCTCATAGCGGAAAAGGCCAGGAAAATGAAAATTTGGAGGTTTGTCTTTCTATAGTAGAAAATGAGGTTTGTCTTACTAGGTAGGCATTTCCCTTAGTGGTTTAGTGAAGCATTTAGCGATGCCTGTAGGTGTTTTTATTGTCACATCTTGGCTAAGGGAGGGAAAAGAGGGGGCACGGTTAGTTTTTTACATCTAATGGGGAGAGGCCAGGGATGTTGCTAAACACCTTAAATGGCACAGGACAGCTCAAATTACCCGAGAATTACCTGGTCTAAATTATCAGCAGTGTCATAGTTGAGAAACCCTTCCCTTAATAGAAAAGGGTTTCAGATACCCGTGGCCAAATGATTGACACATATTCATGTAGTGGCCAATGAGTTTTTCATCTCTGTTCAGCTTGTTTTTGCAGTTTTTTTTCTTTTCTTCAATTCGACTTCTCTTTCTTTTGTGAGAAAAGACATATATGAAGAAGATGTAATGGGTTCACTATCAACAAGGAAAGATGTTCAGAGAAAACAATTTGGGCAAAAAGCAAAGATGATAAGTGACAGAATCTTGATTGTAACAGCAAGATTTTAAAGTTCATGATCTTTCCACTCTGCCATGATTTTCTTCTGTGGTCCCCTGAGACCCCGACCGAGTGTTTAGGATGTGCTGTTATGATTTTGTAGCAAG
>NW_005871191.1:1289715-1403950 GCF_000147115.1 Myotis lucifugus | reverse complement strand
CCTAATTTCATCGGCATCATCCTCTAACCAGCTGAGTTGATCGTGTACTCCGCCTGCACCCGACTCTTTCAGATCCCTCACAGATCATCCAGCTGCTTCCAGAAGGACTCACGCCACATGGAAGTGACAGCGATATACATAGAATTAAATGAGTACTTTCTGACTGTCTATGTAGGCCAGGGCCGGAAAGGGAAGGATGCTGAAGTAGCAGTGGCATCCCTAAATGGTGGTGTAGGAATAGTATTCCCTGTCTTCCCATTCCACCCACTATTATGCTGCATCCACTCTGTCCTGGGCTCCAAGGCAGCGCTATTTTCAGCTGAGCACAGTCCTGGGGTAGGAGTTCGCTCTGGCTCCCGAGAAATCCTCTGTAGCAGGGGCAAGCACTTGCATCAGTCTCAGTTGCAGGGTCCAGGGCAGGGGATTCAGGTCTAGCCACGCGCTTCAGACATGCCTGCACTGCCAGCAGAAGATCCCTTTGCAATGTCTCGGCGTCATCGGTGTCAATCAGGCTTTGGCACTAGCCATGATGTTCACATAGCATAGAGTATTGTGTGGGGGCAACCAACTTCAGGTGGCACAGGCAGTTTTAGAATCCCCCAGCCTCCAGGGGGCGTATCTGAGCTCTGGCTCCAGAGATAAGGAGAGAAAACATGCTCTTCCAACAAAAGGAAGGACTAGGATTTCTGATCATAACCGGGGAGGGCTTCAGTGGGTTGGAGACTGGACTCTTTTATAAGCTGGAAATATGTGAATGTAAAGGCTGTGTTTTAGAAAATTTATTGGAGGCTGTTGTTTACATCCTACATTATACAGCAGGTTATTTCAGTTCTCATACATGAGTAGACTTAATTATAAAAATTTTATGAAAAAGATATTGTGAAACTCTGATCTCTAGTTTACAAAAGATATGGCTGAGGACTGGCGATGCTAAGTAATATGGCATTATTACATAGCAAGAGATTTGTTCTCAGATCCATACATTTTCAAGTCCTCGACTTTTAAATGCCACATACTGTATATGTATATCCCACATTCAAAGGCTGTTAAATCGCGTTGTTTACCCATATCTTCAGAAAAAAATCACTTCTACTGTTGTGGTAAACAACCTGCTTCCCTATTTATAATGGTCTGGCCCTCTAGCAACTTCAGCGCAAAATTGTAGCTAATTTGCCTACAAACGTCAGGTGGTCATAATAATCTGGCCACTCAGTGTATATGCTGTCAAGCAGCCCTAGTTTTACTTCTTATGGGGTGAGAGTATCACCAAGTTGCTTGTTGTCTTTCTACCCTTTGTCATTCCTCCTGTGCATTTTGGGAATGATTAATACCCTGGGCCACACAGCTCCTCCATTGGACAGCCACAAGGGGGCACCCTTAAAACACTGAGAGAAGACCTGCAAACTTAGTAAAGGGAGAAAAAAAACCCAAAAAAACAGTTTCCCTGTTCCCCACCCTCCTTACCTCTACCAAAACTAGTGTTGTTTTTTTAAAGTGAGGATCATGACATTTAAAGGGTCTTAAAGTCAAATGATGTAAACTGTAATTGAAAAATGAAATTAAAAAAGAAAAAAGTCAATTTAATGATCCACAATTGACTTTTTTTTTTTTTAATAAAGAAACACAAGATGTGAGAGCACATCACATCTAGTAAGGGTGCTGTTACGTGGAAATGTATTCCATTTTCATGATATGTAATGAGGGAGCGTGTAAATGTAAAATGTATTTCTCACTGTGGACCACATGGTTAAAAGCCACTGAATGGCATGCAACTGTTGTGGGAAACCACCAGGGCGTTGCCTGAGTCCAGGAGGGGGGGGGATGGATAGGAGGGAGTGGTCATCTTAGTAAAACAGAGTGCAGAGGAGTAACTTGTCATGGAGTCCAATATTTCAAAAGTACAGTGGATGGGGAACACACACACACACACACACACACACACACACTCCTTCTCAACTAGTTCTTCTGGTCCTTTGTCGGCAGCTTCCCTGTACTTGGAGGAAGGACTGTATAACCCGGGGAACCTAGTATTTATTCAGCGTCTGTGGTGTGCCGGTTGCTTTACATATATTACTTACCTTTGTCATTCTTATGAGCCAATGGGGAGAATAGAATTGCTTGACTTTTCAGATAAAAGCCTGAGTCCCCGGGGTAACTGTGGTTTCCGTCCACTTGGTAAATTTTCATTTTTCCATTTTTCTGGTGACAGGCCTCCCCAGAGGATGGAAACAGGAGGATCCCTCCGTGGTCACAGGGATTGGGGGAATTGGATAGGAAGGGAAGGGAGGTGGTCCACCTTTGGGCAGGTGAACCAAATTCCACTGGAATTTGTGCTGGAGCTGGCAGTGAAAACTCCCCCTTTTTCTTCGACCCTGGACAGAATTATATAAGATGTTCCTCTTGATAGGAGCAAAGAAGTTTGATCAAGAGACACAGGTTACTTGAAAGTGGACAGCATGTGGAATCAATACCATGATCTTACTCTCCTGCTCTTTTGAGCCACTGTTGGGGCTACCCATTGGGTACATCCAAGTGGAAGCCAGAGGGTATTCAAAGTCCATACAAGTCAGCCTCTGAAGCAGAGATCAAGAGGAGATGGGTGGAGAGTAGACTGGATGAAGGAATGGACGTGACCTAGTGTGGATGTCAGTGCACGTACACACAGACACACAACACACAATGAAAATCCATTCTATGCCAATAATTAGTGCACAATTCACTCCTTGGCTGCAATAAAGGAATGTTTTTTATTATCAGAGGAGCTGGCCTGAGTGCAGAGTTTTTTCTATTAAAATTTCTGACTCATCGCAATTAGTGATAGCTCTAAACCATCCAGGTAGAAAAATGGAAAAGTAACCTAATTTACTTCTAGAGTTTTGCAAATAATTGCATCAGATGAGGTTGCAGAACAAAAATTCTAGTAGTCTCCCAGGAGACAATTTTCGTAATGACATAATTAGAGCTGGCAATCACAGGGGCTGAGGTAATGGAGCAAATGATGAGAAATATAATATTCCTCTTGTCCTTCAGCATAAATGCTTTTCAGAAAAAAACATACCTTTTGCATAATTTGGCCACATTTCTATTTCACCTATTAATTTTAGTGATCTACAGTGGTTCTGACTGTACAGCGAACCATAGAGTTCTTATTATGAGGCGTAGTCCAGCTAATTTAAATGCAGTTCAAGGAAATTCAAGCACACAATCCCTAGGGCTAGGATAAATATGTTCCTCTCTGGATGTCATGCATAGATTGCTGCAGGTTTGCTTTGGAGTAGATTTTCAAGGCTTTTGCTAAAGGGGCCCAAGTTTCAGAAGTTATGTAATTACAGTAAATTGGACTTCACTGTCCCTGAGGCTCTTTAACATTTTCAAGTTTTGAAAATGGTCATTAACTGATGTGCAGGTAACTTGTTAAAAGGATTGAGAGAAGTGAAATAGCTGCCATCGCCCCTGTGTTAGAGGGTGTCAGGGACAACTGGCAGCTTGCTTGCTTGCTTGAGGTGATTGTAAATTAGTATATCAGCTTCCCTGAAACCGTGCCCTGGGCAGCTCTTGGAGGGAGGCAGCATCAAGGCGAAAAAGACTTTCAGGCTGAATCCCAGCTCCCATGTGGACATGTCTTCCGATGCCAGTTCCTGAAAGGCAGAACCCTGCTCATTAAAATCAGCCGCACAATACCTGGTCAGACAGAGCAAAGGAACTGTTTGACCCCAGGGGTCCTGATCTATTAAGAGAAGTTCAAACGGGAGGAAGCTGGTATTTGTTTCAATAGCATCCAAGCTTCTCAGTACCAACTTGCTTAGTCCATTTGGGCTGTTCTAACAAAATACCACAGACTGGGTAGCTTATGAAAAACGGGGATTTATTTCTCTCAGTTCTGGAGGCTGAAAGTCCAAGATCAAACACCTGTTACGTTAAGTCATTACTGGCTGGGGTTTCAGTTTTTATAGCGAAACAAATTCTTAAGTTTGCTTCTGTCTCTTAAGAGAATTAAGACCATTCCCCAAGTGAGTATGTGATTTAAGAAAATCACATCCTAGTAAGTGTGAGCATGCACCCGAATGGTTACTTCTACTAACTCTAAGAAATATTTAATTGATAGATACCAATGTAATTGACAATTCCTATTAAAGACTGTGTGTGTGTGTGTGTGTGTGTGTGTGTGTGTGTGTGTGTTTTAAAGGCTGTTTCAACCTCTCCCAATTAATAATAAAGTCTTTGTGCAGGCATATTCTGGAAATTCGATTGGTATGTATGTACCCATTTATGAATTGGGGATGATAATATATTTATTACTATAAAATTTACCGAAACATAGTTGGAAATATATAAAAACCAATTGGATCCATGATGAGGAAGTGAGTAGAAAAAATTGCTAAATTTATGGGGATTAAGAGAGGATCTCTAAAAAAAACAATAACACCTACACCTAATATTAGTCATAGATTTGGGGGTTGCTCTTTTGAGTACCCATATATCACAAACATGGTCATTGTGGTGCAGAATAAAGTGGGGACCTTAAACTGGTTAGGTTATATTAATTTGAATGCTCTGATTTTCAATAATCAGATGTAAAAGTGCATAATTTAATTATGCCATGTCATTGAACTGTGCCAATAACAACAGCACCGTTTCCCAAACAGCATGAATAAAATAAATCATTAGTATATTTTGATTATTAGTGTATGTCAAATTATTTCTCCCACCTTTATTGACGTTTTTGTTTAGTAATTAGTAAAGGAATAGCATACCTGTGCTGCACCTGCCAAGGATGTCTCAGTTGTGTGCTGTTCACTCAGCAGCTCCCTGAAGCTGCCAAGAATAACAGGATTATGGGGGAGAGAAATGATTCTCTTTGACTTTAAGTATAGTTTATGCCTTTCATTTTGCTTTCTATTTCCCAACATGAGTATGTTCCACAGCTGGATGTGCTTTTTCTCCAGAATGAATATGTTGCCACCTCCATCCCATGGTTTATGCCATCTTCACTCCACCATAGTCACCAGAGCTACAATGTACACCTGCCTTTTTATTTTTTCCCAGTAGAAATTCAGGTACAACATTCTGGTATTTTTTGGGATTCTAGTAACAAGTGCCTAATGGAAAGTGAATGCTTAAATGAATTACTCTAGCCCTTTAAATGGGTTTAGTTGTTCACATCTTCAGTGTTTTAATGGGAAGCAGGAGAAAAACAATAACCAAAAGATAATTAGAGAAAGAGGGAGGGAAGATAATCAGGAGGGAGAGAGCCAGTTTTATTCCCTAATGAGTAAGTAGACGTGGTAAATGGAAAATGTAAGAAATTAGCCTCAATCTCCTCATTTGAGAAATGCAAAATACAATTACAAATACCTTTGCTCAGAGGATGGCTGTTTAGAAAAATTGACGTCACCTATGCAGGAGGGAAAGCTCACATGGGTGCTCAATAACTTGTTCACTCCCTTTTCTCTTTTCTGAGGGGGCCAAAGC
Organism: Myotis lucifugus; assembly: GCF_000147115.1. Taxonomy (NCBI): domain Eukaryota; kingdom Metazoa; phylum Chordata; class Mammalia; order Chiroptera; family Vespertilionidae; genus Myotis; species Myotis lucifugus. The sequence goes on along the minus strand of NW_005871191.1, from coordinate 1,398,478 downwards.
TAACACAAGTGGACAATACTTCACTTCCTTTAGTTTCAGCTTCTTCAACTACGTAGGGGCATATTCTAGGAGACCTAAAGTGACCCAGTGCTCAGAGTCTCCCCCAAGCAGTGTGTGATAAGGGGCTTAGGACACTAGAGGATGAGAAAAAAGAAACAAACAAACAAACAAGGGATTCTCTCCCCCTCCCCCGAGCATCAAGAAACCCACTCCAGCTCCTAGAGTCAGAACCAGAGGGTTTCTTGTGGTGCTCTCACTAGGCACATCATTACCCACTTCCATGTTTAGGGTTATGTTGAGTCCAGGTTGGACTCAAAACCAAAGCAAAAAAAAAAAATCAAATGAAGTGAAGCTCACTCATGGTTCAGTGGTACTTCAGATACTGATCTTCTTCCTCAACCTGCCTGCTACTGTTTCTTTCAGAGGCCTCAGTCATTCTGTGCATGTTTTCCCCTTGCAGTCAGTGTGAGAGACAGGGTGGCGTGTGTTTGCGCCATCGTACCTGGGGCAGGCACATATGTTTCTCAGGAATTGTGATGTAAGTGAGCTTTCTGAAAGAGGTTTCTGGAGTAAACAGCTAAACTGAAGGCATACCTGTCAGATCAGTGGCAGTCTGCTCTGCCAGAGAGTAAAGCCCTTGGCGCTGTTGTACTTTATTCACATTACAGAGATCCCAGAATGCCTAGACCTGTAGTAGCATTTCATGTAGAGATGTTTACGACTTAAAAAAATGGACTTAGCCATACTCTTTATTCATGTTAGTGCCTCATTAATAGTTCATTAATCTTCATCCACGTGGACGGCAAACAAATGTCATCTCACGTCCTACTTATCTCATCTAGTTGTGGCTACTTGGCATATGGGTCTGAGAAGAACAGAGAGAACCCATAATGCTTGTTTGCAGGAAGGTGTGCTGGGATTGAAGAGCATGTCACATCTGTCATGGGCAGAGATATGGCCTATGCATGTCACCTTCCTGCCTTCCTGGATCTACCTGAGTTCATGGGAGGGAACCCTAATATATATAAAGAGCTAGGTGGCGTCACGACCGAACAGGCGACTGGTCACCATGAAGTGCATGGAGCACCTCTTGGTCCCCCCTTCCCCCAGCCCCCGAGCCACTCACCATGAGGGGGGGGCTGGTGACGGGGCGGGACTGGGGTGGTGGGCTGCTTCGTGGGGTGGCCGTGAGCTTAGCGGAGCAGTCACCCAGGTGGCAGTGAGTTTCGTGAAGCAGTTGCTGGGTGGGGGTGGGGGGGAGGCTCGCAGAGCAGTGGCGGGGTGGGGAGAGTTTCACAGAGTGTCCAGCAGTGAGCTTCATGGGGTAGCAGCAAGCTTCACTGAGCAGTTGAGGGGCAGGGAGCTTCACGTAGTGTCGCAGGGCGGCAGAGGCCATGCGACAGAGGCCAGAGGCCAGGTTAGGCCTAGGGACCCTAACTGTGCACAATTTCATGCGTGCTGGGCCTCTAGTATATATATATATGTGTATATATATATATATGTATGTATATATATATGTATGTATATATATATGTGTATGTATATATATATGTATGTATATATATATATGTGTATATATATACATACATATATATATATAGTGGTGAAGCAATAATAATAATGGTTTAATATCAATAGTGAATCATTGGCATTTTGTAGTCCCACTGAAGGTGAAGTTCTGTTTGATCAAAGGGAAGCATGCCACAGCCATGATCACCAATAGCCCCTTTGTTGTCCCAAAGTATTAATAACTGTCTTCGCCATTCTTAGAACTGTAGATCAAATGCTGTGTTTCAGCTTAATTTTAAATGAAGCCACATTAGCATTAATGTCTATTAAAAATGATTTCAGAGAGGAAGAGAGAGGGACAGAGAGATTGAAACATCAGTGATGAGTAAGAATCATCAGTCAGTTGTCTCCTGCACACCCCCCACTGGGGAACAAGCCCACAACCGGGGCATGTGACCTGCTGGTTCACAGGTTGACCCTCAACCACTGAGCCACCATTGCCCAGCAATATCTAAATTTTAATAGTCCTTGGCTCTGAGTTGATTCACTCCAGTAATTTTAAATGGGGGCTATAAAATGAAGTGGGAGTATTTAGGAAACCTGTGGGAGGTACTACTAGTTTTGGATGGTGGGTACAGTGTAGGAATTCTAGAAGGCCTGCAATGTGAAGGGAAGCCCTAGAAAAAAAAAGGAATAGTCTTTATCCAGCAGGACTCCAATATCCAGTGAAAGAAAATTCATAGATACCTTTAGATTGGCGAAGAGGTGTGCATGTGCGAGACACTTGTGAATAACCCTGTCCAGGCAGTGTTTGTCTATATCATTTGCCTTTTGTCCTTGGAATAAGATGATAGCATTCAAGCTGTGAAGATACATAGCTTGTGCCACTGCTGGCATTAAAAACGCATTGTTTTGAAGGGCAAGGATGATTGAAGAGGCAGAAATGCTTGCCTAGGAGAAAAGACAAATTAATTAATCTGTCAAATTATGTCTCTAAGAGCCTGAATGCAGATGATTCTTGCATACCAAGTCTGTTCTCACTGTAGTGCTGAATGCCCATTTTTTGCTTCTCTGTGCTCTAATTTATGATTATGTACAATCTAGCACAGTATTTACAACCACAGTTCATAGAAGCCAAGGGATCTTTTACAATATTAAACAATACACATCACTCTTAAATTTGCATATATATAGATATAAAAACAATGCATGTACAGTGACATATGTATGGGCAACAAGACAATGAGTGAATTGTTTTATTTTTAAAATGATATTTAATAAGACTTTAAATTAAAAAAATTAAAATTGACTTTTACTCAGATAATTTTTGTTTACCAGTTTGGTATTAAGTATAATTGGTGTATTATTCTAATTTTAAAAGTTTAAGTATTTTAGAAAAAAAAACATTTTATTCTATTTAAGCTTTCTTCATAATGATTTTCTTTTAAGTTACTTTCTTTTTAAATAAATTCTTACTTAAAAATTCTTTATTATTATTATATACCAAAGTACTAAAATTTTATTTTCCAAAGAAACAGAACAGAACAATCAGCTTGCTGATAATGCACCTTCAGTGTTTTTTTCCTGTCCTAGCTGGTTTGGCTCAGTGGATAAAGTGTTGGCCTTCAGACTGAAAGGTCCCGGGTTCAATTCTGGTTAAGGGAACATGCCCGGGTTGTGGGCTTGATCCCCAGTGGGGGGCATGCAGGAGGCAGCCCATCAGTGATTCTCTCTCATCATTGATGCATCTATCTCTCTCTCCCTCTCCCTTCCTCTATGAAATCAATAAAAAATACTTTTTAAAAATTTTTAAAAAGATTTTTCTCCTAGTTCTTCTTCTCCCAGGGTTCACCAGTTTGCCACCCTAAAGCCTCTCTGACAAGAAAATTCCGGGGTCACAAATCGACCCTAAACCAAGCATGTCAAACTCATGGCCCGCCGGCCGCATGTAAATATTTTTGTGAACCAGTCAATATAACAGTATGTAAGAAACGTTTTATTTTTTTATTTTTTTTTTTTTTAAATATATTTTATTGATTTTTTACAGAGAGGAAGGGAGAGAGATAGAGAGTTAGAAACATCGATCAGCTGCCTCCTGCACATCTCCTACTGGGGATGTGCCCGCAACCCAGGTACATGCCCTTGACCGGAATCGAACCTGGGACCTTTCAGTCCGCAGGCCGACGCTCTATCCACTGAGCCAAACCGGTTTCGGCTGTAAGAAACGTTTTAATAAAAATTCTGTAGCTTAATTTTTACAATATCCTGTTATACATAATCTAGCCTATCTAATAAAGATGGAATATGCAAATTGACCATCACTTCTCGACAAAGATGGTGGCGCCCACAGCCAATAAGGAGAGAATATGCAAATTGGCGTGACAAAGATGGTGGCAGCCAGGCTGGCACACTTGCGTCATTGCCATGGTGATGATGCATGTGTTCTGCCCCGCCCCGGCCGCTCTGGGCCTCTGGGCAGCACGCAAGGTGGAAGGCAGCTCCGGGCCAGAGTGAAGGCGGTGCTGACAGGCCTTGGCCACAGAGCTGGAGCGAGCAGGAGCCTGGCTCTTAGCTCCAGTGATGGCAACAAAGTTTCAATTATAGAAGGTAAATAAATCCCAGAATAAAAAAAAAAGAAAAAAAAAGAGTGGCTGGGAGCTTCATTTGCCGGGTAGCCTGAAAATGGCCCTCAGCCCCTCACCCAGACTGGCCAGGCACCCCAGTGGGGACCCCCACCCTAAAGGGGGTGTGGCCAGCCTGAAAACAGCCATCAGCTCCTCACCCAGGCTGGCCAGGCACCCAAGTGGGATCCCCACCCTGATCCGGGACACCCTTCAGGGCAAACCAGCTGACCCCCACCCGTGCACCAGGCCTCTATCCTATATAGTAAAAGGGTAATATGCAAACTGACCCTAACAACAGAAAGACTGGGAATGACTGGTCACCTTGACACACACTGACCACCAGGGGGCAGATGCTCAATGCAGGAGCTGCCCTCTGGTGGTCAGTGCGCTCCCACATGGGGGAGCTCTGCTCAGCCACAAGCCAGGCTGATGGCTGCCAGTACAGCGGTGGTGGTGGGAGCCTCTCCTGCCTCCTCAGCAGCGCTAAGGATTCCCGACTGCAGCTTAGGTCTGCTCCCTGCTGGCAAGTGGACATCCCCCGAGGGCTGCCGGGCTGCCAGAGGGATGTCTGATTGCCATCTTAGGCCCAATCCCCCGGGGAGCAGGCCTAAGCCAGCAGGTGGTCATCCCCCGAGGGGTCCCAGACTGTGAGAGGGCACAGGCCAGGCTGAGGGACCCCCCCCCCCCGAGTGCACAAATTTTTGTGCACCGGGCCTCTACTATATATATAAAGAACCAGGGGCCATCGCAACTGAATGAATGACCGAATGGACTACTGAGTGGGGCAACCAGGTCGGCAGAGGGGTTAGTGAGGGATGACCAAACGACTGAGCAGCAGGTTGTGTGGGATGACCAGGCCAGCAGTGGGGGCAGTGAGGGGCGACCAGGCCAGCAGGGCGTGTAGTTAAGGGTGGCCAGGCCAGCAGAGGGGGGCAGTGAGGGGTGACCAGGCTGGCAGGGGGGCAGTTGGGGGCTACCAGGTCGTGGGGGGGACAGTTGTGGGCAACCAGATTGGCAGGGGGGCAGTTGGGGGTAACCAGGCTGGCAGGAAGAGGTGGTTAGGGGTGATCAGGCTGGCAGGGGTGCCAGTAGGGGCAGGTAGGCAGGTGAGCAGTTAGGAGCCAGCAGTCCTGGATTGTGAGAGGGATGTCCAACTGCTGGATGGGCCTAAACCGTCATTCAGACATCCCCCGAGGAGTCCTGGATTGGAGAGGGTGCAGGCTGGGCTGAGGGTACCCCCCTCCACCCCATGCACGAATTTCGTGCACCGGGTCTGTAGTTATTAATAATGAACTACAACGTTTGCTAATGACTGATTACTCTAATCGTGTTGCATTCATTTCCTTATGCACCTTATGCACAGGCATGCCATTTCTCTCCACTAATACTAGCAGCAAATATTTTAGCAGCCAATTGCCACATCATTAGTCTTGTACTGACTTGTTTGGTGTGCACAACAGGAAATATTTCACTTTTGGAGAACAAGAAAAATAGGTTTATTTGCGTTATGCTTATTAATTTGTGCAGTTATTCAGTGTCTGGTAAGTTAATGTTTAAGAAAAATTATTAATTTTTTAAAAATGTTCTATTATTTTATGTTAATGATTACTCATTTATTTCAGCCCTTTGTATTCAGCATGTCTCTATCGAAATAAACTTATGTTTCTATGAAAATTGAAGCTTTTGTTTTTTTGCAGTCCACATAAACTTAAACCTTGTTTATTTGGCCCATGTTAGCCTTTGAGTTTGACATGCTTGCCCTAAACTATTTCAGGCCATTGTAACTGCATCTCAATGTGGTGTAGTGTCAAAAACATCCTGATTTGAAAAGGCTAGTAAGAAAGAAGATTATTTAAATTCAAGATCTCTGTGTGAGCTTTTGTTTTGTGAATAGTTTGAAAATGGATTAATATATTTTGGGGGTTTAGTATTTAAATGGAGAGAAATGAATAACAGTTCACTTGAATAAACATTCAATTGGGCTCACACATTACGTTGGTCCTGAGAACACAGAAATAAGATAGATTCCTTGTCCTTGAATATCATATATAGTCGAGAGTTGTGCATTTAAAATTTTCCTGCCTAATTTTTTCCCCCTGAAGATAAAAATAAATGTGTGGCCCTAGCTGGTGTTGCCCATTGGATAGGGTTGTGGGTTCGATTCCAGGTCAAGGACACCATACCTGGGTCACAGGTTCCATCTCTGGCCTGGGTCAGGTGCGTGCGGGAGATAATCAATCCATGTGTCTCCCTCACATGGATGTTTTTTTTCTCTCTCCCCTCACTTCCTTCAACTCTCTCTAAAAATCAATGAAAAAATATCCTTGAGTGAGAATGAAAAACAAAATAAATGTGCGACCCCAGGAATTCTGAGAGCAGGAGCTTCTTCATAATGTCCATATATGAGGAGCTTAGAGAAACAATGTAGTTGGAAAAATGGGCTCCAAGGCATTTCTTGCTTTTAGTTTGATTGTATGTTAAAGACAATAAAAGAAGCAGTTTTCCATTTATCCTTAATCTGCATTTTTTAATAAAAGGTAAAATTAATTATTTTTATTTCCTCTTGCTGGGGGTGGAGGAAAGGACATCATGCCAGTATGGAAAGATCTCGAGTTCTCTGAGTCATTCCTCAAGGCGGCCACCTCCAAGGGATGTGACCTGAGTTCCCCCTCAAGGGAACAGCCAGCCTTTGAAGTCTAGAATTTTACTTTAAAGATCATGCAGATTTTTCATTCTAGTTTGAAATTTATCTTGTTTTCATGTGAAATGAACTGTTCTGAAATCTTACAGAAAAATGTACACCCCGGGTGTATTCCGTGGTTATATTGCTGCTTCTCATGTCATGTATCTTGTGGGATTTTTGTGCACTCAGCTGAGAAACTGAGGCAGTAGAGCATGGAAATATGAAAGCTATTCCATGATATAAGTATGAAATTATAGTTTTTTCATTAAACATATTGAAAAAATACTTTTATTGAAGTTATTTTGATGTGACAGAACCACAGAACGTACTTTTTTCAGTGCTTTCTATTATTTATATTATAAAAAATGTTATAACCACTAATAAAGTGCTTTACCAAAGGAGCATAGACATGGCTTTGTCTTACAGAATTTCCTGTACTGCAGTAAAATGTTAACCAATGAGACTTATATGCTACCTAGACTAGTGATCTTAATTCTCTGCATCTCAGATTTATTTTTTTAAAAACCTTACTTCCAAAATTTTTTGGCAAAATAAAAACAGGATAGGAATTCTTAAGATCTACATGGACCTCATGGACCTCTCTAAACTTATTATATCTGTATGTAGTGCTCATAGGTATTTCAAAGGATAGAGGCAAAATTCTTCTGCCCAAATTCATAACATTAGCTATGAAATAAGTGAAATTTCAAAATTCTATCAATGGATCTGGCCTTTATTCACTGACAGCAAGTAGCTATTTCCATCATTTTTGTTGTGATTACTTGGAAGCTTATGGTTAAATTTTTACTTTATATATTCTTGGAGAAAATTTAATATTGTTGTTCTCCACATTTTCCACATTTTTTAAAATGTCCATCATTTCGCTCTGTCTAACTGTGCTTTTGTTTTGAACATCAATCTCTTTTGGAATTGTGCAGGATAAAAATTACCCTATTGTTGCCTGGCTGGTGTGGCTAAGTGGTTGAGCATTGAACCATGAACTAGGAGGTCATGGTTGGATTTCAGGTCAGGGCACATGTCTAGGTTGCAAGCTCGATCCCCAGTAGCGGGCATACAGGAGGCAGCCAATTGGTTTTGATCAATGTTTCAATCTTTCTCTCTTTCTCTACCTTCCCCTCTCTCTAAAAATCAATAAAACCAAATATCTATTTCTATAGCTATATCTATCTATCTATCTATCTATCTATCTATCTATCTATCAAGAGGTAATATGCAAATTGTCCAGGATACCATAATATCATGACTGCTCAGGAGGAGGCTGCGCTCGCAGATGGGTGGGAGGGCACTGTGTGCATGGTGAGGCAAGCCACGGATGGTGCAGGCCCAGAGACAGGGAGGCCTGCCCAAGCCGGAGTGTAGACAGGGGTCCTGCCAGCCGCAGCACGCCAGCAGTCCCGCCTCTGTGCATGAGCTGCAGAGGAAACACCTTTTCTGACCACTCATTGGCTAAGCTACCAGTACGCCACTCACAGTGTTCTTGGAAACTTGGGTAATAAGGATCCAAGAAGGTGATCTAGTGTTTTTCCACCTCACTCCTGGAAGAAAAAATGAAGGTCTGCTGCTGGAAGGGCTAAGAAATGTCATATCCTGCCCTAGCTGGTTTGGTTCAGTCGATAGAGCCTCGGCCTGTGGACCGCAGGATCCAGGTTCGATTCTGATCAAGGGCATGTACCTAGGTTGCAGGTTCCTCCCTTGCTGGGGCCCAGGTCAGGGCTCATACAGGGGGCAACCAATTGAAGTGTCCCTCTCATGTTGATGTTTCTCTCTGTCTTTCCCTCTCTTTTCCATGCTCTCTAAAAATCAATGGAAAAATATCCCCAGGTGAGGATAAAAAGAAAAAGAAAGAAATGTCATATCCTATGAAAGAGACATCTTGAAAATGCCTAAAGAAAGTTGTCATTTTTTTGTGGTGAAGGGACTGGAGTTTATGTTGATGAAAACACCTTGGCGGCTGCAGCTGCCAGCTATTGCAACAGCAGCGGGGTGATGGGGGTGGCGCCTTTCCCTGATCAGCCTGGTTGCCTCCCACAGAGGGAGGCCAGACTGCTGCGGCTTAGGCCCGCTCCCATGGGGAGCCATCAGTAGGACATCCCCTGAGGACTCCTGGACTGTGAGAGGGGGCAGGCTGGGCTGAGGGACCCCCACAGTGCATGAATTTAGTGCACCGAGCCTCTAGTGTGTGTGTGTGTGTGTGTGTGTATGTGTGTGTGTGTGTGTGTGTGTGTGTGTGTATATATATTATTTATTTATTTTACCCTATTGTTAATTAGTTATCTAACTCCACATATTATCTAACACCTTGTGCTATGAAATAGGAGGCACATGCATTCAGGAAATACATCAGGACAATAGGTGGTACTCGTTATAGAATTATACCCACCAAATATATCTACTATGGCATTAGAGGTTTAGCTGCAGAATTGAGACAAATTCTGCATGATCCAAATAAATATAAAGATTCTTCAACTTGGGCTTTAGTAATGATTGGCTCAACTCCCACTAAAGATTGAGGACACTGCTGGTTACTAGAGTTAACTTTAACATTCTCATGCACTTAAAACTATAACATGTAGAACAGGTTAATGATTTTAATTTCATTCTTTTTTCTTCCATGGAAAATTGAAGAAATACATTTTCAAAGCAGTTAAGAAAATTGTTTTCCTCAGTTTTCTAGATTTGGTTTATTGCTTAGTGTGTGTCCCTTGCTATTTTATTCCTAGGAGTTTCTATGCATTAGCCTAAGATTCCTTTTGGAGAAAGAGTCTATTTCAATTTTATTGACAATGAGGTTTGAATTCCTTCCAATGTGCAAGTTATTACAGAGAAATGACTTCATTTTCTGTTGACATGGCTCTGGGATTTGCTGTATCTCTTAAGTGTTCTGTGTTTTACAGTCAGTTGGGTAAGTATTCTATATCAAGGTGGTATGAGTTCACAACCTATAGTTTTATAATCTAGTCTCATATAATAAAAGATTTCATGACATTCCATTGCAAAACCAGAAATGACCGGATCTGAATCTATGAATGGCCTTTATTTCTCCCATTTATTGTGAATAGTTACGCATTTCATTGCAGTAATATGAATGTGTTTGATTAGAGGATACTGACTGCCTCACACTCCTCCAGGGGATAATATAAGAATCAGATTATGCACTTTCCTACTTTTCTAAAATCATCACATTTCTGAACTCTAAAACAGTCTGCCCTCAAGAAATTCACTTAAGGGATTATGAATCTGAAAAGCAAGAACCTCTATTTTTCATTCAGATTATACTTCCTGTATAAAATTGGTAAAACAATTAAACATCGTAATGGCTATAGTTTTACTGTTTAACTATTTCAGTGTCCCTGTGAGGAGACTTATTATTACTTTAAATAGCATAGACTTCACTAGAAGCTATTGTAGTAGTCTTGGCCAAATTTTAATAAAAGGAGAGAGATGATTACTCAAATCTTACCCTGATCTCTCATCCTCTTATGCATAAGCTTTTGCTTTATAAATCTTTCATTCAATTATTTTCAAGTAATTTATTTGGATACTTTAAAATCCTAGTTGGTACAAAGAAGTGTCTAAAACTCAGTGCTAATATTTAAGGATGCCTTCTGAAAAATATTTTTCTATTTTTAAAATTGCTTGAGTAATCCAACAAGTTCAGAGATTTCTGAAAGAATGTTTATGCTCATATTGTTTGGATTTAATGTCAGATTCTTATGAAACTATATTAGAAAGGAATTCTTTTGGGCTCAGTTTTAGATATTTTGAGGAGACAAAAGTGAGTGTGAGACTATACACATCCCCTGGACCCACATATACTTTACAAACTGTTGCACAACATGTGAATCCCTTAATTCAGTTCTCAGATTGAAACAAATAAAATAAAATCAGGAGAGGAGAGCTTATTGGTGAAGAGTTTTCTCTGGAGAACTGTGCAAGTTTCCACATGGTGATGGGTAGGGTGGGCTGTTTTCTGACTCCACACTTGATCAGAAGTTTCTCTTGCAGAACTTTACAATGTGTGTCCTACAGTGAGAGTCACAGAGGATGGGTGCCTGACTCACACTGGAGAAAGCCAGACTGATCTGACTCCAGTCCTGAGAGTGAGATAGGGGTTCCCAAGAGCTCTTGGGGGCTCACGGAAAGGACTGCTGTGCAGAGATCAGCCTGAACTGCCTGAGTGAGTGGGGCAAGGTCTCTGATTGCAGAGCTCCAATAGGACTTTTCTTGCAGGTAAAAATAGTGGTCATAGATGGATTATGTAAAAATTAATGTGAATTGTTATGCAAAGTAGTATGTTTTGTCTGTGTAAAATGGGGGCATATCTATATTTACTGTTGGTGACAAGAGGTAATTAGGGAAAGAATACATTTATTCAAACTAGAGTCAAGTAGATGCTAAGAGGCTAGCAGGTTGGAGAAGAGAATTGACTCACAATAAGAGTCAATAAGAAACTATACAGCACCCAACTTTGGATGCAATAACCAGAGAATTAGAGTTGAAGATGCTGTTGGTGCCAGAACTGAATTGAGAAAATAGAGGAATGACCATAATCTGTTTTCTACTTCTCTGATCTTTGTGTCAAGCTTAGTCTAAGGTGGCTTTGGAATACATCAATGGAGCTCTAATATTGGATATCACGAGAAAGCTGTTCACTTTAATAAATGTGATTATAAATGCAAAATTGAAATCAGCGGGTGCAGGTCCAGGGATCACTCTTAAAACCTCAACTTTCCCCGTAGAATAGGTATGTCTGAGACTTAGGAAGGTAGGTGTTCAGTATCAGTGCAACTCTCAGTGTCTATAACTAGGCAGATGAACTGGACCATGAAATAGCTCCATGCCCAGAAAGTAGACTGAAAGGACGGAAAAAGCTGGAATCTAGTTTAACATTCTCATTTGATCTCCCACACATTCTGGAACCATTTTTGAAGAAGATATGACCAGCACTTTCATTTCACATTCATAAAATAAAAATCTTCCAGCAGAAAAGCTATTAAAAATGATCAGACAGAAAGCTTTTAAACAAATACCAAACATTTCTGAAATTTTTCAGTAATCCCTCTTTCCTTTCCCAGAGTGTATGGCTTTAGTCTACTGGGTTGGCTATGAGCATCATTTTTACTCATGTGAGACTAGGCCTTACAAAGCCCATTTTTCAAAATGGAGGTATATTAACATATAATGAAAAGATTATTTTCTTACTAGAGGCCTGGTGCATGAAATTTGTGCATGGGGGGGTGCCCTCAGCCCAGCCTACACCCTCTCCAATCTAGGACCCCTTGGGGGATGTCCAATTGCCGGTTTAGGCCCAATCCTGGGGACCGGGCCTAAACCGGCAATCAGACATCCCTCTCACAATAAGGGACCACTGGCTCCTAAATGCTCACCTGCCTGCCTGCCTAGTCACCCCTAACCACCTCTGCCTGCTGGCCTAATCGCCCCTAACTGTCCTCCCTGCCAGCCTGGTCATCCCCAACTGCCCCCCTCTGCCAGCCTGGTTGCCCCCAACTGCTCCCCTGCCAGCCTGGTCACCCCCAACCGCACCCCCCACTGGCCTGATTGCCCCACACAGCCTGCTGTTCAGTTGTTTGGTCGGCCCTCAATAACCCCCCTGCTGGCCTGGTCACCCCATGCAGCTGCTGTTCAGTTGTTACTGTTACTGTGATGGCATCCCGGACAGTTTGCATATTCCTCTATTATTAGTATAGATTGGGAAATCTATCTCTAATAAGAAAGTTTAAACTTGTATACTAGTCCTTTCTTTGGTATTCTTTGTGGCTAGTCTTGGTATGTTTGCCTCCTTGATATATTCTTGCTAAACTGTGAGATAATATAATACTGATTTTTCTCTGAAGTTTCATTTAGTTGCAAATGGTAGTATTTTTCAGATCAAATGATATTCTATTCTTTACTAAAACTTTTTGGAAAAGATAGATTTTTAACATAATGGAACATCTAGAAAAAGTCCATGATATATAGTATCACATAAATTTGTAGAAACGGCATTCATTGTCAAATAATTCACAAATAATATTTTGTGAAACAGTGTGGAAAAGAAGCAGAATAGCATAAGGTATAAATGAATGTTTATTGGAATTAGATAGAAAGTTTACTCCTAACACTTGTGGGGCCCAATGAAGAATTTAAATGGAGGCCACAAAACTAAATAGATGAATGTTAACAAAATTAGGAAACTGAAAATATATGCTGTATTTCCTTGTCTTCATAAATATTCTTCATAATGACCTGGAAAGCCATATTCAAATTGGAATGCTCAAAATCTTTGGAGCTTTCATTGAAACATGGCATCACAGAGAGAGGAGGCTGCTGGCCTCTGGACCATGGCTCACTCTTCTTTCTTCTCACCCCTGGATGTTTCCTGAATCTTGAGATGTCTCTTGTACACATGTGTGAAAGTCCTGAGGCTGCATGTCTCAGCTCTGTCCAGGTTCCTTACAGACCTGCGTGCAGAGGGGCGGGAGTGGGGGGTGTCACATCTAATGATGTAGTAAACTCTTAGGAGACCCTCACACAGTAGAAGCAGGAACAGCCACGGTTGGCCTGGAAAGAACAGTTCTTGGTGCTAACTAGCTCTGAGAGGTGCTAGGGTCCAAGTACAGGGAATGGGGCTGGGTGAGAGGAGGACCAGAGAGGGTCCCTCTAAAGTACAAGACCCAGAACATAGGGTCCTCTTACTTGAGCCTATAATAATAGTGATATTGCAGTGGGCCTTTGGTTTAAATCTTGTTCATCAATTATTAACTGTGCATGCTTAGACAAGTTACCGAACCATTGTTAAGTGTTGGTCTGGGGCCAGAATGTCTTGGTTTAAATTCCTGCTCCACCAGTAACTAGCATTGTCACCTATGGGAGGTAGATAATGCCCTGTCCCTCAGCGTCCTCATCTGACAATTATGGATAATCATAGTCCCTACCTCAGAGGGTTGTTATGAGGGATAAGTTAACATTTCTAAAGCGCTTACTTAGTATGCTTTCTAGCACTAATTAGCACTGTGTGTTTATTTTAAAAATAAAATAAATACCTCCTCATTTGTAAAAATGGGGATAATAATAGTGTCTACCACATAGAATTATTGCCATAATTAAATAGGATAATGAGTACAAAGCACTTATTTAATGTCTGGTACCTGGTAATAGTAAGTACCAAAGTATTAAATAATAAGAAAAAGTAATGAGAATGAAACAACTGCACATCCATATGCAAAAAAATGAATCTAGACATAGACGTTACACTCTTCACAAATTCTAACTCAAAATGGATTAGATACCTAAATGTAAAATGCAAAACTATAAAACTTGAAGGTAACATGGGAGAAAACCTAGAGGACCTTGGGTCTACAATAACTTTTTAGTTATAACACAAGAGTCATGGTAAATAGAAGCAAGACTTGATAAGCTTGACTTCATTAAAATTAAATACTTCTGCTTTATGAAAGACAATACTAAGAGAAAACAGTGAAGAAAACAGACAAGGATCTCTTCCCTCTGGAGATTAAAGGTGGTGTGGCAACATTTCTTGATTGCTCAGGCGATACAATAGGAGCCCTGTTGATACAAATATAGATTTATGTATCTGAAGGTCATAGAGGGAGTGATTCCAGCTTCACTGTCTGGCTGGGTAATGCCTTGATGCCCAATCAGTATTTCACAATATAATCCAATAAAGTATGTCATAGTAGCATTATTTGTTTTGTATCAGAGTAGAAACTGTACTCAGAGAGATTAGCCCAAGTTCATTTTGCCTCTTCCATTATATTGGGCATTTAGATCCAGCTCTTCTAACTCAGCATTCCCTATCCTTTGTTCTCAGAGTCCTTTGCAAACAACTGTGTCTTGAACTATTCATTTTTTTTAAAATTTAGCTATCTAGTTTTATCTTTCTAAATGTATCATAAACCTGGCAACATTAGGGATCATGTTTCATGTTTCTACATTATTCATAGACAGTTTCCTGAGGAAAGAGAATGTAGTAGCTGCTCATGAATACATATGATTATTCCTTCTCAATTTTTAAAATAGAATGCTTTTAGGGCATAGAAATTTTGCTTAGGTGGCAGTGAAAGCTAGTGAATTGTATATAAAATAGCAAAGGTAAATCTTCAAAAGACATCCTATCCTTTCTGGACTATATTCCTTTCCATTGACCAGTGTGTTTGTTATAACAGTAAAAGTTAGGAAAATTCTAGGACAAGTGGAATAGGGAAACTGAGACAGAGACTTAAACAGCAATTTGCAGCCACCTAGTAAATCCTACCTTCCCAAACCGAGGATACTTAAGAGTAAATGGTTTGCACTTTTCTTCCCCAACCAGAGGGTAAGTAGCTTAAAGCACCCTACTCAGGGAGACAGATAACAGAAATCCTATTAAGTGCCATTTGCCAACGACACCCAAGGACGGACAAATGAAGAGAATAAATCTCATTTTGGTCCATCAGCATGAAGCTGATGAACATTCTATTGAGCTCCCCCTAAGACCTCCCCAAATGCCCAGCCTTTAACACCCCTGAAAATGAAGGTCCCGTGCATTCTCCCTCCAGGGAGCATGCTTGTGCCAGCCCCTTCCCCTAACCTCTGAGCAGCCAAGACTAAGCTCTCTTGCTACGTCTTCTATGCCCTTCCTTAGCTCATTGTCCTAAGTATATTTTTTGCTGCTGTCAACAAATTCTTGCTTTCTTTTCTACACTTTTCTCTTGATTGAAATATTTCCCTCAAGAAGATAAGAAGCGAGGTCTCCTCGTCTTGTCAGTAACACTTGGATCTGCAAACAGATGTTTACGGAACAAAATAGCTACTGGTCAGTACAGTTATCAATTCTGTATGCACCAATGAATGCTCCAACTTTAGAAAGAGTTGGCTAAATATGCTTGATTTCACTGGAATGTATTTTCTCCAAGGGACTGGGAATCTTTATCTTTCTAGCATGTATTAAATTGATCAAGTGCTTTTACTTGGTTTCTTGGATTGTCCTGCAACTGTAACCTGTTTACTGAAATGAGGGATAGATTCACTTTTAAGCTATAAAGTTCTATGGGTTTTGGTAAGTGCATAGTGTCATTTAACCAATATTATAATATCATACAGAATAGTTTCACGGTCTTAAAAAGAAATCCCCTGTGCATCACTGGACAGTCCCTGACAGTCACTGTACTGTTTAGTGGGGTGTCCAGGACGAGTCACCTCAAGATGTGCCTCTGTGGGAAGCAGATTGTTTCGAGCTAAAGACAACTTTGACCCACCTATATGGCAGGGACAACTTGTATTCAACATTTACTCTTCTTATCATCCTGCAATGACTGTATGAAGCCCCAAGGTGCATGACCTCACCCCCCTGTAGCATTAGCTCAGGATGTCTTACACACCTCAATCCTCCTTTCTATCACCAAACCTCCCCCACATGTGGCTCTCTGAACCTGTCATGTATGCGGGGTTCCCACAGACATGTCTCTATTAAATTTGATTATTTTTTCTTTCTTATCTGTTTCATGTCTCTTTGACTGGCAAGAAAAACCTTGAGTTTGTTCCTCCCACGTATTACCAAATCTATAGTTTTGGGTTTTTGTTTTGTTTTTGCATAAAAATGAATATAAATGGAATCATACAATATGTGACTTTTCAAACTGGCTTTTTTTCACTTAGAAATATGCAGTGAAGGATACTCCATGGCTTTTTGTGGTTTAGTAGCTCATTTGCTATTATTGAAAATATTCTAAATTATGAATGTTAAAACATTGTGTTTACATATTCATATATTAGAGGTCACTTTTTATTTCCAGTTTTGGGTGATTATGTAAATTTGGTGATCAGTTGTAAATATTCATGTGCTGGTTTTTGTGTGAGCATAAATTTTCTTACCAATTGAATAAGTATCTAGGAACACAATTGCTGGGTCATATTGTAAAACTGTGTTAGCATTGTGAAAAACTGCAAAACTGTCTTCCAAAGTGACTTTTTGGGTTTCCACCAACAATGAACCATGGTCCTTGTTGCTATTTTTATATCTAGGGAGTGTTGTGGTACTTCATTGTTTTAATTTGAATTTCCCTAATGACTAATTATGTTTAACTTAATATTAATTTTTGTATACTTATTTAACATTTGTATATTTTTTTGTCTGCTCATATCTTTTGCCCATTTTTTATTTGGGTTGTTTGATTTTTTATGTTGGGTTTTAGGTGGTCTTTTTATTTGTTTGGATACAAGTCCTTTATATTATATATTTTGTAATTGTTTCTCCCTCAGTCCATTAAGACTCTTAATTCTCCTAATAGTTTTTTTTCATAAAGCAGAAATCTTAAATTTTAATGATTCTAATTTATAATTTTTTTTCTTTCATGGATCATACTTTTAGTGTTGTATATAAAAACTCATTGCCGAACCTAAGTTATATAGATATTCTCCTGTATTTTCTTCTAGAAGTTTTATAGTTTTCTATTTTATATTTAGGTATATAATCCAGTTTGAATTCATTATTTTTGTCAGTGGTATAAGATGTGTGCATAGGTTCTTATTTTTACATTTGGAAGTCTGCAGTTATAGCACCATTTCTTAAAAAAGACTATATTTTCTCCATTAAATTAACTGTAAACTTTCAAAAATCAGTTGACTACATTCATGTCAGTGTACTTCTGGGGTCTATTCTGTTCCATTTATCTATGTGTCTGTTTTTCTTTATGTTGCCAGTACCACTCTATCTTGATTACTGAAACTTTACATACGTCTAGAAATTTAGACTTCTCTAAATTTGTTGTTGTTCTTCAATATTGTGTTGGGTATTGACCTTTTACTCTTCCATGAACATTTTAGAATAAGTTTGTTGATATCTACAAAATAGCTTGCCAGGCTTATTATTATTATTATTATTTTTAGAGTTTGTTGAATGTATAGATTAGGTTAGGAAAAATTGACATCTTAATATTGATGCCAACCCACAAACATGGTATAAGTCGCCATTTATTTATATTTTCATTGATTTATTTAATCAGTTTTTTAAATTTCTCTATATGGAACTTATACATATTTTGTTAATTTATATCTAAGTATTTCTGGTATTTTGTATTATTCCCATGATGTAATTTGAAAATTTTAAATTTCAATTGCTTATTGCTATTTTATAGGAAAGCAACTGACTTTTGTATATTGACCTTGTATTTTGAGACCTTGATATAGTCATTCATTATTTCCAAAAGCATTTATCAGTTTTTTATTTTCTACATTGATATTATCTATCATCGCAAATGAAGACAGTTTTATTACCTCCTTTGTAATCTTTATACCTTTCTATTGATTTTCTTTGCTCTGTGAGACTAAATTGAACAGGGATGAGTGTAGGAGAGGTCATGCTTTCCTTATTCTGATCTTAGAGGAAAGTGTCCAGTCTCTCACCATGAAGCACGATGTTAGCTGTAGGGTTTTTATAGGTGTTTTTTATCCAGCTGAGGAAGTTCCTTTCTTTCCTAGTTTGCTAAGAATTTTTATTTGGACAAATTTTGAATTTTGTCAAATATTTTTCTGCATCAATTGATATGATCACATGCCATTTCACCAGGGCTTAGACTTTGGCAAAGTTTTGTGTGTCCCCTCCCCCCACCTGCACCCCCCCTTCTTCCCCCATCTCAGGACATAGTTCCTTTCTCATGAAGCATGCTCTGGTCATATTTTACAAATGTTAATCTTCCCCTCTTCCAGAATCCAGAGATATTCTTATTCATGGATCTTCATGTGAGACTTGTTGTGGTTCCTGGAGGTAAAGCCCACAAAGTGTGTGGATCCCCCTAATACTGTGGTCCCCAGGAGATGCTTACTCACTCTCATGCCAGGTACCCTTAGCCTCCGGCAGTTTATCAAAATTACCATGTAAGTGTTCTTACCAGTTTATGCCTCTGGTACCTTCTGATTCATTTGAGTAAATTTTGGTTATGTCCCTGTGGATGTACTTGTTTCTCCATATTTTGGGTAATTTGCCCCCATAACTCAGTTTTCTGATGTATCTAAGAAAAATTTTCAGTTTTTTTTCAGATTTTTCTGGTTACAAAAAACAAATGATAACTTTCAAACTCTTTATACATTGGAAATGAAACTGAATGTACACGGACTATTTTTTCCCTTTGTGAAACGTTCAGGTATTTTATAGCCACAGAATAATACATTATGTTTTTATATTAGCTGACTCTTTGGGAAGCTACATTGTTTGCAGAAATGAAGTAGAAAAGTTCTTTTCCAATGCAAATACAAAAGTTGTTGCATTTGTAAAATAGATATCGATGCCTGAAGTGGAAAGTAAAAAATATTATTGAATGTCTTTGTTAATACATCATCTCAATAAAAATTAACAGCAACAAAAAACTTCAAGAATATAAATCCCATAACCAGATAGAACAAAACAAATAAAAATGCTTTGTGTTTGTGTTGTTATCAGACAAAACAAACCTTGAGGCAAAAAAAAACACCCACCAATATTAAGGACAAAGAAGGATGCTACATAATTGTAAAATGGAAAAGTAATGATTTTGAACCTGCATTTCCATAAGCATATATGAAATCGTGTGGGGGAGGGACAAATGAGACTACAACATCAGGATTAGGGTCTGCATTCAATCAGTGTAATTGCACAGGGCCCCACGTATAGAAGGGCAGTGTGCTTGATTTAACACTCTACTGTCACCATTTTAGAATTCCTTGTAATTTTTGAACAAAGGACCTCATATTTTTATTTAGCCTGAGCCCCACAGATTGTGTAGCCAGTTTTCCTCAGAATGCCTAGGCTAGATCAAGGACATCTTCTTTGATGGGAAAGACTGTGCTGAACTTAATTTTTCATGGGTCCAGAGAATCATATTTTCCCAACACCTCAAGTTCATTTGTTTGCAAAGTTGCCTGCTATTGCTACTGGTATTCTTGTACAATTCCCTACTTAGTTGTCTTCTAGACTCATTCAGCTTGGAAACTTAGTTCTCTTTTTGTATCTCACATGGAAGGCTGTTTCCAACTTCACTGTAAAAGGTAGAATAGGGGAGGTGCTGGGTCCCTTCTCTAGAGCACGTTCCCTCGTAGGTCCCGCAGCACACTGGCCCCCAATATCTCTGAAACCTGAATATTGAGAAGGATCAACCATTTGAAAATCTAGGAAAATGATTTTTTTGCCAGGCACAGGGAACAGTAATTGTAAAGGACCTGAGTGGGAAATGAGCTCTGAGGGTTTGATAATTAGAAAAAAAGGTAATATAGTTTGAATGTAGTAAGTTATAAGAGAATAGGAGGGAAATAATATTGGATATAGCCAGGCAATAGACCACACAGAGCCTTGAATACCACAGTGAGAGAGTCTTGATTTTATTCAGAAAGTAAGGGCAGAAATCAAGAATTGTTAAGCAGGGGAATGACAGTTTTGAGAAAATAGACATTGTTATTTAACTGCCTTAGTGGTAAGACTTAAAAATCAATTGGTCATCAATTTTGCTCACTCTTAATTATTAAGATGATTTAAAGGCTTTTTAAAAAATACAGATTAATGGAATGCAAAGAGATAGTTACCAGAAGCATGTATACATTAGTGTCCAAGACTGGTGGTACAATGGAAAATATGTCTAACTATGGATTAGAAGATCCTGGATTTAACTTACCTGATGTACTTTTTTGTACTAGGGAGACAGTATATACAGTGATTAGGAGGCCCCTTCTTTATTTTATTTTTTAAAAAAATCTTTTTTGTTGAGTATGTTACATATGTCCCCTTTCCCCCCCCCCATTGACCCCTTCTAACCCACCAGGAGTACCTGCTTTAATGTTAAAAGACCTGGGTTCAAGTTTCTGCTCCATCCTTTTGGGACAAGTTATTTAACCTCTTTAAGCTTACCTTTCTTACACTTTAAAATGGAGATAATAACATCTATCCAATAAGGTTTTTTGAGCGTGAAATTGAAGGATAAATGACAAGTATTCTATGCTTAACACCATAAGCATCATGTTAAAATACCACAGTGAATGTAGGTTATTATTCTTGAAACCCAGGCATTGAGGTCACTCATAAACACCAACCCATATCGTGTAGGGGAGCTGGTGTCTGCCTACATCATTCTACTGATAATTACGATTGCTTGTATTTCTCCTTGTCACCTTGGATGCCAAGGTACCAAGTTCACTTAATTCAGTTTATGTATGATTTTGCTATCTCAGGGATATTTTGGCCATTCTTCTTGCATTATCTTCACTAGGTAAGACCTTAATCCCGCCATTCCCCAATATATTTATGGTATTAACCAAGGAGGGCAGGTTATGCTGCATTAACAAATAAATCCTGAAACCGCAGTGGTTTAATTCAAATGAAACCTTAAGTTTTGCTCAAGTTCTCCTCTTTCCTGCAGTAGCACTGTCTGGAGCATGTGGCTTCCAATGTTACTGTATAATTGGAAAAGGTAACTGGGGGATTGTATGGCCTGTTTCAAAGAGTTAGTCCTTAAAGTTATAGCATACCTATGCAGCGTAAAATTGGATATAGGACATCCAAGTTCATAAATTGGCCATCTTTATTCCATATTGAGATTCCCTGTATCTGTCCCATCCTTAGCTTCTGCCAGGACCTATATATCCTCTCTTGTCTCTCCATGAAGGATTTCTAATATCTCCAAACATTCAGAATCCGTACATCTTTTTTTTTTTAATTCACACCTGTACCTGACCTGCCGTGCCTTGAGATCTCTGCTGTGTTTTGCTAAAATAAACAAGCTATCTGTTCTTTCAAGACTATACCTCATTGATTTCAGAGGTCGCTTTTTTCAGATAACTTGTTTTTTCCTTTCTCCAAATGCATTAATATTTTAGAAACTCTTTATTTTACTGATTTGTAACCTTTCATATAAAATAGAGATATTAATATGTATTTCTTGGGATTGCTGTGAGAGTTATATGAGATACACAATACAGGGACTATTCCTACTATAGTGCCTGGCCTGTAGTTAATATTGAGAAAACATGAATTCCTTTTTTTATGGTCACATTATAAAATTACCTTAATGATTTTCATTAAATTTTCTGCAAAGTACGCAGCAAGAGATAGAAAATGAAAACGTATTAAGATAAATCTAGGAATATGGGGTGCTACAGTTGGATTTCAAAAAAAAATATTGGGAATTTTTTTAATCTCATGCGTATCAGAACTTCTCAGCAAATCTTCAACAAATAATAGTCTATATTCAAGATATCCATTAAAACACAGTGCTAGGAATTTATTTATTCTCTGACCAGTATGGCTCAGTTGGTTGAGAGTCATCCCACGCACTGAGAGGTTGCCAGTTCGATTCCCAGTCAGGGCCCATGCAGGGGTTATGGGCTCCATCCCGAGTGGGGGGCATGCAGGAGGCAGCCAAACCATGTTTATTTTTTCTCATTGTTGTTTCTCTCTCTCTCTTCCTCTTTCTTTAAAATAAAAAGAAACCACACATATTACAAATATAAATTTATTTAAAAGAATTCATTTGTAATACGAATTTTAAACATAAAAATAAAAGAGAAATTTATTCTGATTTTTCCTAAAGAGACTTACCTACACATACCAGGCTCTGTCATTCTCACCTTTGTTCCCTACTCCCTATTTCTGGAAGATTACATGATGCCCTGCTGATTGATGTCTTTTATGTTCAGATCCTACTAGATTCAGAAAGTAAATGGTCCCAGTCTCTATTCCTGTCATACTTGCGAATCATTATAACATATCTGTTCTTCAGTTTAAATTAAACGGGGCTTCTGAAAACTGAGGTGTTTTTTGAAATCATTTGATCCCTTTTGAATCTTTTTTAGACTGTTCATGCTCTCAGTAAACTAAAGAGCACATCACTGGGAAAGAGTCTAGGAGATTTAAATGACAAATTATTATTTTTTTTGATCTGTGGATTTTAATCAATATTTTATTGAGAAATAGTAGTTGCTATTTAGAAATTTTACTCTACGTTTATTGTGATCACTCAATCATCCTCCGTAATGCTTGCATAACTATGTACATTGAGTTAAGTTAAAATTTCATTTTATAAGTAGCTTCTCCTGCTAGTATTGTAAAGTGGAGAAATGGAACTTTCAGGAGAGAAAGAGTATGTTCCTAAGGTGTGGGATGTTGTGATAGTATTATGCAGAAAATTTGTCATTTTTCCCATTTATGGCAAAAGGCTTCATTTGAAAAATATTTAGGTCAGTTCAACTGTGATAAAATCACATATGAAAATACTGCCCACAGAGATGGCACTGAGGTGAGATCAGTGAAACTCATCTCAGACACATGATTTAAGGGGTGCTGAAAGCAGTAATTGAGATATTTTAATGCACCCTTTTCTGAACTAACAAATGCATGCATCACTCCATGGTGAACATTAGTATTTCTGATTTTTCCTTTTGTCTCAAGCTCAAGTATGACAGTAATTATGTCTTCATTTAAACTTTTTATATTTTTGTTAATCATTCATTTTTATCTTTTAACATTGGTGCGTTAAAATACAATTTGTCTTGACTGAGTTTTTTGATACCCCCTTTGAAGGTGTTGGCAACAGAATAAAAATTGAGTGAAGCACAAAAGAAAAAAAGTGGCATGCATAGAGCAGCAAAAATCTGTAAGGTAACAGGAATTTGTTAGAATTTATATAGCTAAAAATAGAAAGTAAAATAATTTAATTTGAAGTAGTACATGTAAACACACAACACAATACCAGGTGCATTATAAGCTCTTTGTACTTTGTACATTGCAAACTTTGGTCGGCTATTATTTTATCAATATTATTAGTGGTTATACATTAGTGATTTGTATATTTTTGTGTTTTATTACTCAACCTTTACTCTTTCTAACATATTCAATAATCTTGAGCTGGGCCAAAATAGAATACTTTAGTGTTTTTAATATTTGTTTTATAAAATTGCTTACATAATTTTATCAATTACTGAATGAGGTTATTTAACGAGAATTTGGTCAAAATTTTCCCTTATGCAGTGTTCAGATCATTCTTTGGAGAATGCTGGTATCTGTATTTCAGTAAATCCTATAGAAATTAAGAATTTTCAAAACTACCAGAAATAATATCTTAAAGGCATATAATTTTGTTTTTCTTCTGAATTTTTTTCAAGAAACATGAAGTAAGTATTTTGGAAAAGGAAACGTGCATTTTCAGGCCTTTGACAAAGTTGTGCTTTTATTACACTCGAGTTAAATTTGAATCTAAACACTAAAAATAATAAGAATTAATATTTAGTAGTAAAAGCATACATTTTTTACTTCCAGAACTTTTCTTGTATTGTGCAGAATAATAGTCCTTCTAGTACTTTCACACTTTCTGAAATTCACCTTTAACTTGTGTTATCTACAAAATTGGGGTCTGGTGCAAAGAAAGGTGACTGTGACAGAAAATCTGTAAGAGAAGACAATTCATCCAACCTTGCCAACCTTTGAGCATGCTTTTTCTTAGATGATTAAATATCAGCCAGAAATAAGTGGAAACTGAATTGTTTGTTAATTTAAACTCAGATTATAAACCTAGACAGGTTCTATAAATCAACTTTTCTTCCTTTTTCAATATCATCTACTTTCAATATTATATCCATTATCGAAGGCCAAAAACTATATTCAGTATACATGAAGAAAGGAAACAAATATTAAGATTTTATTGATACCGGACAATGTGCTAGGCAAAGGGCTAAGTATTTTCACATCAGAACACTGAAGTTTGTGATATATCCCCAGATAGACTTTTATCAAAATTCTGGATATCAAAAAATACCACATTTTACCTAAGTTAGTAAATAATAGATAAGAAATTCAAACCTGCATATATGAAACTTATGCTTTTGTCCAATGGGTTCATGACCCAACTGAACCTAATTATTTCTAATTATTTGTTATCAAAATACTTCTTTATTAAAACCTGCTTTCTGTGAAAGTTAATAATTTGCATGTAATTTTACTTGACATAGGGCAGTGACTATCCCCTGGTAATATGAATTTCTACTATGTATTTTACAATGTCCAGTGTGTGCTAAGTTCATAATTAATACACAAATTTGAATAAATCCTTGAGGAGAGAATTTTATTGCATAGGTACCTATAGAAATTTTTCTGTTGGTAATCAGCATTTTCATAGGGAATGGATTTGTTTTTGGATACAAAGATGGTCTCAACCTCTCTCCCCACTAGACAAAATTGCATAAACTCAACCCAAGGTGACTTCATTGCTGAACCTCTTCGTCATCACTTCCTCTTATATAAATATTCGTCCTTCCCTCATATACTAGTAATCCTTCCCTCACTCGGTGCATAATTACTATCTTGAACTTATATTGACTTTCTGGGGGCACATTTCAAAAATACATACTCCTGCTATGTCATTCTCATTATTTCCCTTCTTTTCTTTCCAAACTCAAATTTCCTCTCTTCTGTGAGCTCATCTCCAGCACACATGGTAAAAATTATGTTCTAAGGGAAGGAGTAAAGTCTATTAAATAGTCTATTAAGTTGAAAACTTAATCTCAGATACAAATAACAAAATAACCCATTAGACATTTTTAAAATTCACCTTACTTTCTGATAAAACTAATATATGAAGAGATCTGCTTTTGTTCCAAATATTAAGATAAATAAATTTTTATATATAGGGGATGATCTATGCAGTTATTTGAAGTAAATCACATTTTTTTCCAGATTTATTCTTCAATGAGAATAGACTTTGGATAGTACTTAATGATATCCCCAGGTTGTAAGCATTATATCAAAAGAAGAAAATGTGACTCATATTATTAGAATCTTCTAATAATCACAATTATAAAGGACCTGCATTATTAACCTATTATTTATATGAGTTATGGGTAATTTTTAAGTTAAAAAAATTTTATGGTTTAATATATTTTATATCATGATCATGAAAATCTAATTAAAGAGGTCATGACTGTCTTTTAATTAATTAATTTAAATTTATTTTTATATTGTGAAACTTTGTTCCTTCACTTTCTTTTTTTTAAAAAAGAAGGTTGAAATTACAAAGACTAGACTCATCTCTGTATACAATACTTCAAAGTAAAAGCTCCCTTTGCTACTAAAGGAGTTGATCAAAGTTCTTCTCTGGATCTAATATATCTCTTTGAGTGATTAGATGAGGAAAATTTTATTACTGACACTAAGGTGAAGATCTAAAATTACTCTCAAACTGAATAAATTTCTTACAAGGACATGTCATTAAAAATATCACTTCTCTTAAGGCTTACATTTTTTCACTACAAGCATAGAGATGTATGCTGAATTTAAAATAATGTCCTTGAAATCCCTTTTTATATCAAAGTATTTAGATCTTTGGTTCATTTTATTTCATAAACCTAACTAAAAAATATCTGTTTAAGCGAAAGAAAAGCAATACCTTATTTAATACTACATTCATCTACCAAATACTTTATTTGTTTAAATTCTCTTTATCATGTGATTAGAAAAGATAAGTATTTTTAAGTGACTGAAAAACTTTAATCACCAAAGTATTTTGAGTTGTCATTGTCAATAAGAATGTATGAAGTGAACTAGAATTTCTTTCCTTTCTTTATATTTCTACATTGTGCACAAAAATGGACATTCATACATTTCTGGCCAGTATGGCTTAGTTGGTTGGAGTGTCATCCTGCATACCAAAAGGTAATGTATTCTATCCGTCAGGCCCATGACCAGGTTGCAGGTTCGATCCCCAGTAAGGTCAGGTATGGGAGGCAACTGGTCAATGTTTCTCTCTCACATAGATGTTCTCCACCCCATCCCCTCTTCTCTCCCTTCCTCTCTCTAAGCATGTTCTCAGGTGAGGATTAAAAACAACAACAGTTCTCATGACTCACAATTCTATTTTATGTGACAATAAAAAATGTGGGTGAGAAGGACAATATACACACAGCAGGAACTCTGCCCCTCTGGGCACATACCTGAGCTTGACATGAGGCCTGAGCCCTGCCTGGGTCACTGCCTAGCAGACAGGAAATAGATACAGTAGGCTCTCTCAGCCCTGCCTCGATTTGGCATCTATCTTTCTTTAATGTATCTGTGAAAACGATTTCCGGATACTTTACTGTTCAGGATATCTGTGAGGGAAATTCAGAATCTGTGTGCCAAACACACAGGGATGCTAAATGGAGTGGAAAGCATTGCCAATGGCTTGGTGCAGCTTCTGAGAGTGAGAGAGAAAAAAAGTGAGGATGTATGTAATGTAAAATAACAGATGCTCCACTGAAAATCTAGTAAGCAACTTATCATTTAGCCATCTGTGTCCCAATGTGGTTCGTAGGAAACTGGCATTTGCAAAATTAATTTACTTTTTTCTTTAGGAATTTTCTAAGGACTGGCCTCAAGATGCTTGCATTTATGCTGACATAAGTCTCAGGGTTCTGGCTGTTACTCACCAGCTTGGTCAAAATTGCTTGGTTTGAAATCCATTCCTTCAATAAGATCAGATAGAGGGTCTATTCCCCAACTTTCAGAATGTTTTTGAGGAAAATATGCTTTCTTTTTTTGTATATTACTTGTAGAATTTGATGCTGTATACATAATACACAGTAGGTATTAGGGACTTCTTAAAATATATTTTTATTGATTTCAGAGAGGAAGTGGAAGGGAGAGAGAATCATTGATTGGCTGCCTCCTGCATGCCCCCTACTGGGGATCAAGCCTGCAACCTGGGCAAGTGCCCTGACAAGGAATCGAACCCCCGACCTCCTGGTTCATAGGTTGAAGCTCAACCACTGAGCACCACCGCCAGGCAAGAGACTTTTTTTTTTTAAGTTGAGGTAAGATAGAGAAAAGGCTTAAAATTAGACTGAGGAAATTCAGAAAACATTTATTTTGCATCTACTGTTTCCCAGGAACTGGGTACACATTAACTTAACTTTCTGAGTACCATGGAAGGTGTAGTCAAATTTTTTCAGAAAAGAAACTGCTTTGCATACATGCCTTGGAATCACACAATTGCAAAGTGACAGAGTAGTGATACAAACTCATGTCTCTACAAATTTGGTACTCTCCCATTAAATATTGCCTAAGGTATTTTTAAAAGTTCTTTTAAAAAAATGGGGAGTCATTAAAGAGTTTTGAGTCTGGAGAAACGTGATTAACAGTTGTATTTAAGAAACTTAATATGACAATTGTCTACATAATTTTGAATGGAGATATTGAATTCGGGTGCTAGAAGAAAAATGCAAGGACCAAGGAGATTGTAAAAACTCTCTGGATTAGGTTAAGGCCAGTGGAACCTGAAGGAACAACTTTAGCCATAAAGTATATTGCAGCTTATGGTACGTTTCTGAGAAACTGCCGAATTTTTTTTTTCACTGCAGAGTTATAGAAATTGTTTTAAAGAAAATAATCACCTTCTGTAAAACATAGGTCAAGTGCAAAATTGAGGGCATTCCAGAAAATTCATGGTGCTATTTTTCTAGCTCAGGAAATGTGTTGGGATGCCAAGCCAATTTCTGAAGGTGCTGCAGCTTTTCCTCTATGTCCTGGGGTAACTCTCTAAGTAACCGTAGGCAAAGGAACTTGAAAGGCTTGGTGTTTCCAATTTCATTAGTTGACAACAAGCTCCACAGAAAACTGTAAGGAAATGCAAGTCAAAAACTTAAAGGTGTGGATCGTTGACAGATGCTTGGTAGGTATTCATGAAGAACTACTGAACAAGACAACTCTGAGGCAGGTGTTGCCAGGCTTAAAAAACATCAAAGAAAAGATTCATAAAACCTGACCTAACTCATTATTCCACACATCTTTATTTATTTATTTTTTTTACATCAGAGAAGGGAGAGGGAGAGAGAGAAATAAACACAATGATGAGAATCATTGATTGGCTGTCTCCTGCACGCCCCACACTGGGGATCAAGCCTGCCACCTGGGCATGTGCCCTGACCTGGGATCAAACCGTGACCTCCTAGCTCATAGGTTGATGCTCAGCCACTGAGCAACACTGGCTGGTCTATTCTCTACATCTTAAGAGCTGTTTGTAAGCCAGTCATCTTCTCTTGAGTTCAGGTACCTTTTAAAAAGGAGATTGTGCATTGCTCAGCTGCAGATGGTCTTAATAAGATTGGGAGACAATCAACTAAGAATTAGGTGATGCAGTCTGACCACTGTCATGATAAAATAGGGAGTAGAAATTCCAGAAAGGGTTTATATAGTCATCAGTATAATCATATAAGACTACTATGTAAAGAATGAAAGAAAACCCTTTTGTAATGTTGTCTGGCCAGAGTAGAGGGAATGCTATAATTTACCCTTAGCAATATTCAGGAATCATTAAAGTTAAATGATGAAATTACTAGAAACTCTTTTAATATAAAAACCTAACTCTGTAAATATGCTAAAAACCACAGAAATGTTTATTTTAAATGCATGATCTTTATGGTATGTAATATGTATAATTTCTAAAACCAGTTTAGTCATTATTTTATCTTAATTACCAATCACTGGGAAGATGCTATAATGGTATACCCTGGAGGCTCATTCCCTGTTTTGAGAAATCCCGGTTGCAAGCTATCTTTTTGGTGTGTGCACAATAAACTTATAAACCAATTACTACTTCAGTGATTCATTGGTTTTACTTTGGCTGTTTCTGAACCTTTGACTTGTTCTTGCATATAAAGATAGAAATATGCATAAAACATCCTTAAAAGGCACAACCAATACTCCCATAACAAAGAAACAATTATTCTGAGTCAATGCAATGATGTAGTTTTCCCTCATGCCAGCTCGTTGCATTGGTTCATTATTTTGTTTTTGATTCACATACTGACCTTAAATAAATGCTAAATCAATTTCATGCATGTATAACCAAGCATTTGGTGAGCATTTTATATGTACAAAACAATTCAATACAGCGCCAGGAACTATGCTAAATGTTATAAGTAGAAATGTGATTAAGATATAGTCACAACTTCACAGTGCAAATAGATTAGTAATGGAACTGGCCATATCACAAATATAATTTAATCACAAAAGTATGCCATAGCTAGAGTGACAGTAAAAGGGTAACAATATCAATTCTGGGCTTGCCCACCTCTCCAACCACATCCCTTTCATTCAATTTCATATTCTCCACATATCACTTATACTGTTATTGAACATAATGGGGTTCACTGGTTGGGGTGTTATATTCAATAATGAGACATTGGTTGTCATTAGGCAATTGTATTTATTTGCAGCAAGTAAAGGAGACAAGGGATTCATATCCAAAGCTCTGTATCACCAAAGGGAGACTTAGTCATTTCTTATATATATACTAGAGGCCCATTGCAGGAAGAGATTCATGCAATAGGCCTTCCCTTCCCCTGGCTGCCGGCACCGGTTTTCCTCCGGCACCCGGGACCCAGGCCTTCACTCTGGCCGGAGCCTTCAGTCTTCGCGGCTCTGGCCAGAGCCTTCAGTCTTCTCAGCTCTGGATGGAGCCTTTAGTCTTCGCTCCACCACTTCGCCCCTGTGTATGCAAATTAACCGCCATCTTTGTTGGGTTAATTTGCGTACTCTCCTGATTGGCTGGTGAACATAGCAGAGGGATGGTTAATTTACATGTTTGTCTATTATTAGGTAAGATACTAGTAGCCCTATGCACGAATCCATGCGCCAGTAGCTCTCTGCAGGGCCTGGCCGCTCTGCACCTGCTGTCCAGAGGCTCTCTGCCAGGGTGATGATGCAAGCGTTCTGTGCCCGGGCCTGGCCAGAGGCCCATCCTGGGCTGGGAAATGCAAACGACTTCCCTCCCTGTTCTCAGGAACTCCGATAAAGGGCTTCCTTCCTCTTTCTCGGCTGGCTTTCACCCCTGTGCCTCCGCCGCCAAACTCTCCTGTCACACTATCCTCCACCCCTCCACCCTCTGGCCGCCTGGACTTGACCTGCCTGGGAGTCGGGGGCCACTTGACTCTGCACAGCTTGCCAGTTCCTTCTCTTCTTACACAAGCGTTCCACGCCCCAGCCTGGCCAGAGGCCCATCCACAGCTGGGCGCAGAACGCTCACACTGCCTGCTCTCAGCGGCCATCCCGCCGGGACTGGGGGATTTCGGCGGGGCTGAGAAGACTGGGCACCGCCATCTTGTGGCTATGGGTGCTGCCATCTTTGTGACAGTGACAGTTAATTTGCATATTACCCTTTTCTTACATAGGATTGTTTGGTGCATTCTATGTTGATTTCTTCTTTGCAGTTGACTAAACTTAGCCTGTTGGATTGTGGTAAAGCTCATCCAGTTACAGTTGCATCTGCAAAATACTGTGCTACACTTTAACATTTAGCAGGAACGGCATTTAGTCAGAACTTCCCAGACCTTGAGACCCTTGTCCTATCTAACAACATAGACGAATCACAGTCACATTAACAAGGCATGCTCTCATATCTCAGTCCCTTTGCACAAGCGGCGCCTTCTTCCTGGATGGTCTCTCTTGTTCCGTGTATTTTATTCACCTGATCTAACCCTTATTCGTTCATCCAGGCTTGGTTTTGGTCTCCTTTCTTAGAGAAGCATTCTCTGATAATCCCAGAGTGCTTGAGCTGCAACTCCGATATGCTTCTAGCATCTTTTATGCTTTCCTCTACCCAGGTAATATCAAACTTCTTTGTAATTGTCGATTTATGTTTCTTTTTTCTGAAGTTGAAAGACACTTGAAAGCGGGTTCTGATTCTTATTCAACAGCGTGCACTCAGCAACTAGCAGAGGGCCTGGTGCCTTGAAAGTTATCAAAGTTTATTTATTTAGTACATGTACCAATGAATAGATGAAATGAGGAATAAACCTTTGCAGGAAGCTTGGGAACGATTTCCTTCTGGAGTGTAGAAAATGATGTACTAGTTTTCTGTGGCATACACACACAGTGTAAGTCCTAGTTCTGTCTGGAAAGAGTTGACCATCTCATTTGGAAAATCCCGCATATCCACTTGTACATCAAAGAGCCAGTTGTGAGTTTGCCCAGGCAGCGATTCATAAACATTAGATATATATGACAACCAATGCTGTAGAGAGGAAAGAGATATAATTTCAAATTTGATTGGACCCAGAAGATTTTCTGGGAGAGATGGAACTTTAAAAAAGTCTACATCCAGAAATAGAATCTATATAGATTTATGTAGAGAAAAATAATTCTGGAGAAAAATAATTCTAAGTTTGGGAAATAATGTAAGCAAAGAAGTTAAGGTAGAAAATCAGGGTAATATGTAGCTAATTTGAAGGTAATTTCTGGAAATCCTAAAGGCAACAACATAGAATAGTGGCTTTGTGGATGTTGCCAATAGTTATGAGAAAGTAGTCTACTATCCTACAGTTTTACATGAAATAGAGATCATTAAACTTTTATCTCAGGTCAATACAATCACAAAGAGAATGACTCTCTTCTGTAGATGGTCAATCCAAAAGGCTGAATTTACAGAAGCAGAAGAAATAAGTACAAAAGCAAGCTCCCCTGTAATAAATCCACCTTGGCTATTTTGCCTGTGAAAAGTTAGCACTGTTAGTGATGGGCAGGATTTGTAGGTTTGATCCCGTAGGACATTCTGCAAAAGAAATGCAGTTTAACACATCCTTCCATTTTGGTGCCTGCAGTGGTAATGAAGTAGAAAAAAAAAGTTTTTGCTTTCTGGCGGTCTTGCTAAATTGCAAAATAAACACCTGGAACTGCATTAACTCATTATGTGCATTTTTAAGTAGCTCACAAATAGTGGCCTGAATGATACAGATTTTCACTTTCAGTACAGATGTATTAAAGGAGGAATCATAGCTATTCAAATTTATAGTGATTATTTTTTATTTTTCAATTATAGTTGACATTCAATATTATTTTGTATTGGTGTCAGGTGTACAGAATAGTGGTTAGATAATCATATACTTTAGAAAGTGATCCCCCTGAAATTTCCAGTGCCCACCTGGAACCATACATCGTTATCACAATATTATTGACTGTATTTCCTATGCTGTATTTTACTTTCTTATGACTATTTTGCAACTACCAATTATGCTTTTTAATCCCTTCACTTCTTTGCCCAGTACCCTAACCCCTCTGCCCTCTGGCAGCCATCAGTCTGTTCTCTGTATCTATGATTCTATTTCTGTTTTTTTGTTTATTTATTTATTTTGCTCTTAGCTTTCACATATAAGTGAAATCATATGGTATTTGTCTTTCTCTGACTGACTTATTTAAATTTATAGTGATTATATTTTCTCAGAGCATAATTTTTCATTAGAAAACCAAAAAAACTCTAAATATGATTTTTGAGGGGTAGTGGAGGAGGAAGAGAGGGTAGAGAGTAAGTGTTAATATGATCTGTGTTTTCCAATCACTTCCAAATTATATTATTTGAATTCTCACATCAGTCACAACTTCTGCATCAAGACTCACTTTTCTTTCCCCATTCATCAAATTTAAGCCTATGAACACTTAAGTAGAAAATGTGATCTATTTCCAAGGGAAGAACCTGTGTGTCACCTAGTAAAGTTCCTGACATTTCTCTCCATGTGCTAAAACTTCAAGTGTGGATTGTTCCTCAGCCCTTATTTTCTTTCACCCATCTATGTGAATCCAGTTATCGCTACTCTCCTTTCTCTTCTCCTCTACTCCACTCATTCTAATTGCCTAGCCTGAAAGAAATCCGTGCATATTTCTAATATTTTTATTTAAACATTTATTTTTCAAGTACCAGTATACAGATCAGTACTTGTTAACTTTTCCGACAGTTTTCTGCCAGATGAATCCTTAAATAGCATTATTTAAATATAAACTTTATTCTTATACTAGTTATAGCTAGCATTTACTGGCATTTACTATGTCAAATATTGACTAAATATAGTATATGACTTACCTTGTTTAATTGTCACAACAAGCAAATGAGATACTGCTATTATGTTTTTAAAAAATAAGGAAGTGAGGCACAGAGGTTTATTTGAAACCCAGGCAAATTGGCTCAGAGTTTACGTTCTTAATCTGCTTATTATCCGCACCCTTAAGCATAGTGGTGTATACAGAGAGGGCTCTTGCTAAGCACTGTGAAGTTAAATTGAAATTCAAGGAAAGCCAAGGACACTTTTCTTTTGGAAACTCAGTTCCTCAGTGGAAAACAAGAATAAACATACCTAGTCATTTTAATCATAGGCACCATTCATTTCTGCAAGGAAGACTGGGATTTTTCCAGCCAATATTTACTATGTATCTACCTGGTGAAAACCATGCAGTGTTAGGGAATTATTAATTCTCATGATTACTAGAGATAAGAGGCCTGGGAGTTTCAGAACTTTCCTAAAGTTGCATGCAAAAAATTGAGTTTAAGAAAATACATACTTTTTCTCTGAGTAGGATGTTCAAAGCTGTCATCAGAGTTTCTAAGAATTAATGATATTTATAACCACCATCCTGGGACAACAGACCAAGACAGATTGGTTGGAACCAGGACACTTACTTGTGCTTAGGCCAGGCATGCCTCAAGTCAGTTCATAAATACTCAGGGTCAACGTAGGGATAGGAGTTTCAAACTCTATAGTGTTGTATGATTTTTGCTCAGAGCCTTTTTGTACAAATGAGGATCCCAAAGACTGAGTCCAGCCATCTGTCTAACTCTTTCCACGTGAATGATCAAGCGACAGGAAAACCACTGGCATCAGCACAGTTAGCACCGTGACAGAAACTTGTGTGGCATGTAGAGGAAAAATTTGAAATAAAATCTCTCAACCTGAACAATCCTTTTCTCAAAGACAGAAAAGAAAAAGAAAAGGATTTTACCACTGAATGAACATTACATCAGACTGGGATGTGCATCCGCAGTAATCTGCTAATGATATTTATAAAGACAGCGAGGAGTCCCATCCTTTGTGTACCACCAAACAGATATAATCCATTACATACCTTTTCTCAAGATTAACAATCATTTGTCTTCTTGGAAAAAGACTTGACCGAACCTTTTGCTCTACATTCTTTCAGCTAGTCCCAAATTCAGCTGGCTAATTGGGGTAGCCATCTGGGCCAGCTAATTGCTTTTATCTGTGGAACTATTAAAACTTTTGAACCTCTATGAAAAACTGCTAGTTACAGCTGTAGGCAAGGCCTGGAGCTAAAATTCTGATGACTAGAAGGTAGGGACTCCAGCTTCATTCATGTTTACATTTCAAAGAGATGGCTCTCCGGCTTTTAAGAAAACTTTCCTGGGTTGTAACACTAGTTTATTTATCCTTTAAAAAGATTTACAGTAGTCCCTCCTTATCCAAAGTGTATGTGTTCTAAGACCCCCAACAGATGCCTGAAACCAAGTATAGTAGCCAACCCTATATATACTATATTTTTTCCTATACTGTACATACATAACTATGATAACATTTAATTTGTAAACTAGGCACAGTAAGAGATTAACAACAATCCCATCTAATAATAGACAAATAGGGTAATTAACCGTACCTCCGCTATGCTTCCCATTGGCTAATCAGGGCGATATGCAAATTAACTGCCAACCAAGATGGCGGCTGGCAGCCACGCAGCTGAAACGGACATGAGGCTTGCTTGCTCCAGTGATGGAGGAAGCCAAGGTTCCCCGCATGCTGCAGCCCGGCTCTGAGCTCCTGAAACAACAGTTCCAAAAGCAACAATGTTTCAATTATAGAAGCTAAACAAACCCCAGATACCTGCTTTCAGCTAGCTGGGGCCTCAGAGCTGGAGCTGGCTCTCAGCTCCAGTGACAGCTATAGAAGGTAAATAAATCTCGGAATAAAAAGAAAAAGAAAGAAAGGAGAGGCTGGGAGCTTCAGTCGCCTGCCAGCCTGAAAATGGCCCTCAACCCCTCACTCAGACTGGCCAGGCACCCCAGTGGGGACCCCCACCCTGAAGGGGGTGTGACCAGCTGCAAACAGCCATCAGCCCCTCATCCAGGCTGGCCAGGCACCCCAACGGGACCCCACCCTGATCCGGGACACCCTTCAGGGCAAACCAGCCGGCCCCCACCCATGCACCAGGCCTCTATCCTATATAGTAAAAGGGTAATATGCCAACTGACCCTAACAGCAGAAAGACTGGGAATGACTGGTCACCTTGACACACACTGACTACCAGGGGGCAGACGCTCAATGCAGGAGCTGCCCTCTGGTGGTCAGTGCACTCCCACATGGGGGAGCTCTGCTCAGCCACAAGCCAGGCTGATGGCTGCCAGTACAGCGGTGGTGGTGGGAGCCTCTCCTGCCTCCTCAGCAGCGCTAAGGATTCCCAACTGCAGCTTAGGTCTGCTCCCTGCTGGCAAGTGGACATCCCCTGAGGGCTGCCGGGCTGCCAGAGGGATGTCTGCCTGCCATCTTAGGCCCAATCCCCCGGGGAGTAGGCCTAAGCCAGCAAGTGGTCATCCCCCAAGGGGTCCCAGACTGTGAGAGGGCACAGGCCGGGCTGAGGGACCCCCTCCCCCCCGAGTGCACAAATTTTTGTGCACTGGGCCTCTAGTAACTAATAATAAAATAGAACCTTTATGACAATATATCATAATGAAAGCTATGTGAATGGCTTTGGGGCTGTGATTAAGAAAAATAAGGGTGAGTTGAGCACCAGCACTGGGATACCCTGGCAATCTGTAAGACAACCCAGAAGAGAAGGCTAAGAACAATAAGGGTTAGTTGAGCATCAGTTCTGGGATACTGTGACAATCTGTAAGATAACCAAGAAGGCTAAGTGGCTAAGGGGAGGGTAGCTGATACAGAGTGGATACTCTATTCAAGGATGATTCATGCCCTGGGCAGGATGGGGCAGGACTGCTCAAGAGTTCATCACAGTGAACGATGTGCAATTTGAAACTTAGGAATTGTTTAATTCTGTAATTTTCCATTTAATATTCTCAGACCACAGTTGATGGCAGGTAACTAAAGTGGTGGAAAGTGAAATTGTGGATAAGGTAGGAATACTTTATATGATAAGATGTATACATATCAAAGGGTTTATAACCATTAGGCATTCCAAGGAAATGGTCTAAGAATAGGAGTGGAGAAAAGGTTTTTTTGTTGTTTTTTTTTACTTTTGGCCTCAGGAAAAATTCTAAAAAAGTTCATTTGCTCTTACAAGAGTAAAATTGCTCCTTTCCAGAATCACCATGGTAAAGAAAATATAGGGCATTGACTTTACATGTAATCTTTAAAGTGAGATTTTTTCCCTATCCCTCGAGGTAACAGTTTTAAGTGCTACTGGGTTCAGTATATGTTTCTGGTCCCGTTCTCCAGAAAGCAGACTCTGAGATGGAAAGTAATGTTCAGGGCATTTAATGGGTGAATTTTTAGGATCAACACCTCCTGAGGAGTGATGGCAGCAAGGTTGGCGGGGAAAGGATAAACTGTGAGGTCACCAGCTCTGTTGCTGAGAAGACCCTTCCTGCATTGAGACAAGGGTGTGGGAGCTTCGTAAGGGAACCTACATTGACAAATTGCATGCCGACTCCCCCTGGGAAGGAGGTATCACCCTGGGAGAGGCAGTTCTCTTCTGAAAAGGGCACTTGCTAGAGAGGGACTTAGCCATCAGCCCTCTGGG
Organism: Myotis lucifugus; assembly: GCF_000147115.1. Lineage (NCBI taxonomy): Eukaryota > Metazoa > Chordata > Mammalia > Chiroptera > Vespertilionidae > Myotis > Myotis lucifugus. Next base: position 1,361,124 of record NW_005871191.1, on the reverse strand, counting down.
GAAATGAGTTCCTCTGTTCCAAAGGGGGCAGGGATCTGGGCAACAAGCCACAGTATCCACTACAGCCTGTTTGACATTTTCCTTTTTGAAATCTAAATTCGACTGTATTTCAGCACCCTTGTTATATTTATACCAGAGGCCCAGCCCATGGGATAGAGTCCCTAGGCCTAGCCTGCGATCAAGCCCATCTTCTGCCTGCTCGCCAGTCCCCGGTCCCATCCTGCCTCCACCGCCAGCCACCTGATTCCCCTCATGGGCCCCCCACCTCATAGTGACTGGTCAAGCGTTCATTCCGTTCGTTACGCTTATGGTCATGGGCCTTTTATTATATAGGATATTGTATGACTCATTGTGTGGGTGAACAATTTTAAAGCAAAAAATTTGGCTTTGCTAGAGGATATGTGGATAGCTTCTGTGTACTTAAAGAACAAATGCAGAAGACTAGGATTGGGCTGTTTAAAAACCAGGCTGCCTAGATTCAATTCCCAAGTCCCCATCTGTTTTCTCTCTCCTGTCCCTCCTAAAGAGTCTAGGAGGTGCCACCAAGACATTTACAAACCTCCTTAGTGGGAAGTCTATTACTCTTAGTGCTTGGAATAAACATTATCAGGATTAAATTCATGGTTTGGCATGGTTATTGAGAGGTTTTTTTTAAATAATAAAGCATTACCTGTGATAAATAACAATGCACACTTTAATTATGAAGTTTGCCAATTTTAATGATCTATTGTGGAACACCTTAATAAATGAATCCTTTCAAAGAAAGTTATAATATGTATATAGCATTACTTTACCTTGAAAAGAAAATTTTCTACCTGTGTTCTTCATAATTTGTAGTTATGCAAACAATAAAAATATTATCTAAGACATTTACTAAACAGCCTCAGTCTCTCTCTTTAGGCTGCTCACAGGTCCAAACTCTTATGCATAGCTTATAAGGCTGTCAGTCTTAGACCCAAGCAAGGGGTACCCCTACCTTCACTGTTTAAAGGATACCACAGGGTCCTCCCCTAGCTGTCCCCTTTTCCACAGGAAGGCAGTCTCTGGGGCCCAGGAGGTAGGCGCATTTGCAGTTCTGGTTCCTGTACCTGCCACCTTTCAGGTCTTATTTTCAAATTTCTTGCTCAATGGATACCTGTTTCCAGGACATATGTAGCCCTGGCCTGGGTCAGTTCTTGATAGCAGACATCCTCACAGGTATCTGAAGAGAGGCCTGGTAGACTGCAGGCCAGTGGCCAGCTTGCTCTCACTGTCACATTTTGGCATGAATTCCCAAGAAATCCTAGAAACTGGCCTTCTAAATCATTTTGAGGTATTATAAGTCGCAGTAAAAATAATATATTTTATTGTATTTGAGTTTGACTTATAACGCACTCTTCCCTCATGATTCACAAAAGTGGAAGGAAGGCCTGCTCCATGATTGAACCCCTAATTTTATCATCTTTTTTCAACCATCTCTTTTTCTATCTTAAAAATATATTTTCATTGATTTCAGAAAAGAAGGGAGAGATAGAAACATCAATGATGAGAGAGAATCATTGATCCACTGACTCCTGCACACCCCTTACTGGGGATTGAGCACACAACCCTGGCATATGCCCTGACCAGGAATCTAACTGGTGACCTCTTGGTCCCTGGGCCAATGAACAACTGCTGAGCCACACCCGACCAGGCTCAATCATGTCTTTTCCCTTGTAATGTGCACCTGGAACATACTCAACTTCCTTAACTATTGGCAGTTTCTTAAATCATTTTGTTTCTTGTCTTCTATGTTTGTCTTTGCCTCTTGAGTGATTTCCCTCCATAGACTGTATCCCAGGCTCCAAAATCTATTCTGCTTTGTCCACAAGGCCAATTTTCATTCAACAGGCAGCTTAAGTGTTGCCTGGTGAGCCTTACCCTGGTGTCCCTGTCCTCCCACTTTCCCCCACCTGGGTTCATTTACATACTTGTTTTCTCTATTCTCAATGAAAAATGTTAGCACCAATGAAATTATTTTCTAGTCGTTAGTTACTTGAGGAGAGGTACTATTTCTTAAACATCTTTGTAACAATAGAGTCTTACACATTATCTCATGAAGATTGAGTGCTTCAAAAACATATGCTCATTGAACAAATCTATAAACTATTCAGTAATGATGTTAGCATTTTTAGAATTAGAAAAAATAGCCATATAGATATTACCATGCAGATTTAAGTGTTATATATGATCTCTCTCTTATTTCAGTTGTCCTATGTTGATGAATATTTGGATTTTATGTATATAACTCATATGCTTGAATAGCATAGAGAATTAAATTACTATATCCAGAGAAAGAAAATACATAGCAATGAATCAAGGAAAGCTTTAGTGTTTATTCTGTTCTGGCAACAGAGTCCACTGAGTACTTTTTTTTTCTTCTAAATTTACTTCAAAGTTATTGATGAAGTTAAAATACATGTTCTTCATTATCTTTACAATTGCAAGAGGATAATCTACTAAGAGAATGTTGCAGATGGTGGTTGGACAATATATAATCCAAATGGAATTGGATTATATTTATTCCATTGGCTGCTAAAGATAATGCTTAAAACTTCATAAATTTAGAGAGTGTTGTCTACATTTATTATACAAACTTGTATCATTTCCTTAGAGAAACTGCAAGTTTATTGCCTCAGACTTGGCTCTTATAAAGTAAGTACACAGAGCTCTATCAATATGCACAGTTCACATACTTAGTCATTTTACATACCTAAACAAAAATGCTACAGTAAAAATGGTGTCAATCTGTTTCTTAAATTAAAAAAATAGGAAAAGGTTATAATGCCAAAGGTTTTATAGACATACTAGAGGCCCAGTGCACAAAAATTTGTGCACTGGCAGGGGGGGGGTGTAGGGGGAGGGTGTTCCTCAGCCCCAATTGTGCCCTCTCACAGTCTGGGACCCCTCGGAAGATAACCACCTACTGGCTTAAGCCCCCTGCCAGAATGGCAGATGGGAGGCCCGATCCCTAGGTGCCTGCCCGGGTGGCAGATGGCAGGCCAATCCCTAGGTGCCTGCCCTACCTCCCCAGGTCACTCACAGGGCAGGGCTGATCAGGGGCTGGGGCACAGCTCCCGGTCCCACACAGGGCAGGGCCGATCAGGGGGTTGGGGCTCCGCCTCCCAGTCACACACAGGGCAGGGCCAATCAGGGGGTTGGGGCGCCGCCCCCGGTCACACACAGGGCAGGGCCGATTGGGGGGTTGGGGTGCCGCCCCGGTTCGCGCACTCGGCAGGGCTGATCGGGGGGTTGGGGCCCCGCCCCTGGTCGCACACAGGATGCCCAAGTGGGCTGGCGAATCGCTGCTGCCCCGCCCAGCCGCCCTGGGTCCGGTCGCACATGGGCCACCCCTCCTCCCCGCCCAGGATCGCAGATAGCAGGCCCAGATGGCAGCAGGGCAGGCGGGATGGTGCTGTCCCACACTGCCTGCAATATGCAAATTAGCCACCATTTTTGTTGGTGGTTAATTTGCATATCACGCTGATTAGCCAATGGGAGGTGTAGCGAAGGTACGGTCAATTACCATGTTTGTCTATTATTAGGATGATTTAATTTACTCTAAATCATAATTTGTGTCAATATCTTCTTAATTATATTTAAATTTAACAAACATGACAACACAGTAACATAAATCATACACCATATCTATCTATCTATCTATCTATCTGTTGATATTGATGTAACAATGGTATTCTCTTCATTCTTTTAATTTTCATTTCACAATACATAATATAAATAATACAAATCTATTAAAATCATTAATTTCAGAAAGGTTTTATTGTATTTTTTCTGGCACCTTTGATAAATTAAAACTTTGGTGAAAGTTTGTGATACATGGCAATTTTTGAAATAAGAAAAAGTCTGCTTTGCTGCCTTTCTTTACCTTCTGTCATTTTACTAGCATATTTTATAGATAGAAAATAAAAACACAAACCTATGACTTGAATAGATTAGTAACTTCTCCAAATTCACAGGTAGGAAGTTTAGATCCAGGAATTGATCTTAGGCTACTCGAAACTGCATACAATTTTATGGTATGCATTTGATAGGTATACTTGACATTTTATTTTTCTTCATCTCACTTTTAAAAAAATAGATTCTATTTTTTAAAGAAGTTTTAGGTTCACAGCAAAATTGAGTAGTAAGTACAGATTTCCCATGAGCCCTCCCCCATACACATACAACCTACCCTACTATCATAATCTCACACCAGAGTACTATAGTTTGTACAATCAATGAACTTACATTTATGAATCATTATCAGCAAAAGTCCATCAGTTACATTAGGGTTCACCCTTGGTATTGTACCCTTGGTATGAGTTTGTATAATTTTATGTATCCACACATTATGGTATCATACTGAGCATTTTCACCACAGTGGACATCCTCTGTGCTTTACATACTACTTTTCTACAACATAAATTTATTCATTTTATTCTTGTTATTAGAGGCCCAGTGCACAAAATTCGTGCACTGGAGGGGGTGTCCGTCAGCCTGGTCTGCACCCTCTCGAAATCCGGGACCCCTCAGGGAATGTCTGACTGCCAGTTTAGCCTGATCCCAGCCTGGCCTGCGAGGATCGGGCCTAAACCGGCAGTCGGACATCCCCCAAGGGATGTAACAGTGTGCCAAGCAGTAGGTGGCCAGGGAGGAGCCAGAACCTGGGCCCGGCACTGCACTGCTCATCCTCATCCTAGCCCGCTACTGCCATTCAGTAGTGCTGCTGCAGAATCAGGAGAGGCCCCTGCTACTGCAGCTGCTCTCGCCAGCTGTGAGCCCAGCTTCTGGCTGAGCAGCGCTCCCTTTGTGGGAGCGCACTGACTACCAGGGGGCAGCTCCTGCCTGAGTGTCTGCTCCCTGTTGGTCAGTGTGCATAATAGCAACTGGTCGACTGGTCATTCCTGTCATTCCGTTGTAACAGTTGCTTAGGCTTTCATATATATAGATAGTATCATACATAGGAATCATACTTAAAGATATACTTACATGAGATAAGCTACAAATAAGAAAAAAATAATATCAGTTTTCTGTAACCTGTGTAATGATATCCTAATTCCCTTCCTATATCATACAACAGAATATTAAGTAATTTCAAGCTCTTTGCTGCCAACATCCATGCTGTTTTCCCGTTGAAATCAGCCCATACCTTTCACAGAGCCATGGCACACAGTTGGTGTTCAGTAAATATTTTTAAAGTGATTATAGTTTGCCACTAACCACAGAATCCAGGAACCATGTGATTTCCTGCTTTGAGGCCTTACAGTGCCACATACACATAGAGTCTTTAAATTAAATGTGGAAACTTATATCAATAATACATGCATTAGTTTCATTGTATATGTTTATTTTCATTGATCAAGAAGTTAAGGATAGCCCTAGCTGGTTTGGCTCAGTGTATAGTGTGTCAGCCTGTGGACTCAAGGGTCCTGGGTTTGATTCCGGTCAAGGGCACATGCCTGGGTTGCGGGCTCAGTCCCTAGTAAGGGGCGTGCAGGAGGCAGCCAGTCAGTGATTCCCTCTCATCATTGATACTTCTATCTCTGTCTTCCTCCGCCTTCCTCTCTGAAGTCTATAAAAATATATTTTAAAAAAAAGAAGTTAAGGATATTGGTATTTAAATCATCTTGTTATGTATTGCAATCACATTTGCCAATTCATGTCTAACTTGAATTATAATTCCTGTAACTCCTAAAATCTAGAGATAATAACTACAAATGCATTCTGTATTAATTTTTACAGTTAGTGGATTTTCTGCTTTTGTTAGAGTTTATAAACAGACTGTAGGCTGTCAAAAACACATCTGTCTAAACATTTTAATAACCTTACACAATTGCTGCTTATCTGAACGACTGTCAAGGATTCATTACATATTTTCAAAAGGTCCTTAAAAAGTGGAGGTGATAATGATGCTTTTTGTGATTAAAAAAATGTCTTTGAACCGTCAAAACTGATTTTTTTTCTCTTCCATAGAATCCAAGGATTTTTAATTTCCTTTCTAAATTCTACTTTCCTTTTAATGGATAAAGGCAAGACATGCTAACTATAAATTATCATCCTCCTGACATGCTCTTATTCTGTTTACAAAGTTTGAAGTCTCATTAAGATCTGATAGCAAAAACTCAAGCAAACCTACCTGGTAAATGCAAAAATCTATATTAAAATATGCTCTTTAAAAAGCTTTGGGGCTGCTACGTTTAAAAACCATAAATTAATAAACTTGTTAATGGAAAATATTTTTGTGTAAGATAGTAAGAATATATCATTGATTACAATGTTACAGAGAAATTGAAGACAAAATGCACTTATACATCCATAATTATGTGTTTACATGTCACTTGTAACTGAATTATAAATAATAATGGCCAGTCTTTTACATAAAAATGAAATTACTTAATACAGTGCTGTATGATAATTACATTCAGTGAGCCTTTTGAACATCCCCTTCGTAGGGGTGCCTGCACTGATCCCACATCTAAATTTGGTGCCCCCTTTGCATGTTTTCATAGTCACCTGCAGTGTTCTTTTTCATAGCAATCATATTTGGATTTGGGGCTTATTTGCTCAATTACTGTTATTAATATCTGTCTTCCTCACAAATTCCAAGAGAGGCAAAAGTTTGTTTTATTTCCCTCCTGAATCCCAATATCTGGGCGGAGGTATCCAGTAAATGTTTGTAAAGTTAATACATTAATTAGTAACTGATCCAAATGATGCATCTACAAATACCTGGGAAATTCAGGCATAGTCACTCAGACATTTCTTTCTCTTAACTTTTCCAGTAAAGGCCTCATCAATATATCTTTGTACAGCATTTGAAATTTAATGAATTAAGGCAGATTGTGCTTGAAACTTTGAAAAAATCTTCCATCAATCCATTATCGATGTGCAAATCAGGGGACATCTTTCCTTAGAGTTCTAAGACCCATCAATAAACCAAGTATGATAGGTTACTTTACATCAAGCATAAAAAATGTTATATTCCTTGTTCATGTACTATCTTTTTAAGGGTATTGCGATGAAATAATAGAGTTCACCCTTGAACAATATGGAGATTAAAGGTGCTGACCCTTGTGCATTCAAAAATTCATGTATAACTTTTAACATCTCAAAAACCTAACTATAATTGTTCCTCTGTATCCATGGGGGATTGGTTCCAGAACTTTTGCAGATATAAAAATCCACAGATGTTCATGTCCCTTATATAAAACTGCATAGAATAATGCATACAGTCAGCCCTCTGTATCTTCGGATTCCCATCCATAGTTCGTTGAATCCATGGATACAATACCTTTAGATACAGAGTGCTGACTGTATATTTATTCTTTAAGAACCTGTGCAATTCAAATGTGTGTTGATCAAGGTCAATATGTTATTGAAAAGGGGTTTTTCATCTAATATATGTGCCAGGTTAAGAATAACTTGCAAGTTTTTAAACAGACTTAGAAGATGCTCTATTGAGTTAACAAATTTGAGAATCTATAGCCTTATAAATCATATTTCACCATTGGCTAATTTTACTTTCTCATTTAATCTGTTTAAAGAGAAAACAATTCTGTAAAACACTGTTTTTATTTTAAAATTAGTTATTAAATTTTAATTTAATGCTTGTATTAGTAATCCTATATAATAAAGAGGTAATATGCAAATTGACCATCACTCCAACACACAAGATGGCCACCCCCATATGGTCAAAGATGGCCACCACAAGATGGCCTGCAGGGGAGGGCCGTTGTGGGCGATCAGGCCAGCAGGGGAGGGCAGTTGGGGGGGACTAGGCCTGCAGGGGAGGGCAGTTAGGGGGGACCAGGCTGGCAGAGGAGGGCAGTTGGGAGCAACCACGCCTGCAGGGGAGGGCAGTTGGGGGCGACCAGGCCTGCAGGGGAGGGCAGTTGGGGGCGACTGGGTCAGCAGGGGAGGGCAGTTGGAGGCGACCAGGCTGGCAGGGGCGGACAGTTAGGGATGACCAGGCCGGCAGGGGAGGGCAGATAGAGACAATTGGGCCAGCAGGGGAGTGGCTAGGGGGTGATCAGGCTGGCAGGCAGAAGTGGTTAGGGGCAATCAGGCAGGCCGGCAGGCGAGCAGTTGGGAGCCAGTAGTCCTGACTTGTGAGAGGGATGTCCGACTGCCCATTTAGGCCTGATCCTTGTGGGCAGTCAGACATCCCTTGAAGGGGTCCCAGATTGGAGAGGGTGCAGTCTGGGCTGAGGGACACCCCCCCCATGCACGAATTTCGTGCACTGGGCCTCCAGTTCCCTATATATTTTTAAAAGTCAGAAAACACTAGAAATGTATAAATAAGTAAGAATTAGTCACAAAAACATTGTAAAATAACTAAATTGAATAGACAAGAAATTTCAACCTGAGTTTCCCATACATATTCTCTCATTTTACAATGAAGCCAAATAAATACATACATGTACATATTATGCACAAACATTACCATGTTGTAGAGTTAAAGCATCATTACTTTAAATGTGTCTTTAATCCAAAATAACAAGAAAGAACAAGAAATCAATATACTATGTCTCTCTGTTAGAAATTCACAATGTACATTAGTATATCAAATCTACTAAGGAAAAAAACACACCTATAAAACTTTATAAGTATTTTTTTAAGTAGATGTTCTTTTTAAAAAAATATATATTTTATTGATTTTTTACAGAGAGGAAGGGAGAGGGAAAGAGAGTTAGAATCATCGATGAGAGAGAAACATCAATCAGCTGCCTCCTACATACCCCCTACTGGGGATGTGCCCGCAAACAAGGTACATGCCCTTGACTGGAATCGAACCTGGGACCCTTTAGTCCGCAGGCCGACGCTCTATCCACTGAGCCAAACCGGTCAGGGCTATAAGTATTTTCTAAGCATTTACTTATTTTATTTTATTTTATTTTATTTTATTTTGTTTTGTTTTGTTTTGTTTTATTTTATTTTATTTTATTTTATTTTATTTTATTTTATTTTATTTTATATATTTTATTGATTTTTTTACAGAGAGGAAGGGAAGGGGATAGAGAGTTAGAAACATGGATGAGAGAGAAACATCCATCAGCTGCCTCCTGCACACCCCCTACTGGGGATGTGCCCGCAACCAAGGTACATGCCCTTGACCGGAATCTAACCTGGGACCTTTCAGTCCGCAGGCCGACGCTCTATCCACTGAGCCAAACCGGTTACGGCAAATTTTAGTGATGTTAATGAAATCATTTTTGTGCCATTCATTTACATTCTGTTATTTTATGAAATATGTTTTGGGAAATGTTTATCTAAGTGACTTTTCAAACAGTCAACACATCTTTATTGAGCATCAATATGGGCAAGAATAAGAAAATCAGAACTTCTTCCCTCTTGATTTTTCTTTTTAATGAGACAGAAAATAAATAATCAAGTAAAATAATTAATTTTGCTGTAAGGTGCTTTGAAGAAATTTAACAGGGTGATCTAATTAAAAATAATGAGAAGGGGTGACCTGTTGCTGATAGGGAGGTCGAAAAAGACATTTCTGAAGGGAGGATATTAAAGCTGAAATCTGAAGTTAATAAAGGATCCAGTTTGGGAAAAGCCAGGAAAGACCAAGACAAACACAGAAAATTGAAAATGCCAAGTTATTGAGGTATGAACAGTGTGATATTTGAGGAACTGGAAATTCCGTGGGCTTGTAGTGTACATACTAGTATATGAAGTGCCATCAGAGAACCAGATACCATGACGAGTTAGACAGACATTCATGCAGAGCCTTCCAGGCCCATAGTGAGTGATTTTGTTGTTGTTAATCCTCACCTGAGGATACTTTTTCCCCATTGATATTTAGAGAGAATGGAAGGGAGGGGAGAGACAGAGAGAGAGAAACATCGATGTGAGAGAGTTGGTTGCCTCCCGCATGGCCCCTACCAGGGCTGTGCAACTGAGGTACATGCTTTTGACAGGAATCAAACTGGGACCCTTCAGTCTGCAGGCCGATGCTCTATCCACTGAGCCAAACCAGCTAGGGCTTGAGTGAATTGTTCTTCATTCTGTGAAAATGCACCAAAGGGTTTTAAGTCTCATAGTATGATCTGGTGTACATTTTTTAAGAGTGTCCTGGCTGCTTGCTCTCAGGAAAATGGAAGGAAGAGGGACAAAACAGAAAAAGGGAGAGACTTTCAAGGTTATAGAAGTTGTCAAAATTGAGAAATATGGTTTGAACAAGGGTGGTGACAGTGGAGAGGGGACAAGGTGAATAAATCACAATGCGATTTAGAGGTGAAGCGGATAGGATTTGCTATGGACTTCATGCAGAGACTGATGAAATGATATGATTTCCATTTACTGTCATTAACTGTGCTTACAAAAAGTAGAAAAGGAACAGGCCCAATGAAAAAAAAGTCAATAATTTTTTATATGATAGGTTTGAAATGCTTTTTAGATATCCAAGTGGAGATGCCAAGTAGGTAATAGTCAGGTTACAGAGAAAATGTTGACTTGAGGTACAAATCTCTGTTATTCGAGTGTAACTTATATAACACCAACAATCTATGGCTGATAGAGTGTCCGGAAAAAATTGTGAAAGATTTTGAAACTGAACAGACCAAGAGCATTACTGTGTGTAATCAATGGAAAACTATGTCTTATCTATAGCACATTCTTCTGGGATATTTGATTTTATAGGAATTTTGCCTTTTATTGTCTTTGAGCTATTTTACAACTTATAGACAACTGATGACAATGAAAATGAAACTTGTCTTGAGACATGAAAATAAATTTTGGACGTTTGAGTCTCCCATTCCCAAAATCAGTTTTGCATATATTTGTAAATTTTGGTCTAACTCCAGTTATTCCCATAAAATAACTGTTATGTTCATAGTTCTCTTTGATGTAATCTTGCTTATTTAATTATGTATCCTCTGCCTTGTCTAAAAAGAAAGTGAGCTCCAGTTATTAATAACTAATAACCTAGCTTTAGTTATTACCTAGCATTTCATGTAGCTGGCAGGTGCAGGCTATTAAAATAAAAACTAATAATTTTTTTTCAAATGCATGTTAATAATGACATTTTTGTTACCACTATGAAAATAACCTGTAAATAAACAGAAGAGGACATAGTCTAGTATTTATGTACATGGAACCTAGCTCACCCCCTAATAATACATGTGACTTTCTGCAAGATACTTAATGTACCTTTGTTTCCTCATTTGTAAAATAGTGATAATAACCGTACCCACCTCTTAAGACTGTTAGAAGAATTAGATGAGTTGCAACTTGTTAGAAGCCTAGAAAAGTGCCTGTATATCTAGTAAGCAATGTGCTTGTAGAACAAATAACAACAGAGTAGATGAATCAAGTTATATTCGAACGCTTTAAGTTTTCTTTTTAGTTTCAGTTCTTCCCTACTCACTGACAAGTTCTTTAAATCAATAAGTAAACAAATGGGTCAAAGCATTTAGCCAAGTCTTTTCTTTTTTAATTTTCTCTTTATTTATCAGGTGCTTACAGCTGCCATTTTCAGGTTATTCTGAAGTGTGGTGTTTGGCGCCAGGCAAGGAGGCAGGAATGCATCCTTCATTTTGCTGTAAATTATTCAGAATGTTTATTACTCAACCAACATTTGTTCGGCAGCTGACACCTGCATTTTTTTTTCTTTTTTACTTGGTGAAGTGTTTTATTTATTTACTTTGAACTGCAAGAAGGATTCTTTTCAGGTCTTTGCAGGATTTCTTTGTGCCTTGCCATTCTCTGTGTGTGTGTTTTAAATCCTCTCTCTGCACATGGCATTTTCCTAAAGAATTTTGCATTGGAATAATTTAGATATCACAGTATTGTGAACATGCTTGTCCAATGTCTTTGTTATGATATTTTAAATCTTAGAACATTGTGTTCAAAAACATATCCAACATTTGAGAAGATGTGGACATTTTAAAATGAATCAGTAACTTCTTCCTATTTTTTTCTATACTTATGTTGTCTTTTCTGCGTTGAAAAAAAGTTAGCCTAGGGCAGGCTCCAGGAAAAAAAGTTAAGTTCAAAACCTCAGCCTGCTTTAAAAACCTCATAATTTGTCCCTTCTGTACCTTTCCAACCTCATCTGTGATGACATTCCCCATGCACCTATTTTTTAATCTTACTGACTTATAAGCTATCTTGCACAACCCTGATATTTTTCTTGCCACTGGCTCTTTGCTCAAGCTGTTCCCTCTGCCTAAAATATTCTTTGCCACCATATACACCTAATAAAGAAATGTCACATTCTCCAAGAGACATCCCCAGATACCACCAGGGGTTTTATATGCCTTTCTTCCTCCTCTAGTATGTTTGCAACTCCTATGGAGCACTTGCTATGATCTGCCTTGAGCCGAAATGTCTCTATTTATTTCTCTGTGATTATTTATTTAATTGTAAGCTCCTGAGGCTCAATTGAATTTTTAGTCATGATGGACTAAAGGTTCCTGTGGAATATATTATCAGGATCAGTTTCAAATACATGTGTGCTGAAAGGTATCATTCTGCACCAGCATGGAATATGAAGTTGAAGCTGAGTTCAGATCTTGTGCTTATGCCTATGCCAGGCAAACCAACCAGTATTGTTCATTTCTTTTATTGGTAAAATGGGAATAAAACCAGTTTCTTCATATGTATGTTGCGGAGATTAAATAAAATAATATTATGACAATGGCATGTAAAACATAAAGAGCACTGTAAGCATCAATTTCTGTGATATAGTTTCTTCTCTTAGGCATTTTCTCTCTTTCCTGTGCCTTTTGGGCAGAATTCCACATGCCTACATTTTTTTCCCATGTGTACATCTAAATTTGGTAATGCATGTCTTCATTTGTAATTTATGTATCTAATCTAACACTTAGAAATCCAATGATACTACTGCCCATACTTGCTTCTTTTCATTCATATGTGACACCAATGTAATAATCAAGGCAGTTGTGATGGTTGCACATGGCCGTGATCAGGACAATGCAGCAGGTGTGTGCTGGCGGTAAGGACAGAATTGTTCTGGTCTGGGTCATGAAGACATAGGCTATGACTGTAAAAAGACTATGAAGAATGTAAAAATATTGATGCAATTAGAATACATAAAGATTAGTGCATTTTTCATTTTACTGTTTTTAGCATTGCTTCAAAAAGAAATAGGAAGATGAAGAAAAATAAGAGAAAATGATAAAACGTAGACTAGTCTCTTCAAGAGTTTATTCTATAATTTAGTAACCAATATATCTGGGCAAGAGGAGATGGGAAATAGATAGTTAAGAGGGATCATAATTAAAAGTAGATCATCGTTTTTCAGGTTAGGCCTGTTTCCTCTGAGACCAAAGGCATCTTGCTCTTCGGAATATCACTGAGTCGCTGTGGTGCCTCACCCATCATAGCTCTGCGTGGTTCCCAGTACTCCATTTTTCATGGAAAGCTGGAATTTCATTATGCCGTGGTCTGAACTCTTTTGCAGGGAAGTTTGTCAGGACCCTCAGTTGTTGGAAATACAGGGGTGGCCAAAAGTAAGTTTACAGTTGTAAGTATGTGAAACACAGTTTATTCTTGTATTATTATTTATTATTGTATTGTTTATTTGTATTATTTGTCTTATTATCATTTCATACCCTCACTTATGACTTATCTTTTAGATAACAGCAGCTGGTAATGACCAATGTAAGTGAATACTTAAGCAAAACCCACTTTTGCCCACACCTGTATACTACCAGGCTCTTGTTCAGTCCTGCCTCCAAGCCCTACCACTTCCTTCATGTCCTAGGTGCTAGCTCTCTTGCTCTCTTTCTGTCTCAGGATACTCAAAAAACCATCCTGCTTAACACCTAGATGCTACAATATTTTTCATGTACATTGTCATATTATTCAAGGACCTTCCTGTAGTCATTGCTGAAATCTCAATTGTTCATATGCAAATATCCAGTAGGAATGTGAGTGCTTATAATTCAACAGAATCTTTGATTCAGCTGCTTTCCCCAGCTGTGGAAGAAATGCATTGGGATTTAGGGGCTGCATTTTTAACATATTTTGAAAATTAAATGAGTTCTCCTTTTTAAATTTCCCCAACAATACTTTTATTGCTATAACCTAGTCCTTCAGTGGGTTATAAATATTCAATGTATTATCTCAGTATATAAGCTATTAGCAAAGTGAAATTAAGATTACTTTGCTGATGTAATAAGATAGAGCAATAAAGGAGCCCCAGGAGTTTACTTTAGTGCCAACAAAGTGCTGTTATAGCAGTGGCCTCTCGCTGCATTTATATATTTTTGTAAAGTAAAACTCACTGAACCGTCTAAGAATTTGCTAACTTGAAGATCTGCAACAACTTTTGGTACCAAACTGTTTATTTCTGCATATATATTCTTCTCACTGACCCCAAGATATCACTGAGGAGGGGGATAAAAGCTTTTCAATTTTTCCTTTTAGAATTATTAATAAGTGAATAAAAAATTAGATTTTGAGGCAGTTACCAAGTGTTTGGTTCTCTCTGGGGTATATGTTCTTACAGACTGATTAAATTCAAGGGGTAATTGATAAGAGCAAAGTCTTACTAAGTTTGTGAAATCTAAACTATTGAGCAGAGAGAGAGAACTAGAACTATCGCTTAGCATGGAGCGGTAATGCTGCTTCAAAGGCCTTGTTTAGAGAGTAACGAAAAGAAATCAAGACATAAATACTTCCGGGTAAGAAATAAGTTCTCCTGAATAAGAAAAAATAGTATTTATTGTCATTCAATATTAAATGATCCTGGTCTATATTGTCTGAAAATATATTGTCCTGAATCTCTGTCTATTATATTATTCAGGATATTATTTCTACACTAAACAAAGTGTCAGCCATAATTGTGAGTAATTTTCAATGGGGTGAATCTTTTCAAAACCATTGTCTGTTCTGTGATACCATGAAATAACTTGGACTTTTGTGAATTTTGCAAGAGACTCTGATTGGATATCAGAGAGATACTACAGAATTAATTCAGAGAAGAAAAATGTTGAGAAAGGCAATCTTGTGCAAGCAGTCTTTCCACCCCATTGGCCACGTAAGAATGGCTTGGAGCATTTCCTTACCTAGAGATGAAGAGCTCACACAGCTCTGCCAAGTTCATCAGCGAATCTTCCTTGAAGCATGCGGGTCATATGACACCTGGCCAACCCCACTGCTGGACAGGGATGAGGAATTTTACTTTGGCACAAGAGGGGTGCATGTAGGCCTTGGGAAGAAAATTGTTGACCCCCTGAGAACACCACCAACTATTGAAGCTGGTCTTGCTCTGAAGTATTTATTCAAAGTTTATTTAATGGGAAATTGTGTATCATGTATCTCACTTTGGCCTAAAATGTTTCTTTGTGCAAACAAATTACATAACTACTTATCTTTTAAAAAATACTGTGCTTAAAAAAATGTATTTATTGATTTTTAGAGAGAAGAAGGGAGAGGGACAGAGAGATAGAAATATCAATGATGAGAGAGAATCATTGATCGGCTGCCTTCTGCACACACCCTACCTGCAACCTGGGCATGTGCCCTGACCGGGAATCCAACCATGACCTCCTGATTTATGGTGGATGCTCAACCACTAAGCCATGCAACATTGTGGTTTTTATACAGCTAAATTTGCTACTAGAATTTTCAATGAAAAATAATTATTTGTTTATTTTATCTTTTACGGTATTTGGAAAGTAAGCTGTTCTTCTCTATCCCAATTTCATAATTCAAGCCCTTTTATCATCTTCTGCCTGAAATATTTTTCCTCATTAAATTTTGAAAACATTATAACAATTATCAAGAGTTTAAACTCTGAAATGAGGTTTTAGTTTTGATTCTGTCACTTGCTACAGAGGTAATAAGAACCACTTTTACTAACATATAAAATTAGAGATTGTTTTGTCTCCTTTCTCTTTTATTGGATTTCCGGGTAGTTAGAGTCAATGTTCTATGTTCCATGTTAGTTGGATTATTCTTTCTTTCATTAACTCTAACATACATATTTTACATCTGTAGTGTTATTAATAGAACCTATCACATACTTCTTTCTGTGAGTTAAATAAGTGAATGAAAGTAAAATGCTGAGAATAATTAATGACATATAGTGAGTAAACATTATTTATTATTATTATGTGCCTTTTTCTGTTCCTGGTTCTTGGTGTGCAGTCTAATATGCCTCAGTGCTAATCTTCTCTGCAAGGGAAAGAGAGCTTTTGAGTATTGCCAAATTTCACCTTATTGAAACAAGCATTCAAGGATTGATTGCTCTGTAGAAAAATTTTAAGTAAAATACCATTTTCCCCAAATTTACTTATTACCACTAGATTACCCTGCGTTGCATTCTTCATTATTATTTCTACTAGAGGCCCGATGCATGAAATACATGCATGGGTAGGGTCCCTAGGCCTGGCCAGCGATCAGGGCCGATCTGCAGGGCGACCAGTGG
This sequence comes from Myotis lucifugus, assembly GCF_000147115.1. NCBI lineage: Eukaryota > Metazoa > Chordata > Mammalia > Chiroptera > Vespertilionidae > Myotis > Myotis lucifugus. The sequence goes on along the minus strand of NW_005871191.1, from coordinate 1,344,698 downwards.
GCCGATTGGGGCCCCTCTGTGGCACCTGCCTTGGCTGGCCTGGGGCCTGTGGGCTGGGGGAAGCTCCTGCATTGAGCATCTGGCCCCTGTTGGTCAGTGCGCATCATAGTAACTGGTCATTCCACCAGTCATTCTGTGGTTTGGTCGATTTGCTTATTAGGCTTTTATTATATAGGATTATTGTCAAACTAGAAAAATATCTATTTTGACATTTGATCTTTCAACTATTAAACCAAGAGATACTTAACATATTAATGTCAAGTTGGAAGTTCTTGACTTCTTTACTTACATGTATACTTTAAAATTAATTTATCTCACCTAAATAGCATTGTAGTTACTATTATTTTCTTTATAGCAAGCTATCCATTATAGAATCATAATTTCTGAAGAAGAAATGGCAGCAAATAATTTTTGCGAACTATTACTGCACCTGTTTCAGAATTAAATCCAATTTTATGGCTATGATTGTTAGATAAGTATTGATCATTTTGCAGTGATGGGGAGAGGATGAAGATTTGCCATTAAGTTTTGGAGTTATTAGGGTAGTAGTTTATAATCTCGATTAATAGTTAAATCTCTGCCTTCTGTTCTTTCCATCAAATACATTTTCTCTGGAGAATCTGAGAATGTTATCAACACCTTACTATACAAGAAGAGAGAAATAGATCAGAAACATGCAGAGTTTTGTTAAATGTGGTCTGCACTCAAGGGCAGTCAGGATGGTGTTGTAGTGATTCTGTTCATCAGCTGTGTGTTTCTGGAATCTGAAAAGATAATGAAAAGCAGATGCATCCAAAATAGAAAAATCGCCAGACACTATTGTCTAATACTATGCTTTGAGAGATTTTTGCAAAGCCATTTGTAACAGATAATTTTAGAAATCTCAGGGTACATGTTTTATTGGGCTGTCATGCATTTTCATCCCCAGTTAATCAGTTTTGTTCTTAGGCATTTATGACTGTACACAAATGCCAGACTCTTTGACCATTTTGGAATGACAGTGTGAAGACTTTAGACTGAATAATTGCCATGGAGAAATGCTAAATTAGTTGGAAAAATAATCTAAGAATATGCCAGAATAAGAGTCTTTTCTTTGACAAAAGAGATCTAATTAGTGAATGAGTATGTAACCAAGGCCTGTGGAAAGTATGTGGTATTCATTTCCCATTTGAGACCAAACTTTCTTTCTAATCTTATGTTGCTAAGAGACCCTCTGAAGAAGATCAATGATAACTATGAGGTACAAAAGTTCTCCTTTGGCAGGCTGAAGTTCCCTAGGTAATAAGTATTGCGGATACTACAGACAACCTTTAATAAGTTACAGTAGATCTGAGACAGTCCTGACGTTTATTGGGTTGCTGAAAGACAATTCATTGCAGAGCAATTTTCTTAGTTCCTTAAGTGCTTTAACAGTTATTGTCTTGGAGAGAAGACCCACCTTTTATATTGATTACTTGTTGTGGCCATGACTTTTGTATCAGGAGTGGTTAGGTGTTTATAAGTTTGGCTTCCCATGCAAGCCCTATTTCTTCAAATCCTATATAATAAAAGGCTAATATGCAAATCCACCGAACGCTGGGACAACTGGTCACTGTGATGCACACTGATCACCAGGAGGTAGATGCTCAACGCAGAGCTGCCCCCTGGTTGTCAGTGCACTCCCACAGGGGTAGTGCCTCTCAGCCACAAGCCGGGCTCATGGCTGGCGAGCGCAGAGGCGGTGGCGGAAGCCTTTCCTGCCTCTGTGGCAGTGCTAAAGTTGTAAAAGCCTATTACCTGTTTACAATTGAAACACAGCATTAAGACCTAAATATAAACTACTCTAAAAAAATTTGCATCATTGTGGTTATAACTTACGGCCTGTTGGATAGATCGAATTAAGCCTTTATACAGCTGGGACACTAAATATCAAATGGGTAATAGCTAGACCATTCATAAAAGTAGAACAATGACCTGCAACATGCAGCCATCAGTCTAAGAAGCTAACAACTGTAATAACCAGTTCTGAAAGCCAAATAACTTCTGTCAACCTCTGTAGCAATGGGTCTTCATAGCAATTGAGAAGACATTGATTTTTGAAAAAACAAAGAACACATTGTTAACATTCATTGTTCAATTTATGAGGTAAATTTTGCATCGGAGTGAAGTAGGAAAGCTAGAAGTTAAATAATGATGAAAGGAACCGTCCCCCATGCTAAATATTTTATCTTTGATACATTCATTAGCATTCCCTCCCTCGCTTCTTGCTATTTTCTGAATAGCCTAGTTCCCAAATGCATTCTAGTTTAGTTCTCTTCCAGTTAAGCACCCACTTTTCTCTTGGGTGATTTGCATAGGTAGACTTAGGTTTGAGAATAAGCAGTATACAAATGTCGTGGGCCCAGGAATACCATATATATATATATACACACACACATATATATATATATATATATATATATATATATATGTATTTTACTTCACATTTTATGTTTTTTAAAACCAAATCTGTTTAGAAGTGCTTTTGGGAAATAATTTACTGGGAGAATATTTATATTGTGTGGAGAGTGATACTAGTTCAAAGAATTCTCAGCTGAGTGGCTGTCAATAGGAGGGAAGGTGTGAATTTTTTTCACATGAATGCCCCTTTCATTTTTATAGAGCCTGGAAATATGAAACAAGAATATTGAATACTTGAATACAATTCTAAAAAATATGTGGTTCTTTCCTTTTATTTTACAATTCAAAATAAAATTGCCAAAGGTAAAGCTCTGACTTCCAAAGCCTGTCACTTAAACCTATTTGTGAAATATTCCCAACTCATAAGATATCATTTTGCATGCATATCCCCTATTAATGCAGTGGACTTTATTTGAATAGAATACATTCTGGAAACATTATGCATCCTAAAAGTTTTATACTCTCAGAGTATTGTCCTGATTATTTATGAACATTTATACTACAGACAAGGAATGAATATGTTGGCATAGAGTTCGTGATTAAATAAAACTTGAAATATTGGGGGATCACTCTGTAAAATGAATGATTGTTTAACTACTATTCTGTACATCTGAAACTAATACAGAATAATATTGAATGTAAACTGTAATTGGAAAAGAAAAAAATTTAAAATGTCAGACTGGATTCAACTCCTTGATCCACCAATTTTAACTGTGTGACTGTGGACAGATTATTCAATCAACCCATCTTTGTTTCTTCCTCTGGGAAATAGAACATTTTATTATTTTTGGACTGTAAATAATTTAATATGAATTAAGCCCTTAGAAAGTTGCCCAGTTTAGCATAAGTGCCAGAACTACCACTTTTCATAGCTGCAGGGGCACTATTCACAAGGATTCTATGCACCTGGTCCCCTCCAGAGCACATCGTTAAGTGGGCCTGGCACCCCTTTCAGTTGTGTTCCACAATACTATTGGTGAGCTCATGAAAAGTGTGGCTTTTATATTATTGTGATTCACGTCAGGATGGCTGCATTGCAGTTCACTCAGTACTGGTAGCTGCCTGCGATCCTTGCATTATTGGTGTCACTTTTCTGTCCCAGAAGTGTGTGCATTTGGACCATAAATGTATGGTCACTGTATGCATGGCCATTTAGGTGAAGCTTATCAGTGTATTCCTTGCCAGTGGATCTCTTGAGTTCTGATGAAGGACATTTTTCATCTGTTCAAATCTCAAAGTCTACCACATCAGGACTCTGATAGATAACCTCTGTAGCCTATTCATCCGTGTAGGTTTCCAAAACAAGGTCATTGATTTAATTTAGAAGAAAGACAAAGACTTCATTTCAATATTGTTATTTTGTTTTAGTTTCTACAAAGGTTTATATTTTATTTAACTCCCCAGAAAATAGTATTTTGTAATGGTTTCTTAATGTTGTTTATTGCCTGAACTTTATTTAACTTAGGTTTTAGCTTTTCACCATTGGGTAGTCTACTGGGGAATCAGATCTGCTTCTCTTTTCAAGGCAATCCAATAACAGCCTATACTACTTTGGCATTGATTTCCATATAATAGTCTATATAGAAAATTATATTTACATTTAAATTTATATTTTCATTTAAAATTATAATTCCATTTCCATTCCAATTGAGGGCAGCTTTAGGTGCATGTATATGGAGTCCATTGAAATAAGCCAGCACATTTTTTAGTTTCTAAAATTATAAGGAAAATAACATTTTTAATTTTTAAAAATGAGCTTGCTTCTATGAATTTATTAAGTTAGAATTTATATTCAAAATAGTTATACATAGTTCTTAAGTTTTGACAGTTGCCACCTGTCATAAAGGTGATATAAGTCAGTGGCAAAAAATGGCAGAAGAATATCTGTCATTTTTTGGGGGGGAGGGGGAACAGGGGAAAAACATCTTTCTTGCATTAAAAAATTCAGATAATATAATTTCTTTAAATTGTATTTTAAGGATTCAATAAATTTTTCAAATCTGACAGACTTCTTTTTTTAAATGATAAATGTTAATGTTACATTGAAATCTTTTTTTGATAAGCAAGTGGATTTTGATTCAAATTGAACTTTTTGACGTAAAAATTATCTCTATTATAAAAACCCCTTGGCCCTAATGCCATCACACTGTAACGACCAGAGGCTGCATGAACGGCGAGGCATGTGCGGGTGGGCGGGGACTGGACTCTTGTGTATGTGTGTGCGGCAGGGGAGGAGGTAGTGAAGGAAGAAGTGGGTGGTAGTGTAATTTTTCTCTGCTTCTCCTCCTCCTCCTCCTCCTCCTCTTCCTCTTCCTCCTCCTTGTTTCCTATCACTGTGGGTTGGTTTTTACAATTATTTTGGAAAATTTGTCTCCCATGTTGACTTTGGGTTTCCCTAAGTCCTCCTCCTCAGAGAGAGTTTGTATCTTTTAGTTCTTCCTGCTGTAATTTACTGCTATTATCTAGAGAGCCTTGGTGGTGTAGTGTAGAGAAGGCCTTTGTCATGGAGAAGATTCTGATTGTCTATCATAATGATTGCTCTTTACCTTCCCCAAGGAGAACACATAAGGTTCTTTCTTGGCTTTTTACTTTGAGAACATGGTGGACTTTGCAAGAGTAACTTTGCAAATATTGATTTCTCCCTTAAATTATGGGCCCCTGGAATTTCTCACTGTCATGCTAGTCTGAACTCAGCCTTTATCAATTAGTGAAAGTAGCACTTGGGTATTCAAACCAATCGATCGCTCCAGGGACTTCTGTTACAATAACCGTATGTGCTTCTCTGCATATACTTGTCTCTCCAGACACCAGGGTGTGTGTTAGTCCTGCAACCTCAGTTCTCTGATGAATCCAAGAAAAGTCAATTAAAAAAAATTTGTCTAGTTTGTTCTTGTTGTAAGCATGAGAGTGATGATTTACAAATTCTTTACATTTAGGAACTGAAACCAGAAACCAAGGCTGTCACTTTTTCACCATCTTGAAACAAATAAAAGAAAAACACATCCCTCTTCATTAACATTCTTGACTTTCTTTTTTAAAAATATATTTTTATTTATTTCAGAGAGGAGGGGAGAAGGAGAGAGAGATAGAAATATGGGAGAATCATTGATCGGCTGCCTCCTGCATGCTCCCCACTGGGGATTGGGCCCGCAACCTGGGCATATGCCCATGACCAGAATCGAACCTGGGACCTTTCAGTCCGCAGGCTGACGCTCCATCCACTGAGCCAAACCAGCTAGGGCAACATTCTTGACTTTCCCTAATAATTCTTTGTATATGTCCTTTTTATTGTTGTCACACAAAGATCTCCTCTCATTCACCTAAATCTGTGGTCGGCAAACCGCGGCTCGCAAGCCACATGCGGCTCTTTGGCCCCTTGACTGTGTCTCTTCCTCAAAATACCACTGTGCGCACGCACAGTGTGATTGAAACTTCGTGACCCATGCGCAGAAGTCGGTATTTTGTGGGAGAGCTGGTATTTTGTGGAAGAGCCACACTCAAGGGGCCAAAGAGCCGCATGTGGCTCGTGATCCGCGGTTTGCCGAGCTGCAGTTTGCTGACCACTGACCTAAATCATTGAAGATTTTGGCAGTTGAATGATAGACTATATCTATGCCTCACATTTTGTCACTGTCAGGGTAATTTTATTGTCTGTTTGGTTGGATGTTAACTATAAATGAATCAGTCTTAATGATTAATGTCATTACTCAAGCCAACAGTCTTTGACCCAGTTTTTCTTTTTCTCTTAAATGTCCAGCTCTCATTGCCACACAGTAAAACTCTCCAGTTATTCTGTTATGGCAAATGTTAATACTTACAAAGAGGACAGTTAAGAAAAATCAGAATTGGAAGTGAGCTGAGTACAAAAACATCAAATTCACCATCATTCTCTGATATCTATAAGAGCCTTTCAAGATAGTGAGCCTTTCAAATGTAGTTCTTAGATTTTTTTAAGTATTGATAATGGTATTGATTAATCTGTATTTTCAAAGATTTAAAGTTATATATGAAATCATAATCTGGTGGTTAAAAGGGATCTGCAAAATTGTCAAATAAGGAAATAAGTGTTTTAAGATAGATAACATTAAGTACTTAAATAATTCAAGTTTTCATCTGTTAATGAATAAAGATGAAGGAAACTTGAAATATGGACCAACAAACTTAAAGGTAGCCATCATATGTAAATTTCCAGTGCTCTATAGCTTAATCAACTCCCTTATGTAGAAAATGTTTATTTCTGGGATACATTTTCATTTATAGATAATATTCATGATTTAACATAATTGGCACCAGATCTCAATCATTAAAACTAAAGATTTTAATTAAAACTGAGCTTGTGAAAATGAATTTCATGATCAGTAGATATATTAGATATAACATTAAAGAGATTAGGGACAACAAATTGCATTAAATGGAAGATAAAAGCTTTTATTTCAGGTTATATAGTAAGATATAAAGTCTGCACTTCTGATTCCTAAATAATATATGAATAAATCACTTGTAGAAACCAGAAATCATATAAGTTGAGCTTTTATTAATCTGAGGAAACTCAAAGATTGAGTTTCTCTTAGAATAAAAGAAAGTGGCATGGATTGCTTTTTCTGGGCTACTTCTTGAGGGCTATGAGTGAGGGCAGTAAGAAGAGAGTTCTCACTGTATTTCTGTCCAGAGAGGAGACAAGTTAGGTAACTCCCCACACACAAATGAAAGAATAAACACCATAACATATGAAATGTGTTCAACTTTGCTGATATCCAGAGGATATCAATAATTTTATATTAAAACTCTATATTAAAACCATGATAATATTCCATTACACATTCAGCATATTGGCAAATGTTCTACCAACTAAAAAGCTAAAAAAAATTATCATTTGCAACCTTGAAAGTAGTAATTGAAACAAGTAAGACTCTTCAATGTTTCCTAAAACTAATTTGTGAAAGTTTACTGAGGAATAGTAGATTTTAATATTTTCAAGTATCTTCTCACAAATTATTGATTAATTATAGAAGGAAAATTATAGTGAATAAACCTGTGGAACCCCACATATGATTAAAGTTAACATTACCAAAAATGGAACAAATTAACCTCAATTTCTTATAATACACTAGAGGCCCGATGCATGAAAATTCGTGCAAGAGTAGGCCTTCCTTCCCCTGGCTGCCAGCACTGGCTTTCCTCTGGCATTCAGGACCCGTGCTGGCTTCCCTCCAGTTGCCAGCAGGCACCCGGAACCCAGGCTGGCTTCCCCCACACCCTTGGCCCTGGCATTCAGGAAGAACATTCGGAATGACGTCCAGAAGATGTCCAGTTTAATTAACATATTACCCTTTTATTATTATAGATAGTCATAATCTAACATGGCAAACATGGGCAAACTAAAACTGAGAAACATTACACAATAACAACTTATTTAACTCTGAAAGGTGTGGCTCCATTGGATGGAAATCTTCCCATGCACCAAGAGGTCACCACTTCAATTCCTCTCAGGACACTTTCAGGGCAGGGGAGGGGGATTTGCTGCAGGCTGGATCCTCTCCCTTTCTCTCTCTCTAAAAAAAATCAATAAAAGCATATGTATAAAATAAATATAATCTATTCAATGTAATTCTACAAACCATTTTGAAAAGAAACAATGAAGTTAAAGTACACTGACTTTCAAAGTACATGGTTTTAGGGAATATCTTTCTCATTTAGAATATTTATAACATATTGTTAATTGATGTTCAAAAAGATCTTGTTCTCATTATGTTTGTGTGTTGTTTTGTCAAATAGATATGCTGCCCACAATACACTGCAAGAAAGTACAATAGTTCTTTCCCCTTCAGGCTATTAGATAATTGTGCTTTAGTTTATTTTCACTTAAATATTGACTTTACTATCAACTAAATTTCTACTGGTTTTCTTCAAATCCTGTGTTTTTGTCATCTGTGTATTCATTCTTCATATTTTAGAAGATTTAAAGAAGGCTCTATAGATGATTTTTCTTCAATTTTATATTCTTACCATTTTACTCTGGAACTAATAGGAAGAATAAATTAAGTTTTAGTGGGGGAAATCCTTATTCTGCATAAAAACTTAAACTATTTTAAAAGAGAAACTAACCATAAAATCTGCCTCATATTTACATGGTTAAACATTTCCTTGACAATGATTAGATATTAAATTGAAATTTTATGTAGTGTGCACATTGGAGACAATTTGGCCTTCTATTTCCAGTGTGAAAGCATTCTCAAAGTCAATTTCTTTCATTGTATGAGAATGCATCTAATTTGCATTTTGGCTTAACATAAATAGATTCCATATTCTGGACACAATGTTTTTACATAAAATTAAAAGTTGCATATTTAATATTAACTACAGACCCTCTAATATCTGTGAACACAAAATGTATTCCTATTCCTTTGCAATTTCATGAGAATATTTAACATTGTATAAAGTTTGAGCTGATGTTTTAAATGTTAGAGAAAAAGGTAATGTAGAATACCTACACTTTGGGAAATGTTACCTTTCCTAAACAGACCAAAACAATGAAAGTAAAATACTTAAAAATTATTTGATCCAAATAATATATGTAGATACACCAAGGTATAACTTAGTCTTTCTCTTTTTTGTTGTTGTTGTATGGGCTAGACTAAGTAACCAATTCCAAATAAAATAGTATAACAAAGAAAAATATTAGCATCATAGTGGGAAAACCTGATAAACACAACTGTAACTAGATGATTATGATAAACATCATCAGTAATATCATGTAGCCTGTGATATGATAATATAAGAAGAGCACTATATTTCTGGTGTTCTTTCTAAAAATCCAAAACCCTTTTCTAATCATGAGAAACATTAGTCAATTTTAACTTGAATGACAGTCTACAAAATCCTTGGCCAGTCTTCCTTCAAACAGTGAAGGTCAAGAACAAACTAAGAAACTTGCAAATACTTGGGTACACTAAAGAGACATGAATAAATGTGTGCTGTTATCCAAATTGGGTTTAGTATAGAAAAAGGACCTTAGCAGAAAAGCTGGTCAAATTCAAGTAACGTTTGGAGTTTATTTTATAATAATGTACTAAGGTTGGTTTCTTCATTGCAACACATAAAATGTGTACAATGTAAAATGTTAATAGGAGGAACTGAAACCAGGTGAGGGGTTTCTGTAAATCTAAAAATGTTATTTTTAAATGAAAAAATAAGTGAAATAGACTCAGTCATGGCTTCCATGAAGGAAGGAAGGAAGGAAGGAAGGAGGAAGAAAGGAAGGAAGGAAAGGAGGGAGGAAGGAGAAATGGAAAAAGGGAGAAAAGCTGAACTATATAAACACAGTAACATTATATACTTCAGGTTCTCCTGGGGACAGTAAATTTAATTTAAATTTAGAACACTAATTGCTGCAGTGAGAATAATGCTGAAAATGAACTAATACTAGTTAATAGTACAGGTGTGACAGCTATGAGAAATTAGTAATTTAGTATTCAACTCTGCAGGTAAATGTCAATGCTTAATTGCTAGTTCACCATATTAACAATGAATAGAAGATTCATCATGCGATTGAGTCAATACAATGAAGCCACATCTGTAATTGATTTTTTGATTGTCAGTCATTAAAAACTGTTTAGTCTAATTTAAGGATGCTTCAGAGAACATACACTTATTGGGATTAAAAATGTAGAAAGGAAAATATTTTTGGATTCTTTTTTCTTTTTGCTCTTCTGGTTGTTTATTGCTTCCTCATATTTCAAATCGTTGATTTGATTCTCAGAATTCCCTACTCTACTGTTAAATCCTTGTATATTATTCTTTATTTCAGTCAGTGTATGTTTAATTTCTGACTGGTCCTTTTCCCTTTTTTTTGGCGGTTTCTAGAAGATTCTTGAGTAATCTTATAACTGTGTTTTTGAACTCTATATTCAGTAGTTTGCTTTCTTCAATTTCTTCCGTGTTTCCTTGTTTCCACATTTTGGCTCCTTCCCTGTATTTGTTTCTATGTATTGGGTAGAGTTATGTCTCCTTGAGTTGATAGAGTGACCTTATGTAGTAGGTGTTCTATAGGGCCCAGTGGCTCAGCCCCCCCAATCACCTGAGCTGGGAGTGCTAGGTGAACCCCTTTGTGGGCTGTGAGCACAGTCTTGTTGTAGTTGGGACTTGATTGCTGTTGGTGTCACTGGGAGGAATTGACCTCTGGGCCAAATGGCTGTGAGGACCAGCTTCGACTACAGTGAGAGAGCTGCTGTGCAGGAGACACCCCTATGGAGGAGGACTTGCTTCAGTGGAGCTTTGGTGCTCACTGAGTCTGCCCCTTGAATGTGTTGCTTATGGATGTGTAGAGTTGTAATCTGGTGTGGTCTGACAGTGACCACTGGGTACACTGGCTCTTGGGTCTCCAGGGAGGTACAAAGTCAGCCACTGCCTGGGGCTAGCAGGAGCTACTGAGAGATCTGCAAATTCATCCTTTTTGTATCAGGTTTGGAAGTGCCCTGATGAGGCCCAGCTATGAAGCAAGGCAGGCTTGGTCCTTTTATTGGTAGTTTTGGGGCTCCCTGACCCAGCTGCAGCTTGTTTGAGAGATTTTACCCTGAGCAAGGAAAGGCCACAGCTTGGGTGGGATTGTAAATTGGAAGAGGCAGGGTTTTAGGGAATCCCCAGGGTGGAGCAAACAGAAATGGCTGCCAGTCAGCCCTGCCATGGTCCCTACAAGCACCTCTGTCTGTGAGAAAGCTGCCGCCAAGTTCCTGCCTGGATGTCAGACAATCTAGTTCCTCCTCGTAAGTGTCTGTGTTCCCCAGAGCCTCATCCTGGTGCTGGAGCTCAGTGGAAGCAGGACCTTTTAAGTTCACTTTGTGGTGTCGGCCTTCTAAGAGGAACAGCTGGGCCTCCAGCAGCCTCTGTGTCACTGAGTCCAAATCCCTACTGGTTTTTACATCCGTAGTTCTTATGGCCTATAGGGACTTCTTTTCCCAGCTCTGGGACTCTGGGCTGGAGGTCTGGTGTGGGACCCCTTGCTCCTCCTGGCAGCCTCCACAGAGATGATCTCCCTCCAGATTAAAAAGAAAGCACACATGGGTGCCAGCCCAGCCCATTCCGTGCCTCTACACCTCTTAACAGTCTCAGTGTGCTTTCTTCTTGACTCCTCTCATTGTAGGACTTCCATTCAGCCAGCTTTCCAGTGGTTCTGGATAATGGTTGTTCTGTATTTTATTTGTAATTTTTATGTGCTTGTGGGAGGTGGTGAGTACAGGCATTTACCTATGCAGACATCTTCCAAACCCTCTCCATCCTAACTAAATTACAATAAAACCAATGACTTCTATGATCAATAATTTAAAAGGGAAATTAGAGATAAAAATATCATCTAGTATTTCAAGGATACACATATGAACATGAGCAATAGTAGAAGATGGTAAATAGGGGTTTGTTTTTGAGGTACTAGAGAAAAGTCTGTGACATTCACTCTCCATCCTGAAATCTCTATTTTTGGAAGTTGAATAAATAAGCTTGAATGTGTTACTCTTTCAACTAGAAGCAACAAACCCAAACAAAAACAAACTAGGAGAGGAATTTGTTCCAAGGTTTTAAATGGACAGAAACTTCATGGACCCGAGCTTAAGAATGCACAAGAGGGTTGGAAGCAGTAATGGAGTCTTTTAGGAATTTATTTGGCCTCCTCTTTCTTGTCTTTGTGCACCTTCATTCCCTCCTCATCCTTGATCTGACTTCAATCTTCTTGGAACTGGCTCTCTCTGCTGGAGCCAGAAGATATCTGCATCATGGCTCAAAGGAGTCTTCACTGTAGTTCTAATTTTTACAGACACTAAAGGACTAGCTCTGGAGAAAGATATTACTTGGATAGTTGGGTCAGCTGCCTGCCCTGTTAATCCATCCACTCTGATAAGTAGAAGTGGGATCACATGGAAAAAATCTGGTAGCTTAAGAGGCTCATCTCTGCCTTTGTGGAGGAGATAGTTCCTGGGAGCGGGGTGGTGGTTCCCCGCTTAAACAAAAAAAATGTGTATTATGAGTATGTTTTTCTTTCGTGTGAGTATAATTTACAGTACAAAGGTGAAATTCAAGAAATAATTTTGAATGGGTGGCTTTTTAGAATACAGTAATAGCTAATTTCTCATCTATCACCCTTTATTTGTTATATGATGTTATTTGATGTTATATTGACTGCCTAAGCACACTAATTTATGGAGGAACAAGAAATAGTCATTTCATTTAATGAACGCTTTTTAAAAATATTTATTGTTGAAAATTTTGCATAGGTCCTCCTCCCCGCCCCGCCCCCCACATTAACCTCTTCCAGCCTGCTCCCATTACCCCCTCCTGCCCCATCCCTCACCACCCCATTGTCTGTGTCCAGGGGTTATGAATATATGCATACAAGTTCATTGGTTGATCTTTTCCCATCCACCCTCCCCTGCCTTCCCTTTGAGGTTCAACAGTCTGTTCATGTTTCTATGACTCTGAGCCTACTTTTGATGCCAGAAACTATGTTAGATGCTTTAAATGTAATTAATAGAACTAAGCATTTAATTGTTTCAGTGAATGTCTCATTTCTCAGGCACTGTTCAAGGGCCTGGAAATTCAGCTACGTGGAACATTTCATTGCAGTGGTAATGGGTGTTCACAAGCAGAAGGAAAGGGTGCTATGGGGAAGTGGAATCAGGGAGTGATCTCACTTGATATTTACATAAACCCTGCTAGATAATGTGACAGAGAAGTTATCTGTCATTTAGCATTGCTAATTTTTTTTTTCACCAAGAGGCCCAGAGGGTGGGAGGGAGCCTAAATTAGAAGTCAGGCATATCTTATACAGAAGTCCTTGCTTTGTTATAATGAGGGGATATTAAAAATGTGGATGTTGCTGTGATGAACACAAAGTCCAAAAGATGGTTGTTTCTGGCAGAGAAGAAGGCTAAAAACGCAGGTTCACTGACTGGGAATCACATTTTCTTGTTGTGGATTTTCTCTACAAAAACAGATGAAAAGTACAGAAAAAGTGGGTGCAGCTTTCTCATGAACTAAATTACCAAGAAGTGCCAAATCAATATAGCTTTTGTTACTAATGGTGCCATAAACACTTCATATCCACACTTAGACTCACTTTTCTGAAAGAAAATCAGTTTCTTGTAAAAGTGGTGCTGGCACAGATGGAATATTTTGAATTTTATTTACACAGAGACATTTAAGGGAAGAAAAGTTTGATGGCTTGTATTTTTAAAAATGAGATTCTTTTAAAAAAATATATTTTATTTATTTATTTTAAATTTTTTTTTTTTACAGAGAGGAAGGGAGAGGGATAGAGAGTTAGAAATATCGATGAGAGAGAAACATCGATCAGCTGTGCCCGCAACCAAGATACATGCCCTTGACCGGAATTGAACCTGGGACCCTTCAGTCAGCAGGCCGATGCTCTGTCCACTGAGCCAAACAGGTTAGGGCAAAAAAAATGAGATTCTTTTTAAAAATTCTTTATTGTTGAAAGTATTACAGATGCCTCCCTTTTTTCCCATTGACCCCTTCTAGCCCGCAACTTCCCCCTGCCCCTGGCCTTCACCACACTATTGCCTGTGTCCATGCTTTATGCATCCAAGTTCTTTGGCTTTTGTTTCATTTCAGTGCCACTACACAAAGCAAAAAATGTCTCTCCCCCCCACCCCCAAAAAAGTAAAGAAAAAAAATATCTGGAGTCTTGAATATTTATGTCTTTTACAATAACAAGTGTTGCGCTAAATCTGCATTTTTTCATTGCTGAGAATAATATGAAAATCAAATGATTGTGGTTGAAGCACGAATCTGATTATTTGTGAAAGATGAGTTATCAGGTGTCACATTTTTTATATAATGGGGAATTTTATATTTTTCTGTTTATTTTGCATAGAGAAGTTCTATAAATTTTTAAGATTATTCATGTTAATAAATGACTTTATGGCAACTTGGTAATAGCTAAAATTTATAGAGAAGTTACCACACGTTCAATATGCCTCAGTTAGTAAAGCAACAGCTAACAAGATTATTCTGAGCCAACATTCTGAGAGGATACACATATGTTTCAAAATTTTACAAAGTCTATATATTAAAAATAAGTTTACTTTTTAGTAGTAAACAGGCAAAACTAGAGACAGTTTCTCTCTGAGTGGTTCATTATTTCTCAATGCATTTTACTTTTTGCCTGGCTTTGTGGTCTGAATGCAATAACAATTTATTCTTTGTTTCCCAAGTTTACTATAAGGGGTTAATAAATATTCAGACACTTCAAAGTATAATAATATAAATGAATAAGAAATTTTAGGACTCTTACAAATTCAAATTTTTCCTCATCATTTTAACTTGAGTATTGAGATTATCTTTACATGTGGCCCTTTTACTGTTAAATTGGGGGATTTATTATGCTAAATGCAATGTGAACATAGTATGATCAAGAAAGTCATGCACTTTCAATTATTTCAAGATTAAGCAAATTAATGGAGATTTTCATGTCATAGTTTCCTATGGTGTTGCAGAAAGATTGATGAATATAGAGACATTAAAAATAATTAAACATTTCAAACAAACAAAATATCTAAATGTTTTCTCATGCAGGCTTGCTGTAATCTCTCCTTACATTTTTTCCCTCCAAGTAGCACGTTATTTTCTGAACTGAGTTCTTAAGTGAGTTAGAAGATGTGAAATAGTAGTCTTTTGAAGCTCAATAATAGAACTTATTATTAATTTCTTTCACAGCTTTGAATCATGTGGACTGTGAAACATGTAAAAGTCACTATGCCAGTGGAATGAATTCTACTGGGAATGGAAGAGAATGAGTAATTAAAAGTGCAGCAAGGGAAATTGCTTGTGCTTAAAATCCAGTTTCAACAGTGACTGGCTCTGTAAATTTAGGCAAGCTAGTAAACCTCTCAGCAGTTAGTTCATCCTCTATATGGTTTGGGTAATAATACTAGTAGTTTTCTGATGGTTGATTAGGTATTGGGGATAATGCTCTATAAATTTTATTTATTGCCATAATTATAGTATATCTCCAGCACTCATATTTCTTTATAGTTTTGTTTTCTGTATTCATTGTTGCATATTAACTCTTCTCAAAAGATGAAAGTTCTATGTGGAAATTCTCCAGAAGTAGAAGGCAACATGCAGGAAACAATGGGTGTGGAAAAAATGTAAAGATCTCTGATCTTTGTGACTAAGTCAGTACACCCAATATCTTTCTCTTATCTCTTTTTATATCACTTGTCACAGTTTTATTTTTACATACTTTCAGTAAGATTATGATTAGGCACTGTGCCAAATTTGTATGACAAATAATAATAGTAACAAAAGTGATGATGACAAGAATGATAGCAACTATTAATAGATAACCAAGCTGGTGATATCACTTTATATTGTTTTATTTTTATAATTTAAATTCTTTATTGTTGAAAGTATTACATATGTCTCCTTTTTCCCCCGTTGATCTCTCCCTAGCCGCTCCTGCCCCTCAGCATAGGTGTGTGACCCCCCAGTGTCTGTGTCCATTGGTTATGCTTACATGCATACATACAAGTCCTTTGGTTGATCACTTACCACACACCATCCCCCTCACCCTACCTTCCCTCTGAGGTTTGATGGTCTGTTTGATGCTTCTATGTCTCTGGATCTACTTTTGTTATTCAGTTTATGTTGTTCATTTATTCCATAAGTGAGTGAGATCATGTGATATTTATCTTTCTCTGACTGGCTTATTTTGCTTAGCATAATGCTTTTCAGGTTCATCCATGCTGTTGCAAATGGTAAGAGTTTTTTGTGTGTTTTTTTACAGCAGCATAGTATTCCATTGTGTAGACATACCATCGTTTTTTTTTTACCCACTCATCTGCTGATGGGCACTTAGGTTGTTTCCAAATCTTAGATATTGTAAATTGTGCTGCTATGAACATAGGGGTGCATATATTCTTTCTGATTGGTGTTTCTGATTTCTTGGGATATATTTCTAGTAGTAGGATCCCTGGGTCAAATGGCAGTTCCATTTTGAATTTTTTGAGGAAACTCCGTGCGCTTTTCCATGGTGGTTGCACCAGTCTGCATTCCCACCAGCAGTGCACGAGGGTTTCTTTTCCTCCGCATCCTCTCCAGCACTTGTCATTTGTTGATGTGTTGATGACAGCCATCCTGGCAGGTGTGAGATGATACCTCATTGAAATTTTGATTTGAATCTCTCAGATGATTAGTGACTTTGAGCATTTTTTCATATGCCTCTTGGCCTTCTGTATGTCCATGTTAGAAAAGTGTCTGCTTAGGTCCTTTGCCATTTTTTGATTGGATTGTTTATCTTCCTTTTGTTAAGTTTTATGAGTTTCCTATAAATTTTGGAGATTAAACCCTTATTGGATGTAACATTGGCAAATATGTTCTCCCATGCAGTGGGCTCTCTTGTTTTTTGGTTGATGATTTCTTTTGCTGTGCAGAAGTTTTTTATTTTGATGTAGTCCCATTTGTTTATTTTCTCCTTAGTTTCTATTGTCCTAAGAGATGTATTGTAGTAAAGATAATACTATGAGAATATTTGTGTATATTATCTCATTAATTGAATCGTGTATGGATTATAATGACCACTTTTTAAAAATGATTTTTATTGATTATTTTAGGGAGAGAGGAAGGGAGAGAGATAGAAAGATAGAAACATCGATGCCAGAGGAACATAGATTGGCTGCCTCCTGCACACCCCCTACTGGGAATCGAGCCTGCAACCCTGGCATGTGCCCCGACTGGTAATCAAACCAGTGACATCTTTGTTCACTGGTTGGTGCTCAACCAATGAAGCGCATTTGCTGGGCAGTATAAATACCATTTTTATAAAATAGAAAGCTGAAGTTTGATTAGCTAGTACAAGTATTACAGTGAGAAAAAGAGTTTGAAACTTGAAACTATTTGCTGAGATTCCAAATAACTTTCTTCCTTTCCTTATTTGTATAAACATGTTTCAGAAGTTAGAACTTTATAAGTTGCCAAAATACATGTTATGTGTTTTAGATAAAAATAACAGAAGTTATGTTTTTTCAAAAGAAATTCAGTATCAAAATTCACATTTGCCAGAAAAAGACAGAGAGAAGGAGAGAGAAAACATAGCCAAAACCACAGAATCTTCCTACTAAAATGTTAAGTATTTAATTCCTTTTGATATAAAGCATTAGATTTATTAAATATTCATTGTTCTGTTCAGTTCTTTAAAAACAAGGGTTTTTTTTAAATAAAATGAGTATCATATTAAAAATTTATGTCCGGATCACATTCTCTAGGAACCTAAGTCTTAGGAACATAAAACGGTGAGTGATATGCACTTTGTTCTGAAAGGATTTTTATGTCAATTAACTTACTTTAATAGGTCCTTCTTGTGCTTAATTTGCATTTTGTTTTTACTTCATACTTGTGCAGAAATCTGAGATTATTTTTAATATGTTATTTTTATACATACCAAAAGTATTTCCACATTATTTTGAAGATAGATGTTTAGATTAACTTAAAGCTGAATCTATTTAAATGGAAATGTGCTAATGTACTTTAGCTTTGTAGAAATGGACTTTTAGAAGTATAATTTCTGGATCTTTGTACCCTGAAAAGTTATAAATTGGTCTTTTTCTTATAGATGCTTCAATTTGGTGGGAATATATGATTTAGCAATAAGAATTATATAAGTAATTTTCAATTTGTTGCAGTCATTTTGTATTGATGGGTGCATTAGCAATGTTCTCCTTAGCATATTATATACTATTTAATTTAGTTTTATTCAAGAGAAAATAGAATAATTTATCAGAAATAAAAAGTTTTAATTTATAATTCTGTTACAAGGTAGGAAGGACTAAGCTAGCCACAGTGTATAACTTCCACCAAGAACAACAGCAAACATTGAATAAAATGGAGGAAATATTTATAGGAGAATAATGGTTATATACTGAGGCAATAAAAACTTGAGAGACTAATTTATTGGAGTGTCATAAACCTCAACTGGATGCACTTAATTCTGCAGACATATTTCCCCCAGAAATTTGCTAATTCTTACTCCCAATAATTGATGTTCAAATTTTGCACTTGGATAGGACTATTGAAAGGGGCACAGGAAAAAAAAATGTAGTGCTTTTTGAAGACATTGACCTTAGCACATATCTGGTTTACCCTCAGGACGTTTGCTGAAATTGGGGTTATGTTATATGGATACTAAACAATTATATGTAATCCTACTAACATATTGAATGGATTTTCAGCAGCCTCATGAAACACAAATTAAGATTGGAACCTATTACAGGGAAGAACCCTGTAAATTATACTGGGCTGTCACTTCAGTATTATATATGGCTAGGCATAAATCAGAGGTAGATTGAACCTGCAGTACTGTGAACAGTTCTTGCCTTGATCATATTCTTGAATTGACCGTCAGATTCTTCCATCATTTTATTAACCTAGCAGAGGAAATTGTGAACCCTCTCTGGAGGAATATAATACCTAGAGCCTTTGAAATTCTTTTAAACACAGTTTCTGGCATCAAAATTTACTACACGTAACAAAACTTAGGAGTACATAAATGGAAACCAAGATCAGAAACAGAAAACAAAAACAAATTTAAATGATATAAATTTATTTAATAGATGACAAGAGACTTAAAATAAATTTACCATAGAAATAAATAGAAGTAAATAAATTAAACGATGGAGAATCAAAATTTCAAATAAAGAATAAAATGCAAATTCTAGAATAAAAAGTCATCACTTGATATGAAGACATTCTTAAAAATTTAACAAAAGACCAAATGCAGCAAAAAGCAGAAAAAGTGAACTGAAAGAAGTATCAATACAAAATGCCAAACTGATGCACACAGATAAAAAGGAAAAGAAAACATAGAAATGAGCTTTGGAGATGTGTGAGTAAAAGTGTAAAGGTCTAACAAATGTCTAAATGTAGTCCCCTCATAAGACAGGAGAAAAAGGGAGGAGAAAAAATATTTGAAGAGATAATGACTACACAATTTTTCCAGAAGCCCTATGAAATTCGAGACTAACAAACACAAAGAGTACAGTGCACAGGTGTGTCACAAAAGATTGTTGGAAAACAAAGACACACATAATAGGATGGGGAAAGGGAGGGGGAAAACATTACCTTAGAGCAGTGGTTCTCAACCTGTGGGTCGTGACCCCTTTAGGGGTCGAACAACCCTTTCACAGGGGTCGCCTAAGACCATCCTGCATATCAGATATTTACATTATGATTCATAACAGTAGTAACATTACAGTTATGAAGTAGCAACGAAAATAATTTTATGGTTGGGTCACAACATGAGGAACTGTATTTAAAGGGCCAGAGGTTGAGAACCACTGCCTTAGAGGAACAACGCTGAGACTGAAAGCTGACTCTAATGCAGAAATTATGGAAACAGGAAATCATTGAAATAAACATAACAATCACCTATAATAATGCTTAAGTGCTGTAATGCTATAGCATGCAATAAAAATATATTTTACCCTATTGCAACATGTGAAGGTGAAGAATCTCACTTTCCTCTGGGATAAGAAATGCTGAAATTGTATCATGTTTACTACATGTTTGGCATTGTTCTATGCTCTTTACATATATATTCACTAATTCAGTCTCCATTTTTTAAAAAAAATCTACTTGGCAGATGTTATTTTTATTGACAGTTTACAAGTGTCAAAACTGAGACTCATACCATTTAAATAATTTGGCTATAGTCACTCAACTAGTAAAAGGCAGAACCAAAATCCAAACCCAGCAGTCTAGCTTTGAAGTTAATAATATAGAAAATCAATATAATATTTTTAAAAACTTTAAACCACTCTAAAAAAATTATGTTACCAGAATATTCTCAGTAAATTTTTTATGAAAACAATTATGATGATCAGAGTAGAGTGTCATGTGATTTGGAGGACAGGAGACTTCTCTGGCTCCCAGGTTAAAATATCTTTAACATGACATTTAAGTTCTCCACGATATAGTCATTGTCAATTTCTTTGGCCTCACCTACCATTTCATTAAACGCTAGAGGCCTGGTGCACGAAATTCATGCATGGGTAGGGTCCCTAGGCCTGGCTAGCGATCAGGGCCGATCAGGGCCTCTGCCTGCCAGTCAGGTCCTTCCTTCCCCTGGCTGCTGGCTGCCGGCCGGGGCCTTCCTTCATTCCGCACCACCCCCTGGTGGTCAGTGCACATCATAGTGAGCAGTCAAACTTCCAGTTGGTCGAGCTCCAGAGGGGTAAACTTGCATATTAACCTTTTATTATATAGGATTGCCTGTCTGCAGTTGTATTCCAATACTATCACATATCTGAAAGTTTCTAATCACACTAAGCTCTCTTCCTGACTCTGAATCTGTTTATTCTTTTTGAGTAGATCACCCCTACCCCCACCCCTGTAGCACATCAAAGCCATCTTTTTCACTAAAGGTCTCCCCTCACTACAGAATCAGTTCTTTCGTTATAAATCATTTGTCCCTTTACATAATTTTTGAAGATATTTTCACTCAATATGGATTTATTGTTCATATATCAATTTCTCCAAACTGATTTTAATCACAGTTTAGGTCTTTTTATTCACCTCCATGTTCTCATTTAAGTCAGTGCCAGGGACTTGGTGTTTACTCAAAAGTAACACATGGGAATGAACAAATAGATAAATGACTATGGAAAGTATGAAATAAATCCATAAAGATTTGATATTTTGGGATAAATGTTTCTGAATTGAAGTTGCAGCTTCATAGAAATGAGTAGATGTTTATGGTACCCATTTACTTATTTTTCAAACTTTAATCAAATTATTTATGAAACATTTGTGATGTTCAACTTAGAGCATATATAGTTTGGGAGATGGGCAATTAAAGATGAGTCTGTATCAAAAGTCCACAGAAAAGCAAAGAGGATTCAATTCATAAGGGATGCAAACAATTATAAGACATGATAGAGGATAATAAAGGTTATAAAAATACTCTGATAAAGTGTTAGAGAATTACAAAGAAGGAAGAATTTTCTCCTATCAGGTTATCAAAGAGTATTTTCATATATTCTATTACTCATGTATTATGTTTTTTTAAAAATTATTAATATGTTTTTATTGATTTCAGAGAGTAAGGGAAAGGAAGAAAGAGATAGAAACATCAATGATGAGAGAGAATCATTGATTGGCTGCCTCCTACTTGGGATTAAGCCCACAACCTGGGCATGTGCCCTTGACTGGAATCGAACGCAGGACCTTTCAGTCCACAGGCCGAAACTCTATCCACTGAGCCAAACCAGCTAGGGCTCATGTATTATGTTTTAAATGTCTCCATTGTCTTGCTCAATGATGGGCACATAGTAGATCCTTAATTTTTATGACATGACTATAAGATTTAGGGATATGGAAATATGCCAGAAGAGTATTCAGGAGAGAAATAGGTAGAAACAATCTCAGAAGCAGGGACAAATGGGGCAAGTATGGGGGAAAATGTCTATCTGTTTTTAAGGGAGAGAGTGAAGGGTATGGGTATGGTAAGACTGAAGATCCCAAGAGAATAACATTGCACTAGAGGATTTTTGGATTATCTGTCCAGCAAAGGTAGGAAAGGAAAAAGAACTCAAACTGACTTTATAGTCCATTTTATTAAGACATAATCCACATACATATAATTTATTCATTTAAATTGTACAATTCAATATTTTTTCATATATTCACATAACTGTGTAACCATCACCACAAACAATTCCTGTGTCATTTAGTCCTGATACCAGTGTCTCAAGGTGATTATGATTAAACAACATGTTTACAAATCACCCAATAAAGCACCTGGCTCCTATTAAACATTGCTTAATAAATGCCAGCACATACTGTTAGTCAAGTGAATTATAAGTGACAGAGAGGAGCTCTATGAATTGTCTCTACAGCGATCTGAACCTTAGACTGCCACAGTTATTAAATTTGGAGCAGAATTGTTGACTCGCCTCAAATAATGTTCAGAAAACTTTTATAAACAGCTAGTCTAGTATTACCAGTCATTGAAAAGTGAATCAATAGGTGATAGTAAATCATCAAATCTAAGGAACTAGCTAAATTGATAGCAAGCTCATGTGGGAAGGGGCTCAATACCAGAAAATGTTTCACCAGCAGAGGTCAAAGTTGAGACACCACTCAAGGCCTCCCATGGCTTCTTAATGGTGCAAGTGCCTCTTCTGACCTTTCCTTAACTTGTAAAGATAAAAGCTTCCATTTGACCCAGCGATCCCACTTCTGGGAATATGTCCTAAAAACCCCAAAACACCAATCAGAAACAGAAATTGCCAGCCATGAATACTATATCTAGCAATGTTCTTCTTTTGATATGAAGGAGAAATAAAGACTTTTTAAGATATACAGAAGCTAAGAGCATTTACCATCATGAGTTCTACACTGTAAGAAATACTCAAATGGGCTATACCACATGAAAGAAAGAACAAAAGGTCACAAAACTATGAGTAAGATCACCAACAGGCGAACAGATGCAGGATATTAAACTCTTTTATAGAATAGGGTACAGTTCGCTAAATATCACATAAAGGTGTTAGAAATAAGGCGAGCCCCCAAGTCAGGGGTACTGGTAAAACACAAAACATACTCGGGAGCCAGGCAGCAAGGCAAACATCTTTACTTCTACATAGAAGGGTGCACACACCAAGCAGGTGGTCTGCTCAGCTTTATAATCCGTGACACACGTGACCTGTCCCTTGCTCTTGATTGGAGCTCAGGCGCACAGTGTTTCATGATTGGCTAATTCAAAGGGAGGGGTTGGCCTTTGCTGTTTCAAGATGGCAGCCCCCAGGGGAGCTGCAAGCCATGTGGCCAACGTGGCGGCTGCCAAGTCACGTAGTCCAAAATGGTGGCTGTCTACACTGTTCTTTGACAGAAAAGATGATTTGTTTATTCTCACAAAGGTTAAAAAGGTAATAATATTCAAAAAGAGGTGGAAGCCCTGGGCAGTGAGGCTCAGTTGGTAGGAGCATTGTCCCATATACCCATACACTGAATGGTCACAGGTTTGATTCCCGGTCAGGGCACATATCTAGGCTGTGAGTTCACACCTGGTTAGGGTAAGTGCAAGAGACAAGCCCCCCTCCCCCCCCCAAAAAAAAGGCAGCCTTTCTGCTTATTTTCAGCAAAGCTTGATGGTTTGTGCATTTCAAATGTAATAGGACACAAGTGCAGCTATCAATGTTCAGTGGTTTATGACTTAAAAATATTTTTGAAGTCTTGTTTAGAGTAGCAGCTATTGAAAAATCTCAAGGAAATGAAGGACAGAAGGTTACATAAATTTCAGTTCAGTTAAGATTGTGTGTGTGTGTGTGTGATTGTATGTTCCTCCTATGGTTGCTAAGAAGTCACTGTCTTCCTAACAGGGAATACAAGCAAATATGTGATGTGGGAGAGTTTATTACTGGGAGGTTGGTCACCAGTAGAGAGAGCTTGGGTCTGGGGTTCTGCTTTTATTGGAGTTAAGGGTGGGGCCTAGAGTTTCATGCACTCCCTCTTTATTGGTAAATTTGATACATAACAGTGGGAACTTAAAGGGGGAAGATAAAAAGCAAGCTGGCTCTTTTTGTAGTTGTGTGCCTGCAATGTGTTTATTAAAATAGCCATCATGACGCTAATGGCTCTCTGAAGTGGATCCCTTGCCAGTCAAAGCTTAATAAGGCATTTGCATTGCAAAAAGAAGAACCAACTGTTGGGGTTTACAGGACAGTAATGCACATAATATTTTTATTTATTTTTTTTAAAATTTCTTTATTGATTAAGGGTATTACATATGTTTTTCTTATACCCCCATTTCTCCCTCACCCCCCCCCCCCACTCATGCCCTCACCCCCCTGTTGTCTGTGTTTATTGGTTAGGCTTATATGCATGCATACAAGTCCTTTGGTTGATCTCTCCCTCTTACCCCCAACCTCCCCTACCTTCCCTCTGAGGTTTGACGGTCTGTTCTCTGTCTCTGGATCCGTTTTTTGTTCATCAGTTTATGTTGCTCATTATATTCCATAAATGAGTGAGATCATGTGATATTTATCTTTCTCTGACTGGCTTAATTCACTTAGCATAATGCTCTCCAGTTCCATCCATGCTGTTGCAAATTGTAAGAATCCCTTCTTTTTTTTTACTGCAGCGTAGTATTCCATTGTGTAGATGTACCACAGTTTTTTAATCCACTCATCTGCTGATAGGCACTTAGGCTGTTTCCAAATCTTAGCTATGGTAAATTGTGCCACTATGAACATAGGGGTGCATATATCCTTTCTGATTGGTATTTCTAGTTTCTTGGGATATATTCCTAGAAGTGGAATCACTGGGTCAAATGGGAGTTCCATTTTTAGTTTTTTGAGGAAACTCCATACGGTTCATAATCTTTATTCTCCCTCCTTTTCTCCCCCTATCCTCTCTTTTCCAAGACCCTGATTTTTCTGGGATGGCATAATAGTGAACTCATACAACATAAGCTCTTGTGTCAGGCTTCCTTTTCTAGAATCCAGGGAAGACACCCCTAAAAAAATTCCTGTTCTTGCAAGTTAGTAATAAAGGGAAATGATCCAGCTTTTTCCCCCTGCTTTTTCTAATAGAAACTGTATTTCCGATAAGTAAATAGCCCAATGATGAGAAAAAGCTAATATATGATAAACCAATATCAATAAATATAAAGAAATGATAATATTAGAAAATTATCATGATGCCTCCTAGGTGAGGATACTTGAAGGTAGGGCCTGGGCAACTAAGAGACAAGTTCATAAAAGAATGGAGTCAGGATTAGATCTGTATTGTGTTAGAGCAGCTGGGATCCAGAGCCAGATGTCAAGGGACAAAACAGATAAGTGAATAAATTGTGCTAGAGTCAACCAGTGGAACATTATAAACCAGGGGCATATATGAAACATGTGATGAATCTTAGTAATAACATGAGTGAAAAAAAAACAAATCCCAGAATACTACATGTCATGTTATACTCTATGACAAACCACAAAACTAAGAAAAATATTGCTTCAGTTTAAACATAGGTTAAAAAAATTATAAATAAAAAAGCAAGATAGTGAAAAACATGTACAGTTATTTGTTGCAAATGCAGTAAGATGAGGGGGATAACTGCATGTATTTAGGTACATGATAATCTAGTATCAATTTGTGTTCATTTTTTAAAGGATAAAAATTAATCCAGCTCTATGTACCTGGGTTTAAAATTTAAATTACCTCTCACATGTGAAGTTCTTAATGAGTGAATAATTTGTTTCCAAATTTTTTTAAAAATATATTATTGATCTGAGTGTTGATCCCTGTGGTATTCTTGCAGCCCAACAAAATGTTAACATGGAAACCAACTTTTAACATGAAGAATATGATGAAAGAAATTTTCAGAACCCTAGGTCTCTATGGAAACAGTTAAAACAGGGAAAAGAAATGTAATGCTTGCCTGCTTTTTATTTTCTGCTTCATTGAAAAATGGCTTATTTGAAATAAACAATATTTTTAAAATGTGATATGCTTTTAATCTCTGAATGAAATTAATATTATCATCCCTCTAAAGAGTAGTTGTACTAGTATATTAGTTAACTTAGCTTATTTTCCTCTTCTTTTTTTTTCCATATTGACTACATTACTGGAACTTAAAATTATATATAACATAATTAGGCTATATGATGTAGCCTATTGCTCCTCGGCTATAAGTCTGTACAGCATGTTACAGTATAAAACAACATGAAATTGTATATATACAGAATTTTATATATTACAATGGACTAAAATGTGTCCTCTCAAAATTCACACTTTGAAGCCTTAACTCCCCAATGTGACTGTATTTGGGGATACCTTCTTAGGTGCTCTGGGGTATGCAGAAGACAAATTCACTTTGCCTATACAAACAGATGTCTTAGTGGGTGCTAAATCTCAATTTTATTATAAATATCCAGACACTGCAGGCAAAATGTCTCTTTTGGCTTGAGTTATGTTCATGCCTTCTATCTGGGAATGGGTTAATATAAACAACTTTCTACATATTAAATAATTGCTTAGAAAAACAATGCAATCTTTTTTTTTGTTTTGTTTTCCATATGTCTCGTGGTCACTCATATGTTTAGTAATATTTCTAGATTTTACCCCCTCTGAGCTTATGGTAGAGTCACAATCCCTGCCCACCATCAGCCTGGGTTTCTGAGTAACAGCCCACCATCAGTCAGCCTGGATTTCTGGAACTGACTTGGATGGACATGTAGCCTGAGGAAGAAATAAGCCTTCATTTTGTTAAGCTATTGAGTTTGGGGGGTTCTTGTATTACTATAGAATATCTTAGGCTATCCAAAGAGTTGTGACGTTTCTTAACCATTTTAGCATTTAAACATAACAATCGTAATTAACTTCCACAGTTACTTTGGCTCTTAAAATTTAAATTAACATCAAGCTTGGGTGAAGCAGTTAGTAAAGGCCCCAATTCTTTCATTTAAATGAAAGAGCGAAGCAAGTAGGACAGGATGAGGAGTCTCCTGAGATTTCTCAACTGGCTGACTGTGCCCCATTTCTACTTGTTAGAAACTGAGATACTTATATCTGAAGGAACTCATAAAACATCTGAAGTCTTAGACTGCAAAAACAGACATAGGCTAGTGGAGTCGTCTTCTTTTCTTCCACTTGAAGAATGTAGAAGGGGGAAGGGAAAAAAAAGGCCCTAGAAGGATAACAAATGTAACAAATAAACTGGCTTGATATATGCTCTTAGTTAAATGTTTTAGTGGTGCGATTTAGCCCAGGGTTGTATTGCATCTCTCAAGAATGGGAAAAGATAGGTTTTTATAGTAGCTGAACTTACTAACATTTGAACTGATCATGCTGGAGATGGGCATTTCCAAGAGAAAAGTTTAAAATAAATGACAAGTTTTAGTACCAATATTCTTTGAATACCCACTGTTTGCTACCTAGTTAGGATTGTATATAATTAACATATTTTACAACTTCATCAACATTTTGAGCTTATTCTTATTACTCTTATCATTATTCTTATTTACATATGTAAGGAAGGAATTGAAGTTTGGGGTTCTAATTCATTTTTTCCAATGTTCCTAAGTTAATACATTATGTAACTGGGATTCATTTAACACATTTATTGTACCCTTGTATTTGAAGTCTGAGAGAAAGATCAGAATCAAGTATGATTCCATCATCTTTTGGACTCGACCAAATGAAAGAGTGAAGTCACTATTAATAATCTGGAACTTACTAGAAATCATTGTGTCCCATACATATTGCAAACTTCAAGAATCATCAGTTCTACAATTCTCAATACCACTTAGAGTAAGTTATCTAATTCTCTACTTTTCCCATACACGCCCTCCACTAGTTGCACCAAGTTCTGAAGATATAGATATATGTTTAGTCATTAAACAGATGTATGATTATTTGAACCACCCAGATTTGATATCACTTTAGCAGTGAATAGAGGACGGGTGCAAATTTTTTTAAGTTTACCTGTGCCTCTTTCACTATTGCTTTTTTAGAATTATACCTTATATCTTGAATAGTATTGTAACCTAACCACTATGACATTTTGAGTTCTTCAAGGATCATTGGATTCCCTCACATTAAGCTTTCAGACACATCTGCCTGTCAGTGATGATGCCAAAGGTACTCATTTTTCATTGAAGCGAAGAGCTAAAGTTTATTTTATACTCAGGTTTTATTATTTTTTGACCCATTACATTTTTTTATAATATTCTGGACAATATTTGAATGTCTTTGAAGGATATGGAAGACTTTCCGATAGCCGGGGTAGAAGTGTGTCTAAGTGTTTACATATGGGTAAATGATATTAAAAAAACATAGGAAGTTCAACCTATTTTTTTTTTTAGAACTTACAGGAAAAGCAATAGTCAAAATGTCATACAGGTTAAAAAAGAAAGAAAATCCAATCAACTGCTCAGTAGGATCAAATTCCCTTCTGCTCTTATATCCTTAGGCATGTCACAGAGCAGATCTAATTCCTTTGTTTTTCATTTCAACATGAAACTTGAAACTAAAATAAAGCCAGATCATTTGTGCCTGGGTTGAAAAAGGGCTCAAAATTAGCTTCCCAGGAGCAATAATACAATATCTTACTATTTGCTGCTGGTTGTATGATAGTCACCTTATACTATTGGTTCAAGGAAAGAGGGAAGACCCAGTGGCATTTGGTCAGTCATTCTCTATACTGAGAGCAACAGAGGGAAAGATCATCATTGAGCTCTACCAGCTCTTTTGGTTCATTGTGCAGAGCACAGATGGTCTCTCTGACTTTATTTTGCTCCTGTCATCACAAGCTTGAAAACAAACAAACTTCAAGCGCTGTATTTTGCTTATTGAATCACATACATGTACTTTAACACAGTTCCCCCTTGCACTCAGGTGCACAGCTAGACTATGTTCCCACCCCTTTCATAATCAGGAGGGGCCATGTGCCTTAGTTCTGACTGATAGAATTGAGTGGGATTGGCAAGGCTCTGAGTTTTCATGGAGTCATACATACCTAAATAACCACCTGAAAAGCAACCTTACTCATCTGATTCACACCTATTAGAACTGTTTATAAGTGAAAGATTTTGGTTGTACTGAAATATTATATATCGGTTCTACATTTTTAGCAGCTGCGCTATAAACAAGTCCACATGACATTTAAGACCACTTACACCAGCGGTTCTCAACCTGTGGGTCGCGACCCCGTTGGGGGTCAAACGACCCTTTCACAGGGGTTGCCTAAGACCATCGGAAAACACATATATAATTACATATTGTTTTTGTGATTAATCACTATGCTTTAATTATGTTCAATTTGTAACCATGAAAATACATCCTGCGTATCAGATATTTACATTACGATTCATAACATTAGCAAAATTACAGTTATGAAGTAGCAACGAAAATAATTTTATGGTGGGGGTCACCACAACATGAGGAACTGTATTAAAGGGTTGCGGCATTAGGAATATTGAGAACCACTGACTTACACCTTGTCAGACGAGTTTTCTTTCGCATGGCATTTTGTTTGGCAGCATATTTTCTAGCCATAACAGTATGCTATTTATTCTAAATTCTCCAAAGTCATTTAATACTTCCTTTTTCATATCGCTGCCTTTTGTCAAGGATACCTTTTCTTGGATTGTGTTTAAGTGCCAGGAAAACTGTACTCAGCCTTTTTTAGAAACTTTGCCAATTCTAGTAGTGAAAATAATTGCTCATGAATACCCCATAGTATCTTTTTAAATTGTTTTTATTTTTTTAATTATTCTTTATTGTTGAAAGTATTACATATGTTCCCTTTTTTCCCCCCATTGACCCCCTCCAGCCCGCCCCTGCCCCAGGTCTTCAGCACCCTATTGTCTGTGTCCACCCGATGGTACCTTTTGCTCAACTCTTACAGCTGTTATATCTATCTCACCAATAGTTATCAGGCAAAGACCTAGCATAGGTCAATTAAAATCTGATAAATGAGAAATACATTAAAGAATATACAGGAACTCTATTCTCTTATATTTTAATAAGAAGCCTATCTACTGGTTTTCTGTTTGTTGAAGTCTCATTCCCTGAGATTCTGGTACTGTGCTCCTCCCCTATGTGTAGAAAATGCAGGGTGATAGAAAATACGTTACTACCTAGGCCGATAGAGAGAGAGAGAGAGAGAGAGAGAGAGAGAGAGAGAGAGAATGAGTGAATATAAATATTAAACAAAATCAGGACTTCTAAGAGATATTTGTACACTCATGATCATTTCAGTGTTATTCACAATAGCCAAGAGATGGGAGCTGCTAAATTGCACATCAATGGATGGATGGATGTCTTTTAAAGTAACATATACACATACTTACCTGGCAGGGGAGATATCATGATCACGAAGGTGGTTTTCCCAGGGCGAGGCTTATCCATTGCACTCCGGATGTGCTGACCCCTGCGATTTCCCCAAATGTGGGAAACTCGACTGCATAATTTGTGGTAGTTAGTGGGGGACTGCGTTCGCGCTCTCCCCTGTAAAAAAAAAAGTAACATCTACATATAATGGAAGATTATTTAATCTTAAATAACAAGGAAATTCTGACAGATGCTACAATATGGACAAACATTGAGGACATTATGATAAATGAAATAAGCCAATCAGAAAAGGACAAATACTATGTTATCCTACTTATATGATTTAGCCAGAGTAGTCAAATTCATAGAGACAAAGTAAAATAGTGATTATCACATGCCTGATGAGAGGGGAAAATGGGAATTTTTCTTTAATGAGTATTAAGTTTCAGTTGAGGAAGATAAAAAGAGTGGTGGTGATGGTTGCACAACAATGTGAATGTATTGAATGTCAATGAACTGAACACTTAAAAATGGTTAACATGGTAAATTTAATTTTGTTATGTATATTTTACCACACTTTTTAAAAAAATCAAGATTATGCAAAGTTAAACAGCACATCTTTTTTTGGCACATTTTATTCCTAGGATTTAAAGAACAAAGACCAACTTAAAAGGTGGTCAAGTGACACTAATTACCGACATTAACATGACTAAATGTAGGTGGCATCCATGGAAGACACAATCCTTAGAGCATGCATCTTGAAATTTTGAGGTGGTAAACCTTGAAAATGTAAGAACAAAAGGACAGATTATTTTACTTCATATTCCTCTTCCTCCAAATTTATCACTGCTACCTCATTGTGCTAAGCATTTCTTGATTATCACATGTAAATATTTCTCATCTCAAGACTTCATAGATTTGACTCTTGGAGTTTCAGGAAAACCATTCACTCTTTCTGAGATAACTTGGTAGTTTTTAAGGGGATGAACTTCGGTGAGGTAGGAAGTACTTGTTTCAAGTTCATTATTCGTGCCCTGCTGAAGGAAAGTGGAAGCAGTAAGTGCTGAGAAGGGTTAGAAATGTGCTGAGTTCTTGATTTTTTAAAAAATATGTTTTATTGATTTTTTACAGAGAGGAAGGGAGAAGGATAGAGAGTTAGAAACATCGATGAGAGAGAAACATCGATCAGCTGCCTCCTGCACACCCCCTACTGGGGATGTGCCCGCAACCTCATGCCCTTGACCTGAATCGAACCTGGGACCCTTCAATCCGCAGGCCGACACTCTATCCACTGAGCCAAACCGGTTAGGGCTGATTTTTAATTAAGAATAAAATAAAATGGAGCAGGTGTCTCTGGGACAAGACAATAGAACTGGACATCTGAAAACGATGGCATATTTTACCTCTGAATACTTGTAACTATCTGGGAATTGTTGAAAATAGTCTATAAATTAAAGAATTCTGCAGTGCATTTTCTGAGTCACCTTGGAATCCTCTGCAGCTGTAAAGCTCATGCACTTTATAATTTGCCTTCCGCATGGAGTTAGTTTCTAAATCATTTTTTGTCTATATTTTGCCCTGTTTTCTTTCTCCTTGACCTTTCTAATTCCACTGATTTCTTTGAAATAGGTCATTCTTTGTTTCAAAATAATGTATTTTTAGGTGAACTTTATCTAACTGATTAAGATATACAGTAAACTAAATAATTGCTGCAGTTTCCTCATACAAGAAATAATGTTTAATTTTTCATTTCATTTAGTTTGCTGTGTCTGCTGCTGCTTTTTCTAATTTAGTTATCATTCTGTTTCCTATGAATTTCCCTTTAGTTTCTCTATCCTTTGTCATAATGTCACATTCTCTATTCTTTTATCCTGTTTCTTTTAAAGCGTGCATCCTGATCATTTGTAAATTTCAGTGTTCCCTACTTTCTCTATATTCTTTATTCCAGTTTATTTTCATCCTCTTTGTAATTTTCAGTTCCATATGAATTGCCACACACTAAAAAGGAAATAATAATTTATGTTTTTAGAACCTTTTATATACCAGTCCCTATGCTGAGCATTTTTCTTTATAGTAGATAGTGTCATTTTTATTTTTAAATCGGGAGACTCAAGAGAGATTATGGAGCGTATCCTGTAGTTAGATAATGATGTAAGAGTTTCACCTGCATAAATGGGCTTCCTGGAAGTAATGAGTGATAGCAGTAGTAGGACAGTCTCCTAATATGATATTATTCTTTTCTCTTTCATTTTTAGGGAGCATTTCTAGTGTCATCAGTTTCATGTGCAATGACTAGACATTTGGCAGCAGTTAGGAGAGAGGACACTCTCAAGGGCTGAGCTGGAGACACCGTGGACCTGTCCATGGGAGGAGTCCTTGAGCTCTTAGTGATGGTGAGTGGTCATCTGCCTTGTTCCTGAATTCTTCAGGCAGGTAGACTCACTCAATGGACAAAACCATGTATATATGTCCTTCACCTTTATGCTATGATCCAACTCCTCTAACACCCCAATCAGTTCTTCAGCTTCTTGGCTTTTCTTACCATTTATAGTGTTACTCATCCTTCAGGCTTTATACTCAGACCCTTTTCGCTATCTTAGAAGTTTCACTTCCTCAGTCATAATGATCTTTTCCCTAAGCCTATAGTAGTTTAGCTTCTCATGGTAAATATTTCATTTATTTCAGCCTGGGCTCATGAACCTTACATTTTAGTGCAACTTCTTATGAGAAATTTCCCTAGATGTGTTGTCTCTGCATTTCTCAGACTCGGGGAAGAAATCTAATTGCTATGGAACTTTTTCAGCCATTGTAAACGAGCAGCAGAACTAACAGTTGTTGCTGCTCTTGCCTGTTAATTAAACCAGTTTCTATAACATTGCATTAATAGTTCATGGGGGGGGGGAAAGGAGTAATGAAAAATTCAAGAAGGAGAATTTTTCTTACCTTCCTTGGATGGGGGCATTATACCCTTGTATATGTGTGTGTCTCAGGGATTCTAACTCAGAGATTACTTAGCAATTAGAGAATGGTGAGAACTGTAATTCGAGGTCTTTCCAGCATGGCTGCATTGCTACACCTTTTATTAAAAAGTCAGATTTATACATGATCCAATATAAGATGTTCTGTGTCTTTGGGATCCAAAATTATAATCTTGACACATGATTTTGCCCAAGTGAAGCTGACTGCAAAGGCATGAGGTGAGGGCATTATCCACTAGGTCCACTGTTGGCTATTGGGGGCGGTGGGTGTGCATATATCTTAGCTGATAGATGCTTGTAAGAAAATTTCTTAATGCATTAGAGAAAACTGGCATCTATAATTTATCAAAACAGCCACTTGAAAAGTGAATAAAATAGCCACACCATTTTTGAATCGTAGGTCTCAGACTTGCTTGTTAAAATAAATGTTACTCATTTTGAAAAGATATGACTTGCAGTTCTAGTATGTAATTTCATAGCTTTTACGACTATGTTTCTACTTTAAAATTGTAATTGATTCTTTTATTGAGACATGTAATTGTAACTATATTAAAAGGAAAATAAATATTTTTGCCAGTACCTCCAAACATTTCTCCAAAAAAAACCCTAAACACAGCCGTTTAAAATATGAATACCTATACTAAAGAGCATCTCTACTGGAGAATAGACATATGCACTATTGTATTAATGCAGGATATGTTGTGTATTATATTCAATAAATAAAACATTGAAAAAAATTATAAAACTAATTATAACAAAGTCAAAGAGATTAGTGAGGATAAAAGAAAGAATAACACAAATGAAAGAAGCAAACCCAAACAGCAGAGATGTTACAATAAGATACAAGGGGAACTTAAAGAATGATAATGACCCACTAGCCAAACTCACAATAACAACAACAAAAATTTATTTTTTCTAATTACATTTAATTGGAAGTTGTTTGGCCAAATGACTTAAAGTGGGATTGTGCCATCTTTGAAAGAACACATGAGTAGATGCTGGGAAGCATATTCCTAAATAGCCAGTTACTGTGTACAACTAAATTTAACTACTGTTAACCCATTTTTCATTTCCATAATGAGGGAGCTGGTTCCTTCCAGATCAATGGCTCCCTTGACCTTCAATAACTTCTGTACATATGAAACCTGTGGCGCTAGAGCTCCAGTCAAGTAACAGAAGTAGCAACTAAAGAAAGAAAAGGGGGCATGGAGTCAGAGAGATGCTGCACTGTAAAACTAGTCTTTTTCCTGTTCAGGGAAAAATCCCCCCAGGTAGCTCAAATGAAAGAACAGTCCTATACACTCTGTCACAGCAGAATTTTTCTGGGGAAGAAAAAAGATTTTGACTAATAGTCCAATTCTGTCCAATTTCACTGAAATTCATCATTACTCCTTGCAAGTTGATAGTTACTCAAAGCCCTTAGAATTTCTGTGGACTTAGCAGGTTTTTGAAACCTGTATTAATTCGATGTCTTATAGATAAGCCCTGGTTTCCAGATCCATTCAGCGCTTAGACAAAGATCCCTTGTTGTCAGAATGCTGAGCAAGTAATCTTTCTTTAAAAACCCTTTAACAACAAATTTAATTTCGGGGAATTAATATAATCCACCTCCAAATATTCTTATAGATGATATTTGCGACCTTGAGTTGGGAGAAAGGACAAGCAGAATATAAAACCTGAAAAAGTCAGTTGTGAAACACATTTCATGAACAAACTTGGCTGTGAAAAGAAGATATGGGTTTTTTTTCTTGTTCTTAAGCAAGTGGCCGCGTTAGTGTGTAGAATGTGCTCCATCATGCATAGCTAAATCTCATCTCAGTTACACAGTTTATGTTCATAAGGATACGACATTATAGCCTGAGATAATTCTATGAAATATTTAATGAAAGTCATTGTTCGTATTATTATGGAAAATTAGACAGAGTGTATAAATTTGATAGAGCTCCTTCCCATTCATTACCTATCGCCACAGGGTGTGATGGGTGGGATTCTCTATATGGAATCAGTTCCAATTCCAGCTCTGTCACTTGCTAGCTGGCGACTTGGGCATATCACTTAGTTCTTTGATTTATAGTTTTTCATGTTAAAAGTGTTAAAATAATGTAAAATTCACAGAATTGCTGAGAGTTTTAAAAATACATCTACATCTATATAGTGTCAGTGTTTCAGCAAAATAGGGCCCCACTCCCTTCAACAATTTATGAGAAGTTCTGTTGCTTTATTCTCAAATTCATCATCACCCATGCCCTAGTCTGGGCAAAGGTACCGGTATTAAATTATCTCTGTATCAATGATACTGTGTGTTTCCCGACTGGATCCTGCCAGATGCAATCATTTAATCTCCCTGTGAAGGATTAAGTCACAGACTTTTATTTTTATTTGGTTTTTGTCCCTTAAGTTATTCATAGTGTACCACATGCTCCTGGTTAGCATAGGTTTATAAGAATTCTAATGAATGAAGTGATTATATACTTTTTTTTGTTTCACATTAGGAAAAGCTTCATAAATCTAATTTTACTGTACTTTAACTGTGATACATCTTCTAAATTATATTTACAAGTAATTGCACATAGTGAAAAGTACTTGGACTATTTCAAATTATGTCTATAAAATCACATTCTCATTCTGTTCTCACTTTTTAAAATTATATTTTAATAGCTTCTGTGCCCTCCAAAGCCATAACAATATAATTATTTTGAATATATTGTGCTTCGTGCCTATTTTCTATTCATGAACCATCTGTGTTATTGAAAACCTTGCAATTAATACTTAGGATTTAATGAATTACTGGAGAGAAAACCCCTCTGCTGTTGAACATTGAAGGACTGAATTATTTTCCACCAGTGAAAAGGTAGAGTACAGGTATTTTACACAGGTGCCCATTTATATCCATCTTTTCTCATGGTTTACTGGATGGGTTGTAATCATTCTTAATTTGGAGACAATTTTGTTCAACTCTGTGCAGTTGATGAATGGTAAAGTTTCATGTTCAGCCTTGAGGTTAAAGAGGAGGGGTTATAGAGAGGCTTGTTTCATTAGTCAGGATAAGTGATGTGAGCTGCTGCAACACACTCTGAGATCTCAGTGGCTTGCATACACAAAACTTGGTTTTTATTGCTCACTCCAGTGAAGGGTCTCCTCCATTCGGAGACACAGGGATACAGGCTTCCTCAAACTAGCGATTCAACCACCCCAGCATATGGATTCCTAGATCAACCTGGCAAGGAAAAAAAGAGCTAGTGTTTCACACAGGATGTTTCCAAGGGGCAGAACTGAGAGTAGTTTACATCCCTCTGCCTGCTGCCCTGATGGGCACCCCACATCACTTACCTAATCTGATTGCAAGGTAACCTGGGAGAGCACATGGAACATTTGATAAATGCTTACTCTGTGCCCCAGATCTGCCAAACAGGTGGGGATGGGCATCAGGAGATGAACCTGTCTCCATATCTGTGCACATCAAGTTTCTTCGCCCTGTAATACCTGGATTTCTTTCCTGAGGAGTGCCTGCATAGCTCTTTTGCTAAGTGATTGGTAGCCTACTCCTGTCATAAAGCCTTCCCAGTTACCTTCATGCAGTATAATTGCTCCTTTCCTATATTGTCATATTTTATTTTAGAAATTCGTGCATAGGTATGGTCCCTAGGCCTGGCCTGCGATGAAGGCCATCTTCCCTGGCTGCCTACAGCTGGCTCTGCCCCCCACCGCCACCCACCCCTGGTTCCCCTTTCGCCATCGAGTGATCGGTGCCTGACGGCCGGAGGGAAGGGACTGAGAGGTCGGTCAGCTGTTCCTGCCCGCTCACTGGCCCCGCCCCCACCATGGGTCGCCCTCTGTGTGTGGGGCAACTGGCGGGGCGGGGGCCTTGGCCTGGCAGTGCCTACATCCCCCGCCACCCACTGCTGGTTCCCCTCCCCATTCACCACCAGGCGATTGGAGCCTGCCGTCTGGGTAAAGAGACCAAGAGGTGGTCAGCGAGTCTCATAGTGACTGGTCCAGCGGTCATTCTGGTCGTTCAGCCTTTAGGGTCAATTTGCATATTACCCTTTTATTATATAGGATTATGACTATCAATTAAGCATTCACTTTATTGCAGCCTATAAATATATATGTAATTCCACCCAAACTCTACAAGATGCATAGTATCACTCTTCTATAAATGATGACATAGAGAATTGAAAAAAATAAATAACGTGTGCCACAATATAGTACTAGTAAGTTGCACAGTGAAGATTGCTTGAAGCCAAGATCTGTGTGATTCCAAAGTGAACAGCTTTTACCAATGTGTATCTGCCTCCATCATCTCTCTAGTGTGTACCTTTCCTTACAGCAATTAACAAAATGCAATGTAATCATGCATATGGTTTCTCTGAGCTTAGTCTTTGAAACTCCAGACCCCAGCATGGTTACAGGCTTTCAAAAATATATCTTAATAAATGATGGGACACAATTTAATTAATGCATATGCAATCTTGTAACAACTATGCCTTCTTGCCAGTTTCAATAGGTTGCAGCACAGCCTAAGTTAACTAAAACGTATGAGTCATAATTTCATTTAGAGCTCGATAACACCCTTCTGACAAGTGGTCAGGGTCGTCCACAACCCTGACTCCGTGCACACAGGCAGTCTAGGAGAAGTGCCATTGTCTTCTCCACTGTTTCTCTGCTGTTACTACAACTTGAATTAGGTCCTTCAGCCACTGTACAAGGTACCATAAACCGGGTGGCTTAAAACAACAGTTATTTATTTTTTCATGGCTTGGGAGCTTCAAAGCCCCAAATTGAAGTGTCAGCAGGGCCCTGCTCTCTCTGAAATTTGTAGAGGAGAATCCTTCCTTGCCTCTTCTCAGTTTCTAGTGGTGGCCATCAGTCCTTGGTGTTTCTCAGTGGTGGCTGCATCACTCCAATCTTAGCCTGTCACCCCATGGTGTGCTGTGTCTCTATATTCACATGAGGCTTTCTACTCTTTATAAGGACACTAGTCATATTGGTTTAGGGCTGACAAATGGCTTTATCTTAATTCTATCTGTAAAGTCCCTATTTTCAAATAAGCTCACAATTCACAGGTATTGGGCATTAGAACTTCAACATCTATGTTTGGAGGATGCAATTCAACCCATAACACTGTGATAACTCCCCTGCTTACACCTTTCTTCCTATCATTGTAACTATTCATTTACATCTAACTCATTTATGCTTGCTTTCTAGGGATTCTATAAATTACTACACCTTTTTAAAAAAAAAATTCTGAGAGTACATTTATTAAAGCTGGGGGAAGTGGAACAAGAAAGGGCTTAAGATAAAAGAAGCAACAGGACAGAGCCTAGATGGGGCAGCTTTGGCTCTCTGCAAATGTTATAGGAAAGAAATGAGCCAAGGCTGGGCTGCTGTTAGCTCACTGAAAAGTCAGAGAAAAGGGGACCTTGGAGACAGGCTCAGGGGATAAGCCCAGGACGAGCTGCCTGCTGCTCCCCTGGTTGCAAGTCGCTTGGGAACCCTTAGAATTTAGGAGATGCAAACCCTAAAGGGACAAAAGGTGTAGGTGTGCTCCTGGGAGGGAGAGCAACACTGTACCTTGTTCTTCTCTTTGGTTCTGGTTTCCTCTCCTTCCTTACTCTGCTGCCTCATCCAGGCCGCTTTAGATCCAGGGGCCAGGAGCCTTGTATGTTTGGGTACTTGGAGAGATCTCTGGTTGCCAAAAGATAATCACCATCTCTATTCAACTTCTGTCTCTGTGGTCCCTGCATCATAGTCCCTAGAACTACTAAGCCAAGAGCATATTCCTCTTATCAATCCTGCAGTGTGTAGCTCCAGAGGATTTATAACATACTCTTCTCTGGCTAGAGGCTGGAAAAATAGAGACTAATGACAGTTGAAGAAAACACTATTACCCCTTAGATATATTCAGTGATATGATGACCTAACTCAAGCTTTCTGTTTTTGTTTAGTTTTGTTTTTCACAAAATGATTTATTATTAGATACCTCTGATCCTGCTTGAAGTGATCACTGACCACCCGAGACATAAGGCAGCGTACCAGTATCCGCCCCCACCCGGTGCAGTGTGTGAGAGGGTAATACCATTTTTTAAATGAAGAGGCAGAGCAGATGTTACAAATAATTTGCATAAAAATGAGGGTCATTTGTAAAGTTGAAAAAGTGGTTAACAAAAATAAATTTTGTCAAAAGTGAAAAGCTACATAGATTTAATATTTAGCATCCATGGGCTGTATTGTAACCTGCAGTTAGTGGATTGTGCACACAGTATCCATTCTCCCTCACAGTCCCTGGATCTCCATCCCCTCTTGTTTCTTCAGTATTTGTGTCAGTTCCATAGGGTGAATTTCATGTGCCAAAGAGCAAATTGATGTACGAATTAGCAGATTTTTGTTGTTAAAGTTCAGTGTTTGTGTTTAAAGACTGAAGGATATAAAAATAAGGATCTTTATGAGATGCCTTAGCATAAGAATTAATGAAGTTCACTGGCTTCCCAAAGCCTTCACTTACCTCTTGTTTCAGTTGCCATTCAGGAAGAGATGCTATGGCAACAAAGGCAACTACTTTCAGTATTAAGTACATAATTCGGAAATTTATTGTTTCAGGTGTGCATGTTACATGTAAAAAAGTGACAAGAAGAAAATAATATTAACTGAAAAATTCCTGCGCTTTTTGGATTAAAATTATTGTCACAATTTCAAAGAAATCACAAACTTTAATATCTTTCAAAAG
Source organism: Myotis lucifugus (assembly GCF_000147115.1). NCBI lineage: Eukaryota > Metazoa > Chordata > Mammalia > Chiroptera > Vespertilionidae > Myotis > Myotis lucifugus. The sequence goes on along the minus strand of NW_005871191.1, from coordinate 1,304,723 downwards.
TCAGCAGAACCATATAGAACATTTTGTATTGCATGCATGTTCATTTTTATGCACGTCAAAAGACTCAGCAGAATTTTTTTAAATATCTAAAAATTATTGTAAATTTTGACATTTGTTTCTATAATTAACTGAACCCAGAGACTCCAGTCCCTGGTAAAATATAGAGTATTTTGGGAGGCTACTTTAGGTGAATGACTCATGTCACATGTCATCTTATTGCTAGAAAGTGTAGCTCCCTGGTGGAGTAAGTTAGCTGCTTTATACGATGCAGCAAAGGCTCCAGATTGTGAGAATGGTCTCAGCAGAAAAAGGTAGTGTAAAATGCTGACTTTTGGGGAAATATAATGAACCTTTGCTTTTGCTTTAACCTTTCATAATGGCAAGTAGCTATAAGCTATAATGAGAGAGAGAGACACAGATAGAGAGGAAAAGACAGAGACACAGAGACAGAGAGAAAGAGATGAGCAAGTTATTTAGGCATTGTGTTGGACTTTTGTGGATTGTCAGTAATCCATAATGAGAATTTTGATAAAATTCTCCAAATTTTTTTTTTCCAAAAGTATAACATATAACTATCATAGACTATAATTTGAATGGTAAGATGTAGGGGAAAAAAAGGAAATACCTAGGTCCACATATCATTAATCTTATAATTACTTCAGAACATAAGAATATAATGAAGATACTTAGAAGAGGCAAATGAGATCTTGCCATTTGACATGCTAGATGAGTTAATCTATTAATGCATTTACTCTCATATTCATTACGAAATTTATTAGATACCAATAGTATGGCAGGCACTGTGTTAGAAATTTAAAATTAAGATTAAAAATCTTGTTCTAGTTGGTTTGACTCAGTGGATAGAACATTTGCCTGGAAACTGAAGGGTCCTGGGTTCCATTCTGGTCAAGGGCACATGCCCGGTTGCGGGCTCGATCCCCAGTGGGGGGGGCGTGCAGGAGGCAGCCGATCAATGACTCTCTCTCATCATTGATGTTTCTATCTCTCTCTTTCCCTCTCCCTTCCTCTCTGAAATCAATAAAAATATATTTTAAAAAGATTAAAAATCTTTCTCTTTCTTTTTTCAAAAAGAAATTCATACTAGTAGAGGAGCCGGCATAACATACACTTTCAATACAACAGGAGAAAGGACTTGTGTAGGAGGGGTGGTCAAAGTGCCCCCAAATTTTTCATTTACACTAAGAAACCCTCATGGAAACCCTTTTATGGGTAGAACCATTTTAGAATGTTTAATTTTTCAATATTGTTTTAGTTACATTGAAGGTAGCCAATGTTGGGACCTACTTTACAATAGGCACTTCCAAGAGAACCATGTGAGGGTAGGAGTCCTGGCTATGCAATAATTCCATATGGTGTACCTGTTCTAGACTCGGCTGGGCTCTAAAAGAGTGTTACACAGTCTAGGCCAGTGGTTCTCAACCTCCTGGCCCTTTAAATACAGCTCCTCATGTTGTGACCCAAACATAAAATTATTTTCGTTGCTACTTCATAACTGTAATGTTGCTACTGCTATGAGTCGTAATGTAAATATCTGATATGCAGGATGGTCTTAGGCGACTCCTGTGAAAGGGTCATTCGACCGCCAAAGGGGTCGCGACCCACAGGTTGAGAACCACTGGTCTAGGCCATATCCCCCAAACATTTAAGGCAATAAATACTGAACTCGTAGACTTTGAGCTTTTGGAGAATAGGTTATCATCTACTTTTTTTTTTAAAGATTCATAATTCCCTGCATAGTTCAAAAGAAATACTCAATAACAACCTGTTAAATAATCCCATTTATGCTAGTAACTATGGATGCAGTAGGAAAACTATATACCTTAATTCTCTCACCAATGAGTTATTCTTCCATCTCTGCATTTCCATTGCTTAATGTGAGTTGTAGAATATGGTAAGTTTGACTCTAGTTGATTAGTCAGTTAGTTTACATTTTCTTTATTGACATTGCCCAATTTTAAAATGGGCTGCAATGTCACCTCCTTACCAAACATCTACATTTGCTGCATTGGGCTAGGAACTTAACTAAAGAAAAAAAATACTCAGACTTACTCCACTGAGTTGCTTTTATTCTTGGGAGAAGCCAGTTGATAGTTTTTACTCTAGTGATTTATTTTTGTTATTTATATTTGCTCATTACATTTAATGCAATATAATTACAAAATAAGATTGGCACTATGTTATGTGCGATCATTTTCTTTATTAATTATATCCAAAGCTCACTGTCTCCTTTATACAGGTTTCTTGAAGTTTAATGATTTTTCAAAGTAATTCAAGAGCCTTAATCAATAGAATGTAGGTTTTTTTGCAAAGATATTTGTTTTAATTCATAGTAATTCATTTTTAAGTAGGTATTTTTAAAAATAGTCTACATGGATTTCTGTTTTGCTTTGCCTTATGAGAAATATCAATCAATAAATTGTTTCTTTGAAAAAGGGATCAAATATCCAATTCTTTGTGAGAAAGAGACAAAAATTATTCAATTATTGACTCCACTTTCATTGTTTATAGTCAGTACTTCATTTTATTCATAAACATTAATATTTCTTTATCTGCAAATATTTATTCATAAATATTCAAAGAGAAAATGATGTCAAAGTTGAATGATTTTAAACATATATATATATTTATAATCTCATGATTTAAATTTTTTTCTTTATTGATTAAGGTATTTCATATGTGACCTTCTCCCCCTATTGCTCCCACCCCCCCAATCATGCTCTCACCCCCCTGGGGTCTGTGTTCATTGGTTAGGCTTATATGCATGCATATAAGTCCTTTGGTTGATCTCTCCCCCTTACCCCACCCTCCCCTACCTTTCCTCTGAGGTTTGACGGTCTGATCGATGCTTCTCTGTCTCTGGATCTGTTTTTGTTCATCAGTTTATGTTGCTCATTATATTTTACAAATGAGTGAGATCATGTGATATATATCTTTCTCTGACTGGCTTAATTCATTTAGCATAATGCTCTCCAGGTCCATCCATGCTGTTGCAAATGGTAAGAATTCCTTCTTTTTTTACCACAGCGTAGTATTCCATTGTGTAGATGTACCACCATTTTTTAATCCACTCATCTGCCGATGGGCACTTAGGCTGTTTCCAAATCTTAGCCACGGTTGAATTGTGCTGCTATGAACAGAGGGGTGCATATATCCTTTCTGATTGGTGTTTCTGGGTTCTTGGGATATATTCCTAGAAGTGGGATCACTGGGTCAAATGGGAGTTCCATTTTTAACCTTTTGAGGAAACTTCATACTGTTCTCCACAGTGGCTGCACCAGTCTGCATTCCCACCAGCAGTGCACGAGGGTTCCTTTTTCTCAGCATCCTCGCCAGCACATCATTTGTTGATTTGTTGATGTTAGCCATTCTGACAGGTGTGAGATGGTACTGCGTTGTCGTTTTGATTTGCATCTCTTGGATGATTAGTGACTTTGAGCATATTTTCATGTCTCTTGGCCTTCCTTATGTCTTCTTTCGAAAAGTATCTTTTTAGGTCCATTGCCCATTTTTTTGATTGGGTTGTTTATCTTCCTTTTGTTAAGTTGTATGAGTTCCCTGTAAATGTTGGAGATTAAACCCTTATTGGTGATAAGATTGGCAAATATGTTCTCCCATGCAGTGGACTTTCTTGTTGTTTTGTTGATGGTTTCTTTTGCTGTACAAAAGCTTTTTATTTTGATGTAGTCCCATTTGTTTATTTTCTCTTTAGTTTCCATTGCCCAAGGAGCTGTATTGGTGAAGAAATTGCTTTGGTATATGTCTGAGATTTTGCTGCCTATGGATTCCTCTAATATTTTTATCGTTTTCCGTCTTATGTTTAAGCCCTTTATCCATTTTGACTTTATTTTTGTGTATGGTGTAAGTTGGTGGTCTAGTTTCATATTTTTTGCATATTTTTGTCCAATTTTACCAACACCATTTATTAAAGAGACTGTCTTGACTCCATTGCACTAGTATGTTCTTGCTTCCTTTGTCAGTATAAATTGAGCATAGTGGTTTGGGTTGATTTCTGGGTTCTCCATTTATACATATTTTTTAAGCATCATTGGATTCATTTACAAACTTTTAATAAAATTAAGTTTGACGACTCTTTAAAGACTTTTTCTTGTATGTTGGCATGATAAAATGTGTGTGTGCAATATTTTAAACACTAGGATTTTTAAAAACGACCAACTTCAGAATTTTCAATTTAAGTACAACTTGAAACAAACAGTATTTGTTGATAATAAAATAGAGTGATGATAAAAAGTTACTGTACTTTTTGCCGATAAAATATATTTTGTAGTGTAGAGATTCACATTTACTGTTACCAAAAATATCTGGAAGTAGACATATTTGAAATAGCATTGACTACCATAATTCTAAAAGCAGGATGCCTCTATTCTAGTAACCTAATACACTTAATGTTCCCCATCCAATGGGTTTTCTTGTCCACGTGCCTTAATACTCTCTCTTTTCTCTTCCTGAGAGAGACACTGCTCTCTACCTCTCCAAATCTGTTAAAGGCTCATCAAAGCTTAATTCAAATGTATCCTCTTTAGTGAGAGTTTCTTAAAAGCTTCTCAATACTTTCTAGAAATGGTCTGTATAATACTGTTTTTTCCTCTCTTATACTTTCTTTTTGTTTATATTTGTTTAATGAAATGTATTCCTTCATTTGGATAACCATGAGCTTCTTGAGAAGTAACTAGGTAATTGCAGTATTTTCATCTCCTACACCATTGGCGGAATAGAAAACAAGCTTCTACAACTCCAGCCAGAAATGAAGACAAGCAATACAGCCAAAGTCAGCAGCAAAAAACAGTAAATTAGACCTCTACCTTTCCACTTCCCTCAGCAATGCATTTTAATACATAGTGTGAACACATTGTCTCATTAAGTGATAAACACACCTAGTGATAAAAACATTAAAGTATGCCATCCTATTTTGTCATACACAGTGTGTTATTGTGACCACTCTGTACGCACTAGATATTTCCAGAGAATCCCTAAGAAGAATTATAGTTTTCTTGAGAAAAAAAATCCACCTCTTGGTGTTTCAAAGCAATAAAGTAATGAGATTCTACTGAATTCCTGCTGCTATTTCTCTTAGGGCATTTGCTGGTGAGAAATATATATATATTAGTTTTTCCTGTTTTTTATTGTTATTTTCTATTTTTTCTTATGCCAAAATATTTTACACCATTTCATAATTCTTTTAAATTTCTCTGTTATTCTAAACCAAATCTATAATTTGTGTAATGTAAAGGTGTTTGCATCTTCCTAATATAATACAAGTGTGAAGTTTTCCTAAATTCAGAAGAATTGGCAATGGTTTTAATTTTTCATCTGTTTTTTTCCTGAAAATTACTCTTATATTTAAGTAATTCCTAAAAGTCTTCCTACATCTTCTCCCAGCTTCTAGTGTTTAGTGAGTAAAACTGGACTCCTACTGGACTCCTATACTAGTCAATGAGATGCTCTAAAGCACACTGAGTTTAAATTGAATTATAATCTCCTATCATTTCCTTTTTTAAAAGTATTTTTATTGATTTCAGAAAGGAAAGAAGAGAGAGAGAGAGAGAGAGAGAGAGAGAGCGAGATGAATAGAATCATGGATCAGCTGCCTCCTGCATGCCCCCTACTGAGGATCGAGCCCACAACCTTGGCATGTGTCCTGACTGGAAATTGAACCGTGACCTCCTGGCTCATAGGTCAGTGGAATTTTATGCAAGAGGTACAGATACCCATTCAACTTCAATGAACAACTTAAGTATTCACATGCCTATTGGCACCCACATAAGATACCCTGTAACCTCTGGGTTAAGAACTTTGACTCCAACATGAATAGTCATCTAAGCACAATTACTGTTAATTAACATGATTAATTAATCTTTCTCCTGTGTTCTTTCCTTTTTTACTTTAAAAGTTTTTACTTAAAAAGATTTTTTATATGTCACTTGGAACAGCAAATGCAGTCAAATGTCCACCAATAACCCTGCTTAATGAATAAGGTTCCCTGCGGCTCTTATTCAGAGGAACATGCTGGGCCCCTCATATTGATTTCCTCCGTAAATAAAACTGACAGTCTTCAGTACAGGAGTGGATCAATTGCAGAAATCTTTGAACTGCCTGGCATTGTGTTGTTTAAAAAAATGTACCAAATTGAAATTGTTCAGTTAGAATTGATCTCTCCCATCTCTGTATCTGTATTATAGTGCTGTCTTTTACTCACGTTTTTATGTAAAAGTATAGCTTCCAAATCAGTGTGAGCTCCCTGATGGAAAGTGCTTTTTTAAATCATTTTTCAAATCATCTATAGATGCATATGGCCCTTAAAGAATAGTAGAAAAGTAAGGTTTTATATATAGAGAAATATATATCAGTATCTGCCTATATGTCTAGGTATCTACATGCATATCTAGGTCGATCAAATGATATATCTATTTATCTTTACCTGCTGCTTGTATTTATGTAATATTTTTCAAAACACTGCATTTTTATGCATCTATGCTGTTTAAAGGTCTGCACTGAGGGATTGATAGATATTATGTTATTTAATCCTCATGACAAAATACTATGAAATATATCTTGTTATCTTAGTTTGTAGTGGATGAAATAGAAGCTCAAATTCATATACGGTAGCTAATAAGAAATACTGCTGGGATTTGAACCTATTCTTTATGATTAAAAGATTTAGTTAACATGACTAAAAAAAGATCTATGCAGTGTAATTATATTTACTTTATTTCTCTTATCTCTGCCATTATAAAGTACTTTTAATTTTGGTAAGGCAAGTACTAGCTTCCCAGGTTTTGTACTATTGTGCATTTGCCATTTAATTATAGAAAGTTTAATCGATTGCTGTTTTCTAGACTTGCTTTTTTTAAATTATATTTTTATTGATTTCAGAGAGGAAGGGAGAGGGATAGAGAGAGATAAACATCAATGATGAGAGAGAATTATTGACTGGCTGCCTTCTGAACACCCCCTACTGGGGGGGATCGAGCCCGCAACCCCGGCATGTGCCCTTGGCCAGAATCGAACCTGGAACCCTTCAGTCCACAGACCGATGCTCTATCCACTGAGCCAAATCAGATTGGGCTGTTTTCTAGACTTTCAACACTTGTTTATTTGCCATGTCCAGAGGCATCAGTATCAATCACCAAAAACTCTCCTACGCTTTCAAGTTAATCTAGTCCTCTGTCCCTAGAACTGCCTGTTCTTACCAAGTTTATTCCCAGAATCATTAGTAATCAGTTGCCATGAAATTAAAGATGGAAGTCTAATTGTGAAAAAGGGAAGTGTGCATGCATTTACCAATTACATATTCAAAAAAATATATTTACTCCAAAAAGTAATCTGTTTAGATTTTTTATGGCTAAGCATTCTAACAAAGTATCCATTGTTCTGACATATCATGAGTAGTAAGTATTATAATTTCATTCTCATTATTTGGAAGACCAGTGTGAAGCTGGTAGTTTTCAAAGAGGCTGATAAGGCAAATGTATCCTTAATAAATGATAATGTTAAATTGTTGTTTACTTTATAAAGAATAACTTTAAATGGAATCAGAGACTTTGCAGCTTAAACTCTTTGTACCTGTGTCATGCAGCTGACTTCAGCTGTCGTTTTGCCAGAGGCTGGTTAAGAAAGGCCCTTCTGATTTTGCAATTAAATAACTTTACTGCATAGATACTGTGAGTATGGCATAGGTAAGACTTTATTATAACTCAGAGTTCTCACACTTTCTAAAACTTGGATATTAAACTGGATGTCTGACAAACTTACAGCTCTAATGAAAAGATTGAAAAAAACAGAACACAGGAGGTGGTGTTAGTTGCAGATAGCAAATTACTGCAGGAAAGTGATGAGGTCAGGAAGGGTTCACTTACTGGCAAGCAGAAATAAAAGAAACAGACATTTAAAGGATCCATGGACTTGCAATGTGTGACAGAAGACATATACTTCGGGATTCTGCCCTTGAGAAGACTTCTGTTAACGTCTAGAGATATTTTGTTTAGACAACTTGGTGGTGAGTTATTACTGGAAAACAAAACAAAACAAGAAAACAGAATCCATGTACATTCTCTAGAGTAATGTTCTCTGTGACAGTCTACTCTAGGAGGACTTGACTGGTGCTGTTTGTCCTTGGGGAAATACTACCTTAATCCACTCTAAATTTGGGTTTACCAAATGATCTTCTGAATAAAAATCTACCTGTTCAAGAGCCTTCCTCCTGAGAAGGGGCATCCTAGATCAGAGACTCAGACATTCCTATCGCTAGAGAGGTGTATGTCACATCTATAATAATAAAAGCATAATATGCTAATTAGACTGGACAGCCAAATGACCTTCCGGACTCATTCCAGATATCCTTCTGGATTAAGCTGCTGCAGTGGGGGCCGAGGCAGAGGCGGTTAGGGGAAATTAGGCAGGCAGGCAGGCAAGCAGTTAGAGTGATCAGGCAGGCAGGCAGGCAAGTGGTTAGGGGAGATCAGGCAGGTAGGCAGAAGGGTTAGGGGCAATCAGTCACGTAGGCAGAGTGGTTAGGGGCAATCAGGCAGGCAGGCAGGCAAGCGGTTAGGAGCCAGTGGTCCCGGATTATAAGAGGGATGTGTGACTGCTGGTTTAGGCCCGATCCCAAAGGGATTACGAGAGGCTACAGCTGGGCTGATGGACACCCCCTCCGTACACAAATTTCATGCACCGGGCCTCTAGTCTATATAATAAAAGCCTAAGCAACCATTACAGCGGAATGACCAGAACAATCAATCGCTATGATGCACACTGACCACCAAGGGGCAGATGCTCAATGCAGGAGCTGAACCCTGGTGGTCAGTGTGCTCCCACTGGGGGAGCACCGCTGAGCCAGAAGCCAGACTCACAGCTGGCGAGCCTCTCCCACCTCCTCGGCAAAGCTAAGGAGCAAGAGGTCCTGCAATCCTCCGAGGGGTCCTGGACTCAAGAGAGCACAGGCCAGGCTGAGAGACCCCCCCGCCTCCATGTTCAAATTTCATGTACCAGGCCTCTAGTTATAAATATAAAGATGTAGCATCGGGTTTATCTGTTTCTCACTTCCCCGATTAGTTCCTGAAAGTCAGCTACCAGGAGTTAGAAGGTCTCTGGGGGAATAAGAACATCCTGTCTAGGGGCAGGAGAGACTCCTTCAGGTTTTATTTCACCATCAACAGTGGCTTCTGCTTTCAGGACTGGCATTTCTCCTTCCTCAGCTGAGGTAACTGACTGCCGGGCTGCAGCTAAGTGCTACAAGACAAGCTGCACGGCACAAGTTTAGACATGCTTCTTAGAAAGAAGATAATAGGATCGGGAAAACCCTGCCTTCATACAGATATATATTCCAGCAAAAATCACAAGTGAAAGGTATAGCTTACAAGTGAGAGGTATAGCAATATACAACAGCTACCTCACAGCCTTCAGATATCCAGCAGCCTCCTGCCAGGAAGAAAAAAAAAAATCAGCTAATCCTGATACATGCTCTCAGATCAATAACCCACAGATGGTGTTTAACAACAAAGTCCCGATATCAGTTGTGCAGTACAGTGCTATCAACTGTAGTCGCCACGCTAATCACCACTAGATCCTCAGACCTTATTCATCGTGTAACAGATTTTCTACCCTTTTATAGATCTCTCTTTAAATCCTGGCAACTGCTTTTCTACTCTCTATTTTTATGAGTTAAACTGCCTCTCCCAGTGTTTAGATTCCATATATATGTGATACTACATAGCATATATCTTTCTCTGGCTTATTTCACTTAGCATAATGCCCTAACACGTTCACCCATGTTGTCACAAATGGCAGGATTTCCTTCTTTTATATATATACTAGAGGCCCAGTGCACGAAATTCGTGCACTTGTAGGGTCCCTAGGCCTGGCTACAGATCAGGGTCAGTCGGGGCCTCCTGGCTGCCAGCTGGGCCTTCCTTTGTTCCACACCGCCCCCTGGTGGTCAGTGCACATTATAGCGAGCGGTCAAACTCCCAGTTGGTTGAACTCCCGAGGGGATAATTTGCATGTTAGGCTTTTATTATATAGGATCAGATCCTGAATCCAATCACATCTGCAATCACATTGATACTGTATTTTCTGTATCTATTCCTCCATTGATAGACACTTAGGTTGTTTCCATACCTTGGCTATTTTGAATAATGCTTCAATTAATATGGGAGTACAGATATCTCCTCAAGATAATGATTTCATTTCCTTTGGACATATACTCAGAGATTAGTATTGTTGGCTCATATGGTAGTTCTAGTTTTAATATTTTCAGGAACTTCCATATTATTTTCTATAGTGGCTGGACCAGTTTACATTACCACCTAAAGTGGAGTAGGCTTCCCTTTGTCTTAACATCCTTATCAACAGTTGTTATCTCTCCTCTTTCTGATAATAGACATCCTAAAAATTATGAGTTTATATCTTATTTTGGTTTTTATTTCAGCAACTGCAGAAATGACAAGGGGGAGAAAATAATTGAGTATAAGAGATATTTAGAGATGATTTGTGCGTTTATTGAGTTCTAAGATACTTTCTTCATGCAGTTGTGCAAATATTTAATTTCATTTTCTCCTCTGAATTTTAATCTTTTTATTTCCCAAAGCTTGAGTGATTTCTGAACATCACATTCCATTTCTGCATAGATAAGAGCTGCTTCACAAAGTTTCATGAAAGGATATTGTTTAATATTTCTCTCAGTTTGTAGAATGCTGGGACAGAGTAGATAAAATAGCTAAGATTGCTTTCCATATCTTAGCTAGCTAAGATTTCATGGTATACTTGGTTTTGCTGTCTTCTATTGGCTGCTAGCTATTATGGGAAAATCATTTTTAAGTCAAATTTGTGTAACTCATATCATTCAAATTTATTTATTTTATTAACAAGACTATATTTTGTATGCTATTCTGCCATACAATGACACACTGATAATTTATTTAAATGTAAACTGTTACCAAGTTGATTACACCAATATAGAAATAACCTCCACTGTGCCAATTTGAGAATCTATACTAATAAAAGGGTAATATGTTAATTAGACCGGACATCTTCTGTTCTGGATGTTTTTCTGGACAAAGCCATGGTGTCGGGGGCAGAGGCAGAGGCAGTTAGGGGTGATCAGGCTGGCAGGAAGGGTAGTTAGGGGTGATCAGGATGGCAGGGGAGGGCAGTTAGGGGTAATCAGGCTGGCAGGGAGGGTAGTTAGGGGTGATCAGGTTGGCAGGGGAGGGCAGTTAGGGGCAATCAGGCCAGCAGGGGAGCAGTTAGGGGGCAATCAGGCTGGCAGGCAGAGATGGTGTGGGGCAATCAGGCAGGCAGGCAGGAGAGTGTTTGGGAGCCAGTGGTCCTGGATTGCAAGAGGGATGTCCGGCTGCTGTGGGATTAGGCCTAAACTGGTACTTGGACATCCCTCGAGGGGCCCCAGATTGGAGAGGGTGCAGGCCAGGCTGAGGGAGCCCCCACTACCCTTGCATGAATTTTGTGCCCTGGGCCTCTAGTAATGTAATAATATACATTCTCTCTCTCTCTGTTGCATACATATATATGTATGTATATACATATACATACATATATACTTATACACACACACACACACAGGATGGTGCAAAGTAGATTTACATTTGTGAGTACATAAAACAGTTTATTCTTGTATTATTATTAATTATTGTATTATTTTCCATAAGAACAAGGGTAAGCCTATTTTTGTCATATCGATAATAATAAAAGCATAATATGCAAATCAACCGAACGGCTGAATGCCCTTCCAGACCACCTTCCAGATGACCTTCCCAATGAAGCAAAGGCAGCCGCCGTGGCTGTGAGGGCCAAGGCAGCTGGGGCTGGAAAGGCCTACTCTTGCATCGGGCCTCTAGTTATACATATATATATATATATATAACTAGAGGTTCACACACAGTTGGCTGTTTGTGTCTGTGGGTTCTGCTCCTGCAGATTCAATCAACTGCCAGATAGATTTGTTTTTAAAGTTGTGTTGTTGCAGACATGAACTATGTATCTAGCTTACAATGATTGCATCTGTACTGAACACATCTGGGTTTTTTCTTGTCATTATTCCCTAAACAGCACAGTATAACAATTACTTACATAACATTTACATTGTACTAGGTATTACAAATAATCTAGAGATGATTTAAAGTGTACAGGAGGATGTGTGTAGATTATATGCAAATACTATGTCATTTTATTTAAAAGACTTGGAACCAATTCCCTGTGGATGCCAAGGGATGACCGTATGCTTTTAACTGATATGTCAATTCTTAATATTTGTTCAGTGAAGCAGTTTTTTTTATTATGAAGAATATATAACAAATTAGAGGTGTTTAGAGACAAAAAATAAATTGATTTTTCCATTCCAATAAAATTATTTTTATGTCACATATGAACTTCCACTCACCATCCTCATGCATATGCATTTCACATAATTGTCATCATTATGCAAATGGATTGTCTGCTTCTGAAATCCTATTACAAACATTTCTTCTTCTCTTGAGAGACTCCATAGTTATGAATTCCAATTTCATATTCTGTTGATATTCCAATATTATTAAAACATTTATGTTGTTTTTCATTCATGTGCTATCTTCTATCTATATATTAAAAGTTATATGATTTGTACATATATATGAGTGTATATATGTACCAATGTATGTTTGTATGTATGTGGGGGTAGGTGTGTATGCGTAGTTTCTGTTTATTTTTCTATGATGAATTCCTAGAAGTAGAGTAATAGGACCAACAATTACAAATTTCTATGTTACTCTTGCTGTGTACTTTTGCAATTTTTCCTAAACCATTTGGTTTGAATTTTTAAAAAATGCTTTTATTTATTTATTTTTTAAAGTGTATTTTTATTGATTTTAGAGAGGAAGGGAGAGGGAGAGAAAGATAGAAGCATCATTGATGAGAGAGAATAATTGATTGGCTGCCACAAGCTGGGCATGTGCCCTTGGCCAGAATAGAACCCAGGAACGGTCAGTCTGCAGGTCGATGCTCTATCCACTGAGCCAAACCAGCTAGGGCCTGCCTACATGTATTTAAATTATGCCAGTTCTCACAACTCACTTGTCTGACCTTGGGGTAGTATACTGTACAACAATGGAAGCAATATCAGCCCCTAGGAGATATGCGGTTCTCACAATGATTGGTGGATGTTACTGGTTTTGCATATGTAGGGATCAGAATTTTTAGAAGGCTGAAAGTCAAAGGGTAGTTCTGTACAACAAAGAAATCTCCAATTGTATCTTACCCTGAGTATCCTTAAACTGGACAGGAAGAATCCCATCCCATCCCTACATATCACAAACACTCAAAACATGTATTTATTAAAGAATTAAGATGCCTCTTCCACTTGGGATCCACACAGCTTTGGTAACCCTAAATATCCCCCCTGGGGATACTGGTCTAATGTTTGCAAAACAAAGGATGACTGTGTGAATGCTGTGAAGATTTCTGGGTGGTGCCACTGCAATGAAGGAATGAAGGAAGGATTTGAGAGACATAAATGCTGTTTTACATAGAGAAAGAAATATGAACTTGTTAAAACCTCTCATTCAGATAACATGAATGCAGTCAATTCTTACATAATTAAAAAGTGTGCAAGAAGTGCCGAGAATTCTTTTTGTTTGTTTCTCTTTCTGTTCCTACTTGTGATTCCAGAGTTATTCACAAATTTATGTTATGTTTTGAACACTCACAATTGGCTGTATAAGGAACATTTTGCAATATTAAATGCTGCATGTTACTCTTAAATCTGTTTATTTGCAGGTCTAGATGAAATCTGCAAGAAACAAGATACCACTTATTTATATTGATCATAAAATGGCCAGGAAGCATTGAATATCCATTTGGTATTGAATGCTAAATATTGAGAATAGTTTTATTTTATAAACATATTTAATATGATAATTAATTAAACCAATTAAAATATCTACTTATTTAAATATATTTGATTTGAAATTTGACATTAATTTTATAAATATGTAGTTTGTCTTTTAATTTAATAAAGCATTAAATAAAATTTTACTGGAAAATAGAAATGTAAAAAATAATTTATATTCTTGCCCTTGACACTGCAATTGTTAGGAGTGTACAAGCCCACTACAAGAATAAATATAAAGTACTTTATTATACTAGTGTGCAAGAGCACCAAAAATTATTACAGGAAAATTTTTAAAATATCCAATAATTTAGAAGTAGGCCATTATTGAGGAGGAACCTACATGGATAGAGCGTCGGCCTGCGGACTGAAAGGTCCCAGGTTCGATTCCGGTCAAGGGCATGTACCTGGGTTGCGGGCACATCCCCAGTAGGAGATGTGCAGGAGGCAGCTGATCGATGTTTCTCTCTCATCGATGTTTCTAACTCTCTATCTCTCTCCCTTCCTCTCTGTAAAAAATCAATAAAATATATTAAAAAAAAAAAAAAAAGAAGTAGGCCATTATTGAGGAGGAACCTACATATCAGAAAAGGCTTTGTCCTGATGTCATTGAATACTTACTCACTCACTCATATTTAATTGTAATTATGTAGTTTAGTGGAACAGTTACTGGAAAAGCAGAGAAATTGATTATAAATAAATGAAATATATGAGACATTTAGGCTAGGGATCGGGCCTAAATCGGCAGTCGGACATCCCTCTCCCAATTCGGGACCACGGGCTCCTAACTGCTCACCTGACTTCCTGCCTGATTAGGCCTAACTGCCCCCCCTGCCAGCCTGATCACCCCCTAACTGCCTCTGCCTGCTGGCCAGATTGCCCCTAACTGCCCCACCCCTCCGGCCTGGTCGCCCCTTACTGTCCCACCACTGGCCTGGTTGCCCACAGCTGCCCCCCTCTGCTGGCCTGGTCACCCCTAACTAGCCCCCTGATGGCCTTGTCTCTCCCAACTGCTACTCCCGCCGCTGGCCTGGTCACCCCTCACTATGATTATTATTATAATTATTATTATTATTATTATTATTATTATTAT